>NC_136432.1:70763013-71220513 GCF_052849685.1 Lactuca virosa
CTTAGGATAAAAGTAACAGATAAACTTCGACTTATATGCATTTACTTATCCACTAATCAACTATACACAACAATGTGTTTTATGACATCAATTTACTGATGCGGTTTCGCATTATCAATGCACAACCAATTAGTAAATAATAAACCATATATCTAGGTTTTAAGACCATATGATATTATCGTCTTGCGATCACTTTTGTCACGTTCCGTAAAGTGATTCCAGCAAGCGCGGGTTTATTCCAATGCTCAAAACTTGTTCATAAGCACTCATGAACGTTGTAGCAAACCTTTGCTATGTCTAATACCATTTAGACAATCTACACACCAATTCATGACAATCTTCATTCATACCTACTTCCAACATATGAACGATTGTGGACTATTTGAATAATTCGATTATTCCTAATAAACTCAATTATTCTGGAAGTCAAAACATGCAAAGTGAAACAATAGTTAAACAATTAACATAAGACAGTAACTTTACTCATAAATAATACTCCTTTATTTAATCATCAAACGTCAATTACATTTATCTATTACATGTTTCTAAAACTATCTAATCTAAACTAGTATCATCCTTCAGCCCAATGCTCCTAGCGTGCTGCAAGTGCTTAACCCTACTCAGTCCCTTCGTAAGCGGATCTGTTGGGTTATCTTTTGATGATATCCTCTTAACCACGAGATGTCCTTCTTCTACTCGATGTCTAATAAAGTGATACTTTCTGTCGATATGTCGAGATCTAACATGATCCCTCGGTTCCTTGGTTAAGGCAACCGCTCCTTCATTATCACATAAAATTTCCATAGGCTCCTGTATGGCAGGTACAACTCCAAGATCACCGATGAAGTTCTTCAACCATATTGCCTCCTTTGACGCTTCGCTTGCTGCAATGTACTCTGATTCGCACGTTGAATCAGCTACTGTTTCCTGCTTGGAACTTTTCCAAGTAACTGCTCCTCCATTCAGGGTAAAGACCCAGCCCGACTGCGAACGGTAGTTGTCCCTGTCGGTCTGAAAACTGGCGTCACTATACCCTCGCACCTTCAAGTCATCACTCCCTCCGAGGACTAAAAACCATTCCTTCGTCCTCCGAAGGTACTTAAGTATATTCTTGACCGCAATCCAATGGGCTCTGCCAGGGTTCCCTTGATATCTACTGACCATGCTCAAAGCAAAGGCCACATCAGGGCGAGTACAAGTCATAGCATACATGATTGAGCCAACTGCGGAAGCGTATGGAACTCGGCTCATTTCTGCTATCTCAGCTTCTGTGCTCGGACTTTGAGTCTTACTCAACTTGGCATTACTTTGTATCGGTAATTCTCCCTTCTTCGAGTTTTCCATACTAAAACGTTTTAGTACCTTATCCAAGTAAGTATTCTGACTAAGTCCTATTAGTCTCTTACTTCGATCTCTCACTATCCTTATTCCCAAAATATAGGAAGCCTCTCCGAGGTCCTTCATAGCGAAGCATTTCCCGAGCCAGGACTTAACATCCTGCAGTGTCGGGACGTCGTTTCCTATGAGTAGTATGTCATCGACATATAGAACGAGGAAGCTAACTATACTCCCACTGGCTTTGACATATACACATGATTCATCTTCGCTTCGTACAAATCCAAACTCTTTGACTTTCTCATCGAAACAAAGATTCCATCTGCGAGACGCTTGCTTAAGCCCATAAATGGACTTCTCAAGCTTGCACACTCTATTCGGATGCTTCGTATCGACAAAACCCTCTGGCTGAGCCATGTAAACATCCTCAGCCAACTTTCCATTAAGAAAAGCGGTCTTGACATCCATCTGCCATATTTCATAATCATGAAATGCAGCAATGGCTAGCATCACCCTAATAGACTTTATTTTCGCAACTGGTGAGAAGGTCTCATCACAGTCAACTCCGGGAGTTTGAGTAAAGCCCTTCGCAACCAATCGCGCCTTATATGTGTGTACAATTCCATCCACGTCGGTCTTCTTCTTGAAGATCCATTTGCACCCAACGGTCTTACGTCCGGGCACATTATCAACCAAATTCCAAACTTGGTTGTCATACATGGATTGAATCTCGCTGTCCATTGCCTCCTTCCATTTCGCAGACTCCGGGCCTGCCATGGCTTCCTTATAGCTTTTAGGTTCATCTAGATTTATTAGTGTACCATCACTAATATACGTATCCCCTTCGGTAGTAATATGAAACCCATATAACTGGGGTTGAACTCTAACTCTTTCGGAACGTCTTAGAGGTAAGGACTTGTCAATTGGTTCAACCGGAGTTTCCTCCTCGGGTTGAGTGCCAGCGGTAGAGGTTCCTTCATCACTCGACTCTTGAATCTCTTCAAGCTCGATTTGCCTCCCACTGTCTCCTTGGCTTATGAGTTCTCGCTCTCGGAAAACCCCTCTCCTTGCAACGAAGACAACATTGTCACTTGGTCTATAGAAGAGATATCCAAAGGATTTCTGCGGGTAGCCGATGAAAATACATCGCTCACTACAAGGTTCGAGCTTGTCGTGAGTATCTCGTCTTACGAAAGCCTCGCAACCCCAAACCTTGATATGTGCCAACAAGGGAGCTTTCCCTGTCCACATCTCGTGAGGTGTTTTGACAACCTTCTTCGTAGGGACTAGGTTAAGGATATGGGCGGCAGTCTCTAAGGCATACCCCCAAAACGAGATAGGTAGTGAAGCACGACTCATCATAGAGCGGACCATGTATAACAAGGTTCGATTACGCCTTTCTGCCACACCATTCAACTGCGGTGTCCTAGGTGGCGTCAATTGTGAAACTATTCCACACTCCTTGAGATAGTCGTGGAATTCAAGACTTAGGTACTCTCCTCCTCGATCGGATCGAAGCATCTTGATTCTCCTGCCCAATTGATTCTCCACTTCATTCTTGAACTCTTTGAACTTTTCAAACGTTTCTGACTTTTGCTTGATTAAATAGATATACCCATATCTACTATAGTCATCGGTAAAAGTCACATAGAAGCGGTTTCCATCCTTCGTGGTTGATCTAAAAGGTCCACATACATCAGTATGTATGAGGTCCAATAAACCCTCACCCCTTTCACATGTACTAGTGAAGGGTGACTTGGTCATCTTTCCAAGTAAACAAGACTCGCATGTGTCATCTTCCCTAAGGTCGAATGACTCCAACACTCCATCCTTCTGGAGTTGGGCTATGCGCTTCTTGTTGACATGTCCAAGACGACAATGCCACAAGGATGCTTTATCCATACTATTGGAAGAATCCATGCATAAAACATCATTTCCTATGTTATCTACAATCATAACAGTTTCATAAATTCCATTACATGGTATTGCTTCAAAATATAAGACACCATTTAGATAAGCACAAATAGAACCATTCTCATTATTAAAAGAAAATCTAAATCCTTGTCTAAACAAACCATGAAATGAAATGATGTTTCTTGCCATTTCTGGCGAATAGCAACAATTATTCAAATCAAAACATAAACCATTCCTAAGCACTAGAGAATACACTCCAATCTTGGTCACAGGCGATGATCTTCTGTTCCCCATGATTAGATTTATTCTTCCATGCTCCACATCCCTATTTCTTCTTAGTCCCTGCAAATCAGAACAAATGTGATAACCACACCCTGTATCAAGAACCCAAGAAATAGCATGAGATGAATCATTAGATTTAATTGTGTATATACCTGCAAAAGATGGCTTGATCTTTCCTTCCTTGATAGCTTGCAGGTATTCTGGGCAGCTTCTCTTCTAATGCCCTATTTTGTGGCAATGGTGGCACTCTGCCTCCTTTGGGTTAGGACAGGGTTTAGCAGGATCAACTTTGGTCCCATTAGAAGAGGCACCATCTCGGGACTTAACCTTGCGATGGTTCTTAGACGAAGCCTTTCTCTTCTTTCCTCTTCCTTGTCCAATGGCCAAAACAGGAGCAGCGGGTGGATTGGGAGTGGATGCAACAGACTTGTCCTTGAGGTTGCTCTCAGCAACCCTAAGGAGACCTTGGAGCTTACTTAGGGTGACCTCTTCCTTGTTCATGTGGTAGGTCATCCTAAATTGGTTGTAACACGAGGGCAAGGAGTGAAGAATAATGTCGATAGCCAAATCCTCCCCAAAGTTAACATTTAACTTGCGAAGACGATCAACATATCTTTGCATCTTTTGTAAGTGCACGGTAAGAGACTCTCCACTTCCCATTTTAGCAGTGATCATATTCGTTATGATCTCATAGCGCTCTTGCCTCGCGCTTTGGTGATATTTCTCCATCAAGTCTATATGCATCTCATAAGGATACATGTCCTCATAGGACTTTTGGAATTCGGAGTTCATTGTGGCTATCATGATGCAATGGACTTTCGTTGCATCACGTTCGTGGGTCTCAAAGACAGCCATTTCTTCGGGAGTAGCGATTTCTGGATTGATCTTCTCGAGCTTCTCGTCGAGGACATACTCTTTGTCCTCGTAACGCGCGATGGTGCGAATGTATCTTATCCATTCGCTAGAGTTCGATCCATCGAAAGTCACTTTTGGACAAAGACTCATTAGCGTGAATGAGTTAGCAGCAGCGTTGTTTGCGTTAGACATCTACAAATAGAAAAGGACAAAGTTTGATTAGAATTGAATCCCTAATTAAACACCCAAAATGAAAAATTAGGGCTAGGACCCAACAACATTATTTACATATTAGAAAAGGGATGCCGTAATCCAACACACAAATAATTTGGAGGTAAGTGAATGACGATTCACTAATTCTTCACCATGAAAAACATAAGCTTAAGTTTTAAATGTATTGAGAATTCCTAGATTTTCTTGGAGATACATTGAACTTTTCAATGGCATGTTTGAATCTCGATATGCCCCTCTCGTTTGTGACTGGGATGCCGAGGATCACAAAGTGGGTGTGAATAACCATGCAAATCTACATGGTGCCTTCATTGTTACAATCACCTATTCGATGTGCCGGTAAACCACACACGCTCCATCGAACTATGATAAACAATGAATCACCCTTTGCCACCTTTGCTTAGAACCAATTAGTGTGCCGGTAAACCACACACGCTCCACTAACTTCTTTAGCAAGGGTGCAAAGTGTAATTTCATGGGATTGCATCAATTTCACTTTTGCCTAAAGTAACTAGGATTGGGAATTTGTAAAAAAAACGTTTAGTTACTTTATTATACTTATTAATGAAGAGTGGATTGCCCTATCCTACCCGTTCGGCTAACGACCCTCCACCAGTCAAGCAAGCGGTGGGTGTGAGTGTACACCCATTAAGCGTCATTTTATAGGCAGCAACCTTATACCCACCTTATAGACCGGCTTCGTGAATGAGGCCTACTAACGGTAAGACTAGCCTTTTAATTATACATATATATTTATTAAGCTTGTAATAATATAATAGTATAGGGTGTATTTTAGACATTTCAAAATACTAGGGTTTTAATCTTCAATTTAAAATTTTCGAATTTAATACCATTTAAATTAAAATTTTAAATATTAAAACAATTGATTTAATAATTATCTTAAATTAAACTATTAATTTAATTATCAAATCATAAGGGATTATCTAAATCATAAGGATAATTACCATTTAAACAATTAATTTATCCTAATCCCTTTAATCCCTCTAAATTTCGAAAATAAGGGGATGGGATAATTCCAAATCTTTGATTTAACATATTTAACCATTAAAAGATAATTACAAGATATGGGATTATCCAAATCCCTAAAATTTAGGATCTTATCTTGGGGAAGGAGGCAAATCTCGAAATCTAAGGGTTTGCAAACCCTAGATTTCGAAATCTTGGATTAAAAGGAAAGGACTCAAAACCCTTTCAAGATTTTCGCAAATTAGGGTTAGGAAACCCTAATCTCGAAATCTATGGCCTCCTAGGGTTTATTGGTTATAAACCCTAATTTGTCAAGTTCATACAATTGAATAATACTAATTGAAAACAAGTTAACCAAAGTCTCTGATACCACTGATGGGTTTTAGACATACAATCCTATGTGTGCATGCAACCCTAGAATTGGATCTATGTTTTCACTATTAGATATACAACATTATGAACACATGAATAAAACCCTAATGTAGCTTGCTATTTTCGAAATTCATATATAAGGTTAGATCACATACCTCTTGTTGTTATATTGTAATAACAACTTAAATCTTCAAACCCTAAGTCTTGAAAGCAAGCACCACAAGTGTAGTGCCTCTAATGGCTCACAAACACCACAAGCAATTGGAGAGGCTTTAGAGAGAGAAGGGGAGAGGTAGAAATCGTCCTTGGGACTTCTTAGAAGCATTACACGAATTCCTAAGGCCTTAGGGGTCTTTATATAGGGTTGGGATTAGAGTTTCAGTCCTTATCCTTATCCAGTTACTTGCCCACCAAGCAACCACAAGATAAGCCTTGAAAACCCTTATCTCTTGGTCCTTGGACGATTTTAAGGATATCCTTATCCTTGAATTCGTCCATCCTTTAACAAGGATAACCATTGCCCTATTTTGCAACTATTACATAATTACAATTCAGCCCCTCTAGTTTAATTAATTACACTTGATCACAAAATTAATTCTTAATTAATTATTGACCAATATTAATTAAACAAATATGATTTCTCCTTTAATATATTATTCTTATAACATATTAATAAATCATAATAACCTCTCTCTCTATTTAATTTCTCCAGTCAAGTTGCTTTGGTGAAGGCAACCCAAAAGGACCATGCACAACCGGGTCAAGTATTTACCAAATATGGTTACGGGCTTAGACACTAATCCAACAGCTATAAGATTAGAGTATTGGATTAAACCCACGCTTACTTGGATCGCTTCATGGATTTTATCACGAGTGATTGGTGAGACGATAATATCTTATATCTTATATTCTTGAAACCGAGATGTGTGAGTTGTATTCTGCAAGTCGGTTGCACATTGATAATATGTAAAAGCACCAGTAACTTGGTGTTATAAAAGATATTGTTGTGTGTGATTTGATGAGTAGGTACAACCGAACATTTGAGTCGAAGTTTATCTGTTCCTTTTACCCAAAGTGGGATAAAAGCGATATTTGTGGGCCCCTCGATGATTTAGTGATGACACCCTAAGCGCTTGGCCAAGCCGGGACTATGTTGATGTGTTCAATTGTAGTCTGTTGTTAGTCGTCATAAATCGGAAATCGATAAACAACACATAGACTGAGAGAATGATTATAATCCATGTCTCATGTCTATACGATATCTAGAATGGAGGAATATATGATCCCTTATCTAAAGGACGTGTATCTGATAAGATCAGAGTTGATAGCGGCTTTTGAAAGCTACGATTACTGATCAGGTTCAGAAGTCATACACAGAATAGTTATTAGACTTATCCAAGTGGGAGACTGTTGGATTAGTGTCTAAGTCCATAACTATTTTGGTATGTACTTGACCCGATTGTGAGCATGCTCCAATTGGGTTGCCTTCACCATAGCAACTGATAGGATGAATTAATGAGAAAGAGGATTAATTATGATTTATTAATATATTATATGAATAATATATTAAAAGAGAAATCATATTGTTTAATTAATATTAGTCAAGAATTAATAAGAATTAATTTTGTGGCTAAAAGACATTAATTAAATAAAGGGGACTAGAACTGTCAATTGTGTGATAGTTGAATATTGGGCTAATGGACTCCATAGAGGTTGGAGTGGATGAAATCTGTGGGGAAACCCATAAGAATTCGTCCAAGGCCTCTAAGGAGGGAGTCCATGGGCTGCTTAGGGCCTAAGCAGTCAGATTAGGGTTTCCTTGTTTGATAACCCTAATAGCCTACCTATATAAGGAACCCCTAAGGCCCCAAAAACGTGTCCAACCTTCTAAGAGAAACCCTAGAACGTTTTTGGTGCTTCTTCCCTCTCTCCTTGTTCATCTTGTTGCTTATGGTGTTTGTGACTCCATTAGAGGTGCAACATTTGAGACACTAAGCTTTCAAGAGTCAAGATCAAGAAGGATTGTGATTGTTATTGCTACATAACAATCAAGGTAAGATCTAAACCCTAATTTCATATGTTATATTCGAAATTGGTATGCTAGATTTAGAGTTTTCAAGTCTTGGAATATTATTGCATGTATAACTAGAAGAACTAGATCCAAGCATTGAGGTTTGCATGTGCACCATATGATTGATGTATTGATCAAAACCCATCAAACAGTACTGCTGCTTCTTCTCTTGTCATGTTACCAACAATTTCCTTCTCCACCTTCCTCTTTCGATCTGAGAGATCCAGAAAGGCTTTTCCCACATTAAAGCTCCAATTGTTGAATGTCATCACTAGCCTAATGGATCTTAATAGAGTTTACCCCTTTATAAAAAATGTTATAATGTCTAGAATGATCAAGAAGATTCTAGAACATAGTGGAAGCTTATGGAATATTCTAGAACATACATGAAGACTCAAGAATATTATAGAATGAGATGGAAGACCATAGAATGTTATGGAACATTCTAGAAGACCGTGGAAGACACAAGAGCATCATAAACTAATCTAGGACATTATAGAACATTCTAGAAACATATAAGCATGTAATATATATAGATTACAATAGAAGATTCTAGAATAGTCATGAATGTATGTAACTTGTAAGAAGATCTAGAAACTTCCTATAAGGTGGTGGAAACACCTATAAATAGGTCTGAAGCTCATTTGCTCCAAACCATCCAACATCAAAACCATCAAAGAAAAGCATCAAAGTAAGCAAAGTGTGTAGTAGTCTCTCAAAGTGTAAAATCTTCTTAAGTGTCTTAATAAAAGTATTGTTGTTTCCCATACAAAGAGTCGTGTTCAACAATCTGGTATCAGGGCGAGGTTTCTTGATAGTGAGAACGAGTGATTCTCTTTGTATCGTGAGTAGTTTGTGATTCTGCAAGTTTAGTGTCGAAACTAGCTTGTTTTGTATTACCGCGATACTGCCAACACGATGGGTGATCTCCAAGTTGTAGGAGGAATCAAGAAACTTAACAACAACAACTACAAAACGTGGGAAACATGTATGAAGTCCTACTTACAAAGACAATATCTATGGGAGGTCGTTGGTGGAAGTAAAACTACGCCACCAGAGGAAGATGTTAATGGTGCTTTGTGCAAATGGAAAATCAAAGCAGGCAAATCAATGATTTCCTTGAAGACTACAATCGAAGAAGATATGTTGGAGCATATTCAGGATGAGAACACATCGAAAAGCATGGGACACGTTTGTGACACTTTTCTCAAAGAAGAATGATACGAGACTACAACTTCTGAAGAACGAGCTTTTATCAATCTAACAACGTGACATGACGATTGCTTAATATTTCCATAAGGTCAATTCGATATGGCGGGAGATTACTGAACTAGTGTAACACCCCGAATTCAGGAGACCTTGAAAGAGAAGAAAACCTCAAATGAGGAAGTAACTCGTCGAGTAGATGGGTGACTCGACGAGTAGGAGCGTGATTTGGTCGCGGGGTTAGTAACCTACTCGACGAGTCAAAAGACTGACTCGACGAGTTGGCCAGGTTTTGGGAAAACCCTAAATGCGGGACTTGCACCCTATTTAAGGAACATTATAGCCTCCATCAGCCCCCTTGATACTCTCTCAAGTCCAGAACGAAAACCGTAGAGCCTCCCTTGAGTTTGTGAGCCATTTTGTAAGTTGTGAAGCATTTTGAAGCTTGGAAGAACAAGAAGAAGGTTGGAGGTTCAAGGAGGAAGGAGTAGATCCAAAAGATTCACTCCATTTGCTGCTCATTTTGGTAATCAAGTTCCTTCCTTGACTTCTAGTTTGATTAGATCTAGTTATGTCCCTTTTTATGAAGTTATGGACCAAGAATGATGCCTTGTGGGATTTGGACGTCCCCAAGCTAGATCCCTTCAGATCCAGAGGTGTTTAGAGAAGTAAAGGCATAAAGGTGGAAGCTTTATGCCATTATACCTCCTCATGCAAAGATTAAGTGGTTATCATGGCCTTTTGAGCAAAAAGGGCCATGCATGGGTGCAAAGGTAGCAGCTTTGTGTGATATCCCGACCCTAGGAGGCTAGATCTGGGTCTTGGATGCCTTGAGCTTATCTGAAATCGTCTGAATAGTGTTGGACATAGAGCGACTCGACGAGTTAGTTGTGGGACTCGGCGAGTCAGGCCAGTTCTTGCCCCAAAACCCTCCAGTTAAGGGTATGAGTTGAGTTTGGAAAGGGATTCAGCCAGTCTGAGTCCATAGTGGTCTTGGAGTTCATCGTACTCGACAAGTTCAATGTGGAACTCGGCGAGTCCAAGGGACTCTCCTTAGTTATGAAGATGGACTCGACGAGTTGTTCATACAACTCGGCGAGTCACAGTATAGACCATTCATATGTGGATGATGAACTCGACGAGTTGTTCATACAACTCGGCGAGTCGGTTAAGAATGGTCCCGATAGAATGGTTGAAGGAGAACCCGTCGAGTTCTTGCTAGATTCGACGAGTTAGGTCGGGGGTTGTAATGGATCAGAGGAGTATGGACTCGACGAGTTGGTACAACAACTCGGCGAGTCAAGTCAACTGGAAGTTGACTTTGACCGTTGACTTTGACCAAGTTTAACCAGGGTTGACTTTTGGATTATCGCGGTCTAAATGTTGTTTTGGGTATTGATAGTTTGGGAAGCCGAAGGGTCAACGGTTCAGAAGTGTCGGTTAGCAGTCAGAAGCGTTCAGCTAGCCTTCAACAGTGCGAGGTGAGTCTCCTCACTGTGTGCATGGGTCTACGACCACAATGCCGGCCCATTATGTTTATGCTTATGGTTATGTGTAGTAGGAAGACCTGGGGGTTAGCCCTAGGCACTTATTGTGATTTGTTCGGATTTAGATCCATTATCGGGGTTAGCCCGATGCAGCTTGTATGTTCCGGATTTCGGTCCGATGTCGGGTGGTACCCGAGGCAGTAGTGTATGTGAAGTTATACTTGTTGTCTTTGTGATACTTGTATGTGCCTGGTAGGGAGGTGATTCAGGCGAGGACCCGTATCTCATCACTAGCCGAGTATGGACGGGGTTCCGTATCTCATTAGTAGCAGAGCAGGGGCGAGGCCCGAGTTAGTAGGGAGGTGAGTGTGGGCGGGGGCTCGTATCTCACTATCAGCAGGAGCGTGGACGGGGTTCCATGACTCACCAGTAGCAGGACAGGGGCGGGGCCCAAGTTAGACGAGGCCTTAGATCGTCAGTACAGTAGAGTATGCTTAGCTTTATGATATGTGTTATGTTATATGCTTGTATTTGTTAGTAGCGGGCAAGGCCCAGAGACAGGCGGGGCCTAAGAGAACAGATCTGTATACCGAGCGGGGCTCGATGTCAGGCGGGGCCTGATGCCGGGCGAGGCCCGATGCCGAAGTTAGTCCGATGCCGGGCAAGTCCCGATGCAGCGGGCGGGGGCCCAGTATGTGGGTATGTATGTGGTATGTGATAGGTTGGGGAACTCACTAAGCTTCGTGCTTACGGTTTTCAGCTTTGGTTTCAGGTACTTCCGGTAGCGGAGGGAAGAGCTCGGGATAATCGCATTGCACACACCAAGAAGTTTTATCCTGGGATGTTTACTCTGATAAAATGAACTAGTATGTTGAATTGATACTCTGATTTAAGATAATGACTTTTGATTTGGATGAATGATTTTATGATTATGGTTTAATTAATAGTTTAAAAACGAAAATTTTGGTCATGATTTTTGGGATGTTTCAACTAGATCCGCAATCCGTCATTGCAGAAGCTCGAATGAAGAGGATCATCATCCATGGACTGAGGCCAAAATATAGAAGTTTCGTTACTGCTGTACAAGGATGGTCCGTTCAACCATCACTTGTATAGTTTGAGAATTTGCTAGCCAGCCAAGAAGCTATGGCTAAGCAAATGGGAGGCATCACACTGAAGAGTGAAGAGGAGGCACTCTACACAAGTAAAAGTTGGAGGAATTCCAAGCCAACTTCTAAAAAAGGATATAAAAATGCTGACAAAGGGAAGAGTAAGAAAGGAACCTCACAACCATGGAGATCTCAAAAGACTAACAATAAGAGTTCTTGGGGAAGGAGGTTCGAAGGCAATTGCAACAATTGTGGTAAGTGGGGCGATATGTCCATGGATTGTTGGTCAAAGAAAAATTTTGTCGAAAGCAATTTGATGATTTCCAAAAAGGAAGTAGAAGATGAGTGGGATGATGAGGCACTATATGCCATAGAAGAGAATAAGACTAAAAGAGGAAGACTAATGTTCGTGGAGGCCAGTGTAGATGGAGGATACATCAAGGCATTGGTAGATACCGGTGCATCTCATAATTTCCTTGCTGAAGATGAAGCTAGGAAGTTGGGCATCAAATACACCAAAAATCCAAGTCGGTTGAAAGTCGTCAACTCTTTATCCACGCCTATCCTTGGTGTTGCATATGAAGTACCTCTTAAGATAGTAGAATGGGAAGGCACCATAGACTTGACATTGGTGCATATGGATGACTATCACATGGTATTGGGAATGGATTTCCTAGACAACGTACGAACCTGGTCATTTGAGAGAGATAATACCATGCGTATCACTAAGGGTTCAATAATTCACATTGTACCCTTAAATAAAAAAAGGATTGGTTCTCGAATCCTATCAACTATGCAACTCGAAAAATGTCTAAAGAAGAGTGAGACAAAGTTTATGACAACCTTGAAGGAGGAGGTTGTTCCCTAGAAGATGGATGTTCCGAAGGAGAATAATAAGAACATGACATCACCAGAGTTGCATAAAAAGTCGCATCTTAAACAAAAAGTAGAACATGTGATGGAGAAACTAGATAAGGTGAATAAGAAGAAAAGCACATTGATTCATAAGAGCAAAGTAGAATCTCTCAACCGAGAAACATCTAAACAAGATGATCAGATCAAGAAGGGATCACGGCATAACATGTTAATATTGCGAGAATTTTCCAAGGCTTGTAAAAGGGACAACCCACATGCTCACAAGTTTGCCAAAGCGAGGAATAAGAAACTATACAAGATAGTATCAGGAACAATATTACGGTGTAACAAATGGCAACCAAGAATGTCATTGTCAACTACGAAAACAATATATGAAGCAACGTGTAACATCCAAAATATGGTCCCAAAAATTTCATTTTTAATAATAGATAAAACAGTATTTATCAATGACATCCAAACATATACATAAAACCACTGTATCAATTTCTGTAAAATCAGAGTAAAACATCCAAGTCGGAAGCATATGGTGTGTGCTCTTCAATCATCCCGAGCTCTTCTTTTTGAAAACTGAATTACCTGAAACCAAAACTGAAAACCGTAAGCACGAAGCTTAGGAAATTTCCCCTAAATTACCACATACCATACACATAACATGAAACTAGGAAATACAGGCCCCACCCACACTCAAGGAGATACGGGCCCCGCCCACACTCGTCTACTAGGAGATACGGGCCCTGCCCACACTCCACTAACTATGAGATACGGGCCTCGCCCACACTCAAATAACTCTGAGATACGAGCCTCGCCCACACTCAAGGAGATACGGGCCCTGCCCACACTCGTCTACTCGGAGATACGGTCCCCGCCCACACTCCACTAACTATGAGATACATGCCTTGCCCACACTCAGCTAACTCTGAGATACAGATTATTGGGTTTTGGTATACTACAACATCCTATGGTGCACATACAACCCTAAATACCTTGGATCTATGTTTTCACTAATTATACATGCAAATGGTTTCCAAGGTATTAATCTTACAACTAGCATGCATTTAACATAAAATTATAATATACTAGTTGGCATGACATACCTTTTGATGGAGCTTGAATTCTTGGTGTATTTGGCCTTGAAGAGCTTAGCCCCAATAGTGTGGAAGCCTCAAATGGAATCACAACACACCATGGACAAAGGATGAACTTGAGAGAGAATTCCATGCACACAAAAGACACCATGAACTCTAAAAAGATACAAGTGGCGATTTTGGGCAATGAAGTATCTATTTATATGTGGGATTTCTAGGGTCATGGATATAACCCAAATCCATACCCATGGGTTTTATGATCCATGGTTCATGTGGCCCAACTCTTTATGTATCCATACATAAACTTGGTCCAACATGGATCATAAGCCCAACACATATAAATATAACTAATTATCATAATTAGTCCCCATAGATTTAATTAGTCTCTTTCGACCACTAAATTAATTCCAAATTAATTCTTGATCACTACTAATTAAAACATATGATTTCATATTAATATATTATTACTTATAATATATTAATAAACCATAAATAACCTTCTCTCAAAAGTCCATCCTAACAAATTGTCCTGATGATATGCAACCCAAATGGACCATGCTACTCTCGGGTCGAATACATACCAATAATAGTTATGGGCTTAGATACCTAATCCAACAGTCTCCCACTTGGATAAGTCTAAAACTATTATTCAAGTATGACTCCAAGATCCCGACTAGCAATCGTAGCTCTTAAAGCCGTTGTCAAACTCTGAACAAATCAAATGACATGTCCATTAGATAAGGGATCATATATTCCTCCATTCTAGATATCATATGGACTGAGACATGGATTATAATCATTCTCTCTATCCATTTGTTGTTTCCCGATTTTCGATTTATGACGACTGACTAATTGAACAAATCAAATCAGTCCAGGCCCGGCCGAGCACTTACGTTTGTCATCACCAAATCATCGAGGGGCCCACAGATATCGCTTTTATCCCGAAGGTAAAAGGAATGGATAAACTTCGACTCATATGGCTTGTTCTACTACTTGTTGAATCATACACAAAGGCATGTTTTATAACATCGAGTTACCAATGCGTTTTCGTGCAATCAATGTATAACCAACTCATAGTAACAACTCATATCTCTAGGTTTGAAGAATATAAGATATTATCGTCTCATGATCACTCGTGATAAAATCCATGAAGTGATTCCAATGAGCGCGGGTTGAATCCAATACTCAGAACTTATGAGCACTCATGAGTGTTGTAGCCCTTTGTCCAACATCTTAGACCTCTACAAGCCAACCCATGACAGTCTTAATTCATATCTACTTCCAACATATGACCGACTGTGGATGGTTTGAATAACTTAGTCATCCAGAACAATGACCTACTTTATTCTGGAAGTCAAAACATGCAAAATGAAACACAAGAATAATTGAATCGAATATGGTATCAAAACCTATGAACATTAATAAATCACCTTTTATTTATCACCATATGATTACACATTATTCATTGTATACTGTTTCAGCTATCAACTTTATTCTTGAATTTAAAACAATAGTTGTCCCATGCTCCAAGCATGTACACTATGTTTTCTAAACACTAGTCATGCCATACACCAAGTATGCATACTATGTTTGTCTATGATCTTTACTTTGTGAAATAGATCAATTGAACATAACTCCAATGATCCTCTTTTCATAGTCCCAAATCCTTACTGCAAATGCAAGAATTCCAAATTCATGCCATTTACTGAAATATGTTAGATTCTAAACTTATATGCATTGATCCTCTTGTAATGATTATGCACAAAGTCAGATAGACTTGACAACAAACATTACAGAGCATTCCAAAGGAGATCAACTCCTTGGAAACATCCTTCTTGCATTAAGTTTCCATCTTACACATATTGAATAATTTCTAACTTTGAAACACTTCCATATTCCATTTTGACTATCTCTTCTGAACAAGAGTTTCCTCCTTACAGATTATGTCAATATGGTCCTTCCAGAATTATCATTATACTTCCAACTGTCCTTGAGCAACCAATCTTTGGTAAACCTTAGATTGTACTCGACAATTGTTTAATCCTTTTAGTCATATCCAATTCTAGACCTTTTACCTTCTTAATGCCCCAGGCATTTGGAAAATTTTAGAAAGGATGAATATAGCACATGCAATCGATCCTATATCCGAAGCATATGGGACACGATTCATGATGTATCACATAAAGACTAAACCAGTCTTTTGCTATAATATTTCCATTTCAATTTGCCAAGTTCTCATAATTCAGATTATGAAAAGGGATGTCGTAATCATAATCGAATTTTAGAACGCAAATAATGGACCGTATATTAGAATTTTCTTATGTTGAGCCATTCCAACATAACATTCATATATATACTTGACTAAATACGATTAAAACCTCAATCTAAGCTTTTAGATTTGAGATGAAGTATGATTTCCTCTCCCTTAATTATAGCAAAACAACTTTTTCCCAATTGAAACCTTTTGTTTTCTATAATTAACATTGCTAACTTGCAACCTTTATCATAATTATCATGCTCCCACTAACATGATGATTATTAGCATAACACTTATGCTCCCACTAGCTTTGACATGTACTCAGAAATTAGTTGAACTTCTAGAAAAAACAATACTTTATTGACTTTCTTACCAAAGTTCAGATTTCTGATACTAGATTGCTTTGATAAAACTTTATCAATATCATACACCTTATCTTAGATAGCTCACAGGTGTGTCTAAACAATTTCAGAACTATGAAAAGGGATGCCGTAATCATAGTCTCAATTGTTTAGACCTTTGCCACTTCTCACAAGTCCATGTTAGTGTGACGGTTAACCACACAGCTCCACTAACGACTTTGAGAATGCAAATATCACAATTGCTATCTACTTCAAATCTACTTGGTGGAAGTGTTTCCTCACCATCATTTTCATGAATCGGAGAGAAACCTTATGACCCTTAGATTTAATGGTATATGTGTTCTTATCCATGTGAATTGTCAAAACCATAGTCACAAGACAAGGATAATGACAAATCCAAACTCATATGGACTGAACTCAATCTTAATTTCTTGCCACCTGGCAGCTCAAGGGCCTGCCATTGCTTCCAAGTTGTTGTGCAACCAATTGAGAACTCTAAGAACTCATATGCAAAGCCAACTTTAACTGGAATGGGCACAGAATATGTCAACACGATAGGTTATAAACCTCAAGTCGTGTGCTAGTGAAGAACTTCAGGTTTTATTCTTGATTAGTTCTTGAGACTTTCAAGACCTTTAAGACTCCCACTGTCCTCTTGACATATAAGACTTTCTTGTCAGATATTCAAGAGATAGTGTGGATTCTAATCAAGACAAACACTTCACACAATTGGCCTTAGTTGGTCTTTGTTTTATCCAAAACATCACAACTTACCAATTTCAAATGAACAAGAGTAGAAAACTTTTACTCTTACATTTGATAAGTGTTTTAAACCTTCTTTAAGACATGTCACTCAAGTTACAATCTTAGAGTATAAATCTAAGAATTGTTTTTAGAACGAAGTATGAATCATCTTCTTGATTTAACCACTTCAATAATTCATAACTCCTCTTCTTAACTATCAGAATGCACTTAGAGGATGAATTGTGATAAGGTCTCAAAATAATTAAGATGGTCTTAAAACATGATACTAAAGTACTCTCCCATCTTTTCAGATTTGAGAAACTTTTATCTTTCTGCCTAAATTGATTCTTCTTATTCGCTCTGCCATACATTGGAACCTTTTCCAATGTCTCAGAATTACACTTAAGCTTGTAAGTATAACCATATTTACTGAGCTATAGTAAATTATGACGAATAGTCTTATCGATCTTTTGTGGTGGACTCTGACCAGTGCACAAGAATGTGTACCCGATCCCTTAGTCCTTCACTTCACTCACACACCCATGTGAACAAGTAGTTAGTCTTAATTTTTCTAATGCTCGAAAGTTCTCATTCATCATGCTATACAACTTGCATGATTCCAAGTTTCTATCCAACTGAAACTTGGGTGATGAGAATCTTTCCTTATTTGGTAAATTTAGACACTACCACAAATGAAAGAATCAAATTCATATTTCCACTCTTGCTCTTTATGGAATCTTATAAGCAACACAGATTTTCACAAATGCCATTGTAAGGATATTTTAAAATAAATAAAATCAAAAGATTTACCTTTTATTTTAAAACTTTGCGGAAAAACTTATCCTTACAATCCATATGAAAACTTGTTGTTATCTATTCCTAAGCAAAATATCATAACTCCTAAGAAGTAGCTCAAGAATCCGATCTTCAAACTATGCGATAGAAATCCATCTACGCGATCAGATTCAGCATATTCTTTCTTTAAGTTTTTTCATTTTTCTTTGATTCTTAAAACATCAACATGTGACCCAGTCACATCATGTATCAAGAATCTCAGAATAGAAACTTAGCAGAGTTAGATAGTGGACTTTATCTGAAGTAGAGTCAAACTTATTGACTTTAACATCCTTAGGTAAATTTGGCAGCTTCGCAACCAATGCCCATTTCTTTGGCAATATAAATATATGGACCCTTTGGTAATGGGACTATCTCAGACTTAGCTTTTCTCTTTACCATTTGGTCAACCGAGTTGACTATGGCCGATCCATTTCCATTGGGAAGAGAATGTTTTTTTGGATTCGCAGTGTCATCATTGTCAATGTCCACAAAGTTTTTAGGAAGTTGATCTTAGCAAATAGATAAGATCATTAAGGGTCTTGTCATAGTCTGTTTCATAGGTGTTCCAAAAGAACTCACTATGTGACTTAGAAAGTAGTTGAGCCACCAACTTTCTCAAGACTTTGACACCCAACTCTCCCGGCTTGTCAATATGTGACTACATCTCCAAGATGTGATCACACATAGACCTTTGCTTGCCAATAGGGCTTGAGTGACCTTAAACTTTTCAGGAACTTGTGGGTTAGGGAGAATAATTGGAGGAGGTGAAAGAAGTATGATTTCCATGGGACATCATCTTCATTTAGGAAAGCTTGTTTCAAGAGATTTGGGAAGATCATAAATGTCTAAACCAGACATCTTTTGGGAGATACTCAAGATAGTTGATTTAAAGTGCTTAATATAACACCCAATATGAAATATTAAGGCTAGGACCCAACACAATACTTTTATAACTTGGAAGAGGGATGCCGTAATCCAAGCTATAAAATATTTGAAGGTAGGCGAATGACGATTCACCAATTTCCACCATGAAAACGAAATATATATTATTAGGTTTTAATTGGTTTTTGAAACTCCAAGATCTTTGAGATTCATTGAACTGTTCAATGGCATGTTTCAATCTCGAGTGTGCCCTTCAGGTTTTGTGACTGGGATGCCGAGGATCACAAAACAAGGTGTGAAGTAACCATGCAAATTACTTGGTACCCTTAAGTGTTTACCCCTCAATCGATGTGCCGGTTAACCACACACGCTCCATCGATACTATGATAAACATTAGGTTACCCTTTGCCTACCTTGTTAAATACGAGTTAGTGTGTCGGTTAACCACACACGCTCCACTAACCGACTTAAACAAAGTGCAAAGTGTAATTTCATGGATTAGCACCTTATTCACTTTTTCCTAAGTAACTAAGATTGGGTATTTATAAAAGGTTTAGTTACTTAGTATTTATCATTAATACTTTTAATGAAGGGATAATTATAGTCCTTGTCCTACCCGTTCGGCTAACGACCCTCCACCGGTCAAGGAAGCGGTGGGTGAGAGTGGACACCCATTAAACTGCCATTTTATAGGCAGTAACCTTATACCCCCTTATAGACCGGCTTCGTGAATGAGGCCTACTAACGGTAAGACTGACTTTGTTCTTATACATACATATATATATATATATATATATATATATATATATAAGTATTAACTATTAGTATTATAATAGTATAAGGGTGTATTTTAAACATTTAAAATACTTGGTGGTTTAATCTATTAATTAAACTATACTCTTAATTTAATTAAACTTAAACCATGTCTTTATGGAATTATTAACTCTTTTAATTAGACACTTTAATTAATTTAATGAAGTCCATAAAGTTTGAACTTTAACTTTTAAAATTCTTGGGTTTGGAATTAAAGTGTATATGGGGTTTGGCTTTACAAATTCCAAAATTTGAGGACAAGTTTTGAACAATTCAAAAAACTTATGGTTTCCATAACTTATGAATTTTAAAGTGGTTTAATGGAAAAAACCCTTCAAGTTCCATAACTTGTAGACAAGTTATGGAAGACTTTAAAAGCATTAAAAATGTGACTCTTCATTTTTTCATAACTTATGGAATTTTTATGGGTTTTAAAATTCATAAATGTGACTTTTCATGTAACTTGAGGACAAGTTACAAAAACACATATTATGAACAACTTCAAGATTAATTTGGATTAAAAACAACTATCTCATAATTTTTCCTATTAATCTAAACAAACTCATAAACATGAACATTCATAATCAACATTTTTCAAGCATCATATAAACATGTATAAAACTTGAAACTTTGATTATTATCCTTTATTTGGATGAGAATAAACATTACCATAGTATCAAAAAACAAAATTTATGAACAAAAACACTTTGCGGTAATGATTCTAATCCAAAACAGGCCAAAAAACTCGAAGATAAGCTGTTAGGGGGTCCAACTCGTCGAGTGTATGAACCAACTCGACGAGTTGGATGAATTTGTTCATGGACTCGTCGAGTCCATCACTGGACTCGTCGAGTCTGCTGTCCCGACAGCAAAAAATTCGATTTTTTTCAGTTTTTTTTTCAGCAACTTGCATCAAGTATAATTGAAAACAACCTGGCTTTGATACCACTGTTGGGTTTTGGTATACTACAACATCCTATGGTGCACATACAACCCTAAATACCTTGGATCTATGTTTTCACTAATTATACATGCAAATGGTTTCCAAGGTATTAATCTTACAACTAGCATGCATTTAACATAAAATTATAATATATTAGTTGGCATGACATACCTTTTGATGGAGCTTGAATTCTTGGTGTATTTGGCCTTGAAGAGCTTAGCCCCAATAGTGTGGAAGCCTCAAATGGAATCACAACACACCATGGACAAAGGATGAACTTGAGAGAGAATTCCATGCACACAAAAGACACCATGAACTCTAAAAAGATACAAGTGGCGATTTTGGGCAATGAAGTATCTATTTATATGTGGGATTTCTAGGGTCATGGATATAACCCAAATCCATACCCATGGGTTTTATGATCCATGGTTCATGTGGCCCAACTCTTTATGTATCTATACATAAACTTGGTCCAACATGGATCATAAGCCCAACACATATAAATATAACTAATTATCATAATTATTCCTCATAGATTTAATTAGTCTCTTTCGACCACTAAATTAATTCCAAATTAATTCTTGATCACTACTAATTAAAACATATGATTTCATATTAATATATTATTACTTATAATATATTAATAAACCATAAATAACCTTCTCTCAAAAGTCCATCCTAACAAATTGTCCTGATGATATGCAACCCAAATGGACCATGCTACTCTCGGGTCGAATACATACCAATAATAGTTATGGGCTTAGACACCTAATCCAACACAGATCTCGCCCACACTCAAGGAGATACGGGCCCCGCCCACACTCGTCTACTTGGAGATACAGGCCCCGCCCACACTCCACTAACTATGAGATACGGGCCTCGCCCACACTCAGCTAACTCTGAGATACGAGCATCACCCACACTCAGCTATCTATGAGATACGGGCCTCGCCCACACTCAGCTAGCTAAGAAACACATACAAGTATCACATAGACAACAAGTATAACCAACATCTACCAATCCATTCCATATCCATACTCAAGTAATGCTAAGATATGGGCCCTGCCCACACTTAGCCACTAATCAGCACATATAAGATACATGAGCCGACATTGGCGCCTTCGACCCGTTCAATCCAAGAGGAAACTCACCTCGCACTGCTGAAGTCCCACGGATAATTCTCTGGCTGCTGGCTGACAAATCCTCGAACTGCCAATCGTCAAAACAAAACCCAATTAACCATTTGGGTTTTAATGCATAACCATAAATACACACTTGGGGAAAAATGACCATTTAATCCCTAACATAGCTTGGTCCAAGACCAAGGCCCAAACTCATACTCTGAAGGCTCAAAGGTCAAATAATCAACCAAGGCCCAATTATGGCCCAATTTTCCAAATTGGGCCCAAACCCCTTACATGGGCCTTACCTTAAAGCCCATCCAAATATCATAGTCCTTACACTTGTTCTCAGATGGCCCAACATGAATCCAAACACCTAAACCCAAAAGAAAGGCCCAACTTGAAGCCCAAACATAATTAGGGTTTTCACATGAAATGACAATTAGGGTTAACTGTTCTTACTTAACCCATTAAGGACTTAATCTATTAAGTCCATCACTCCACTAGACCAATCATACAATGTGGTCAGGCCTAATTCAAAATTCCAAATCCAACGGTCCAAACGTGGGTCCCGACAAATCCCAATTAATGGTTTCCAAGATTAGGGTTTTGTAAACCCTAATTAGGGTTTCCAACCCAATCACAAGCCAACTAAGTCCAGGATTAAGCTATTGGGCCGATTAGGGTTTCACTATGTCGAGCACCACCCACTGCCACCTCGGGCAGTGGTGGTCGACAGCGGCTCATGGTGGTGGTGGGGGTTTTCCTTGGCTTTTCTCCTGCCCAAAACACCCAATCAACATTTCAACAAGGAGGAAACACACTCACATGCACCTATTGACACACACATAGCCACCCACGCGGTGGCAGACGGCAGCAAACGGTGGCAACCACCACCTCATGGTGGTGGCGTTGGGTTTCTGGCCAAATAACACACACACTACACCGCAAATTTTGGAAGCTATTCATACACGCAAACACATACACACTCAGCCACCTCCCATGCAACTGACATCGCCGAAAAATATGAAAATAGTGGCCAAAGGTCTCCGGTGGCAGCAATGCGCACAACGTTCTACCAATGGAAACAAATGAAGAAGAGGGAAGGTGGGTGGCGAGTATTTTTACCGAGAGCCTTTCGGTCGTTCATGACTCAATCAGCGGTGTTCACAGCTTCCTTCGTTGGTCTCGGTGGCTCTTCCGGCTTCTCTTACGTCTCCGGCAGCAAGGCTGTTGTGGTGGTGCTCAACGGCGAGCAGCAGGCGGCGGACGGACACGTCACTGTGGCGGCGGCTGAGAGGGCTCACATGGTGGTGGAGGTTGTTGAAAAGTGCCTCTAGGTTTAGGGTTGTTCCAACAAAAGAGAAGGAATAAGCGCCAGGTTCAATCTCGTGCCTTCATCCAAACTTATGTTCCATTTTCCAAGTTTGGCCCCTCCCCATAAATCTTTTTTTCATATTAAGTCCAATACTTACCAAACAGCCCCCATCTTTAATAATTCATTACAATATAAGTTCGACAGTTACCATTTAACCCTCAATAATAAAAATATAGCTTTTAACACCCCAATTGTATACACCCTGTTAATTAGTACATAAAAATACGGCTCGGGGTTCTAGGGGTTATTATTTATTTATTTATTTATTATTTATTTTTTTATTTTTTAACAAACAGAGTGTTACACAGCGGCTGCAAAAAATGAGGAAAAACAAAGCATGTGGAAGAGAAAAAGTTCTCAAGGAAGAAGTCAGTATGAGACATATCAAGACTAATGACCAAGTAGCATATGAAGTTCACAAAGGGTTAAGCACTGAAAAATATGAGGGCTTTGATTGTCAGCTCAACATGGTATGACGAATATGGGCTAGTGTTGAGGGAGAGTGTTGAAGGTCATCACTAGCCCAATGGAGCTTAATAGAGTTTACCCCTTTATAAAAATATTATAATGTCTAGAATGATCAAGAAGATTCTAGAACATAGTGGAAGCCTATAGAATATTCTAGAACATATAAGAAGACTCAAGAATATTATAGAATGAGATGGAAGACCCTAGAATGTTATGGAACATTCTAGAAGACCGTGGAAGACACAAGAACATCATAGACTAATCTAGGACATTATAGAACATTCTAGAAACATATAAGCATGTAATAGATATAGATTACAATAGAAGATTCTAGAATAGTCATGAATGTATGTAACTTGTAAGAAGATCTAGAAACTTCCTATAAGGAGGTGGAAACACCTATAAATAGGTGTGGAACACATTTACTCCAAACCATCCAACATCAAAACCATCCAATAAAAGCCTCAAAGTAAGCAAAGTGTGTAGTAGTCTCTCAAAGTATAAAATCTTCTTAAGTGTCTTAATTAAAGTATTGTTGTTTCCCACACAAAGAGTCGTGTTCAACTCCAATAAGCTACGCACTTAGGGTTTTCATCTTGTATATCCATTTCATAATGTGTGTCGCTATTTAATCTCGAAGACTTTGAGAAAAGGTAATGGCTTTAGAAATTAAAGCTGCAATTGGAAATGAATTAGCCCCTATAAAGACTTTGGATATTAATACGTCTGGATGGACAAAAACTACGATCGAAGGAGCTGGAATGAAATTTAAAGAATTCTCGCAAGCAGTCAAAAAAAATTGATCTTCGCAGAAACACTAGAGATGATGTATTGTAGTTAAGGATACCAAATCGAGGAAGTTGTACTGAACGTGTATTTGTAGAAATGTTGAGTTGACTTAATGAAACTTCTGAAGGAAAAGCCTTTCTGGATCTCTCAGATCGAAAGAGGAAGGTGGAGAAGGAAATTGTTGGCAACTTGACAAGAGAAGAAGTAGAAATACTATTGGCCTATAGTATGTAGATGAACGAGTTTATCAGAAGGAAAAATAAGTTTTGGGAAGATGGAAACAAAGCAAGGGCAAATTTTAATGTCAAGAAATTAGCAGACATTCTGAAACCTGGAAGTGCATTCAACCAAATGTCAACTGCTGATTTCAACCTTAGAGCCCTTGGTATTTACCAATTAACACATCCAGAAGCTGTTGGCAATGTTGAGACATATGATACCTGCGTCAGGATTCATAGAGATGAAGCTAAGGCGAGACATAAGATAGCACTAGCAAATGCAGATATAGATCATCTTAAACATTGGGTCTTGCAAAAAATGAGATGTTATTTTGAAGAAAGTTTTAAACATAGAATCCATGTTGTTTAATGTCTCACCTAGTTTGTTATCAATTCTTTCTAAAAAAAGATGAAAAATAAGAAGAAAATAATTGAGTTGGATGATGAGTTGATTTGGAATGAGTTTGGCTGGAACGAGTTGGCTGAGAATGATGGTGCTGAGAATGAGAATGATGGTGGTGTTGGACCTGAGAATGATGGTGATGGTGGACCTGAGAATGGTGGGCACTTTTTGACTTCGGGCCTAAACCCTAAAGCCCTCTAACACATCTAACCACATAACATTGCAGTCACAGTTGTTACCTTGCACTGGTAGAGAGTAAAGAAAATAAACTTGTATTTACACGTAAGTGGGCTCTCGTCCACTATTTACCTTATAATCTATGGGTTTAAGTAGTCATTGAAATAAGCTACGAAAGGTTGTAACTTTTCCAAGATTTTCTTTTTACGACCTTCCGAAATCATGTTATCATAAATTATTTAAAGTCCAGGTCTTCACGTTTAATGCACCAATCGCCCAATGACCATTTTCATAGTGAATGTGGAGCAATACATGTACAATGAGGTGAATATTAATTTTTTTATTAAAAAATCTAAATTACAATAAACGTCTATCAAAAAGAAAATATACTTACCACATAAACATTAGCCTGATCCACATACGAAAACTTGGACCCATTACCAATTGGGGTGAATATCTCACTGTGGAAGAAAGTCATAAACCAAAATGGGCATAATTGTCCACCTTTTCTTTGGGAGTCTCGTAGCTAATAGTAAAAGACTCCAAATTTCTATATGTTGGCGATCAAGGGGTAAAGTTTAATGTCAACATTCCAAGTTATTATACTTTGCAATTTAAAAAGTATAATATTACTTACCTTTGTTTCTATCTAACTATAATTTTTCTCAGGCTTATTTCCACATAAAAGATTTAGCCAAAATCTAAGGCCCACTTTTTCCCTTAGAAATAGGCTTTGCTTATATTCAAAACAAAGGATTAATGCATCCTTTTTCTTAAAGGTAGGAATTATATCTTCAGACTGTAATGCATCTAACTTGAAAGTTTGAGGATGAAGTGGTTCTTGCGGTGTAAAAGGGATAGTCTTGTATGGGGAGATTAAACTGGCTTTGAGATGCTTTTCGGTGTCTTGTAGAATAGGTACTTATTTGCATCCTCAAGTTGTTCATCATTTGTTTATGATTCTTTATTGCCATCTTCCTTATTCAGCCCAACCTTCATGATAACATACCAATGTATTAAATAGTATTATAAATGAAAACTTATTGAATGTGATACTATCTTATTTGCATCGTCAACCTCTTTATCCCCAACCTTATTAGCATTCTCATTTGCTTCCAGTCCTTTCTTGTCAACTTCCTTATCCAAACCTGCATGCCAACATTCTAATGTATTAAAACACCATTACAAGTACAATTAAGACTTATTCACTAACCACATCATTTATGCACACTCTATATGCTCCACTACATGTTTATCATCATCCCTAAAATTGGATCAACAAATTTGTCGCCATCATCAAACATATGGACACAAATATCCATCTCATGGTACATTAGTAGTGTTATTCTCATTTTTTTCTCATAGATATCATAACACTCAATTCTTGCCTAATTTGTGCAAAATCCTCATATATTTCTTTGCTAAGTTATATAATTTCATCTAAAATCATGGTCTGAGTGGTCTGTAATCCTCATACTACGACCTCGACCGCTTTCATGCGCTCCTCAATGCTAGAGGTGCAATGACATTCTCATGTACATATGAGCTTGAAGGTATGACTGTTTGAGATTTGTTATTTAACATCCTTTCTTCCTCCAAATCATTAATAAAATTGGAGGTTTCTATCCACCATTCATAGGGAACTTAACTTTGTTTGGGGTAAGTTACAGTCATGGTTGTTTCGTAACATCCTAATAAATGAAGACAATAATTGTTGATTATTTTAAAAACTAGTATATTAATTAATAATTAAAGTTAATATAAAAAGCACCTCATGTGGAAGTATAAATAAAATACATGTCTCTCATCGAAAATCAAAATGGCTATTGTGAAATACGAAGGATCCAAATTGACTTAAATAATATTAGCTCAATGCGGAATGGGATCAAAAATTATCAAAGCGTAATAATCACAACGTAATACGAATAAAATAAATAGAATAGAGACACAGGAATTTATGTGGAAACCCAAATCGGGAAAAAAAAACACGGGCGGAGGAAGCCGAGAAACAATTCACTATAATTTGCAGTGTTTACAGGGATTATGAAAGAGATTACAAATAGAGTGAGAGGGCTAAAATATATGGTGGTGTATCAGTATATATATATATATATATATATATATATATATATATATATGTAATGTTTTACTATATATATATATTTTTGATTGTTGGGTTATTCGTGGGTTAAATCTCTCTGGCTATTTATAGCCAAAGAGGAGAATACAAATGAATGAAGAAAACAAAAATGTCGTCCAAGAAAAAATTGTTGCGCCTACAATCTTCAAATTCATATTGCATATTACTATACACATATAATAATGTCTGCGCCTCCATTCCGTCCAATTTCATTTTCAATTTCATATTAGATTACTATTCATAGTCAAACTATGAATAGTAAATGATAAGTTACGGAAATAACCCCTGAACTATTTGCCACTTGCTAATTTTGGAGGCAACTTTTCCACAATCTCCACCTTGACATCAAAATTAAGCAAGTCATGCTTTACGATTAGTCAAAACCTTTAGCTCATCAAACTCTAAAACTTCCATAAAAAACTGCAATTTTGTATAGAGAAAAATTGTTTCCGAAAAAATAAATAATATTTCCTCCACCACGAGCCTTCAGGCTCAACTGCGATCAGAAACACCCACCATGTCCAAACATAATTTGAACTTGGCTATAGGAAGACTTTTAGTGAACATATCAGTGGGATTATAATCTGTATGAATCTTGTCCACAACACAATCACCTTTTTCAATGATATCCCGCACAAAATGATAACGAATATCAATATGCTTTGTTCGGTCATGAAACATTTGATCTTTACTCAAGAAGATAGCACTCTGGTTGTCACAGAAAACTGTGGTCACCTTTATTCTATCTTCGAGTTCTCCGAATAACCCCTTCAACCAGATATCGTCCTTAACTGCTTCTGTAATCGCCATGTACTCTGCCTCGGTAGAAGACAGGGCAACTGTAGACTGTAACTGGGCTTTCCAACTAACAGCACAACCATTTAGTGTAAACACATACCCTGTAATTGATCTTCGTTTATCCAAATCTTTTCCATAATCTGAATCAACATATCCGAACACCCCAGTGTTAGATTTGCCAAAACGTAAACACATGGAAGACGTACCTCGTAAATAACGAAAAATCCACTGTACTGCTTTCCAGTGTTCTTTCCCCGGGTTCGCCATGTATCTACTAACCATGCTAACAGCATAAGCCAAATCAGGGCGTGTGCAGATCATAGCATACATTAAAGATCCAACAGCACTAGAGTATGGAACACGTGCCATGTAAGCCATATCAGTCTCATTAGTAGGACTCAAAGCGGATGATAGCTTAAATGAGCTGCAAAAGGTGTGTTGACAGACTTTGCTTCGTGCATATTGAAGCGTCTTAGGACTTTCTCAATATAACTTTTCTGAGAAAGATGCAAGATCCTAGACTTCCTGTCACGAATAATTTCCATACCTAAAATCTTTTTGGCAGCTCCTAAGTCCTTCATTTCAAATTCAGCTTTCAACTGGTCTTTTAACTTCTGAATCTCCTTCATATCTTTTGCTGCAATCAACATGTCATCCACGTACAAGAGTAAGTAGATCTTTGAACCATTGTTACCTTTCTTGAAATAAACGCAGCTATCATAGGTGCACCTGCTGAATTTGTGACTGGTCATGAAAGAATCGAACCTCTTGTACCATTGTCTAGGAGACTGCTTGAGGCCATAAAGAGATTTGTTCAACTTGCATACGTAGTTCTCCTTTCCAGGAACTACAAAACCTTCAGGTTGTTGCATAAAAAACTCTTCCTCAAGCTCACCATTTAGGAAAGCTGTAGTGACATCAAGTTGTTCTAACTCAAAATCGTTAGAAGCAACCAACCCCAACAATACACGAATGGAAGTATGTTTGACAACTGGCGAATAAATGTCAGTGTAATCAATACCAGGAATCTGACTGTAGCCTTTAGCTACTAACCGAGCTTTGTATCTTGGTTTATCATTTGGGTTGACAGGTTCCTTGAGCTTATAGACCCACTTGCATTTAACTGGTCTCTTCCTTTTCGGAATAGGAACTAAATTCCAAGTACTGTTTCGCTGCAAGGATTCCATCTCATTTTGCATAGCGAGCATCCAATCATTTGAGTCTTCAGATTTGATAGCCTCGTCATAATTCGCAGGCTCCGTTGCGTACTCAATATTATCAGCAACAATAAAAGCATAGGCAACCAAATCAGATTCAACATACCTCTTCGGAGGAATAATCTGTCTTCTCGGTCTATCTCTTGCAATGCTTGGAGTAGTAGCTTGTGGTTGTGAAGGTGTTGAATCTTCACCAACAACATGCTCATCCGACGAAGAAGAATCTTGATGCTGATTTGTACTCTGATTAGTGGTAGGTGAAGTAGGAAGCTCCACCTCCATTTGAGCATTCTCTTTATTTGCTTCGGATGATACATCTGATGCATCTGTTCTTTTAGAAGAGTCAGCAACTGGTTGAATTATAGCAGACTCATCAAAAGTAACATCTCTTGAGATGATAATTTTCTTCAAATCAAAGCTCCATAACTTGTAACCCTTTACACCTTGATTGTACCCAAGAAAAACGCATTTGATTGCTCTTGGTTGTAGCTTCCCATTGTCAACTCGTGCATACGCTGGACATCCGAATGGTTTTAAATCTGAATAATTGGCAGGTTTACCGGACCATAACTCAAACTGAGTTTTCTTCTCGATTGCTCGTGACGGTGATCGGTTGATAACATAGCAAGCAGTCGAAGCAGCCTCCGCCCAAAAAGACTTTGGCAATTTGGAATTAGAAAGCATACACCGGACCTTCTCCATAATGGTGCGATTCATCCTTTCAGCTACATCATTTTGTTGAGGTGAATGGACTACTGTGCGATGTCGAGTAATGCCTTCCTTTTGACAATAGACATTAAACTCTTCTGAGCAAAACTCAAGTCCATTATCCGTACGAAGATACTTTACCACCAGACCTGATTGCTTTTCAACCTGAACTTTCCAATTTCTGAAGGTATAGAAAACGTCTCCTTTATGTTTTAAGAAGAAAGACCACACCTTCCTGGAGAAATCATCAATAATAGTGAGCATATAAATAGCTCCACCTTTTGAAGCAACTCGAGCCGGTCCCCACAAATCCGAGTGAACATAATCAAGTGGTCCTTTCGTTGTATGGATGCCACTTGCAAACCTCACTCTTTTTGCCTTGCCATATACACAGTCTTCACAGAAATCCAAATCAACAATCTTTTGTTGACCAAGTAAACCTCTTCGACTCAATTCTGACATGCCTTGAAAACTCATATGGCCGAGTCGAAGGTGCCAAAGACGGGACTGATCTGGATCAGAAAGAGACTTTGAAACAACAGCAGCATCACTCGAAATTGTTTGCCCGTCAAGAAAGTAAAGATCTGAGGTTTTTCGTTTGGCTCTCAGTTTGTCGGAGCCGTCTTTGAATACCCTGAGAACTCCACCTTTACCAGCAAACTCGTATCCCCTTTTGTCAAAGGAACTGAGAGATAAAAAGTTTCTTATGAGGTCAGGAACATATCTAACATCCCCCATGGTTCGAATAACTCCGTCAAACATACGGATCCTGACTGAACCATGTCCAAGAACTGGACATGTAGTATTGTTACCCATCAACACATAGCCCTGGTTAACCTTTTCAAATGTGTAAAACCAACTTTTGTTGTGACACATATGAAAAGTACAACCAGAGTCGAGTATCCAATCACCAGTGGAATCCAGTTTATCTGAATAAACTGTCAAAAGTTCTCCAATACCTTCCACCTCAGCTACATCGGCTTCACCCGAAGTGCTAGCTTGTTTACCATTTGCTGCCGTCTTCTCTTTTTCTTTATTCTTCAACTTGAAGCATTCTTCAAGCACATGTCCCTTCTTGTGACAATAGCTGCAAAACTTTCGTTTGCCTTTTGATTTGGATCTGGTTCTGTTGGAAGATTGAGAAGTTCTACTTCTCTCTGTTGTTCTTCCTCTGGCATTCAAACCTTCGGCTTTAGCATCACTTGAACCACCACCAGTAATATGATTCATCTTCTCTTTGGAATCCAAAGCTGTATAGACTTCATCTAAAACTAAAGTGTCACGGCTATAGATAATAGTATCACGAAAATGGCTATAGGATTCTGGCAACGACGATAGTAAGAATAGAGCCAAGTCTTCATCTTCATACTGAACATCCATATTCTCTAAGTTATTTACTAACTCTTTAAATGTGGATATATGTTCAGCTAAAGAGCCTCCTTCAATCATCTTGAGATTGAACAACCGTTGCTTCAAATGCAACTTGTTTGGTAAGCTCTTGGTCATCAACAGTTGCTCCAACTTTAGCCATAAAGAAGTCGCTGACGTTTCTTTTAGAACATCTTGCAAAACATCGTTTGACAAGTGCAAACGAATCTGGGATAAAGCCTTCAGATCTTTCATCTCCTTTTCTTCTTCGGTCCATGTATCGGGCATCATATTGAAACTCAAAAGCGCCTTGTGTAAATCCATCTGAATGAGAATGTCTCTCATCTTTACTTGCCACAACGGAAATCGTGTGTTACGATCCAGTAGTGGAATATCGTATTTTACCGAAGACATGATTAATTACTTGATAAAATGATCCCAATGAGCTAATATTACAACCCGGATGCTTTGATACCAATTGTTGTGAAATACGAAGGATCCAAATTGACTAAAATAATATTAGCTCAATGCGGAATGGGATCAAAAATTATCAAAGCGTAATAATCACAACGTAATACGAATAAAATAAATAGAATAGAGACACATGAATTTACGTGGAAACCCAAATCGAAAAAAAAAACACGGGCGGAGGAAGCCGAGAAACAATTCACTATAATTTGCAGTGTTTACAGGGATTATGAAAGAGATTACAAATAGAATGAGAGGGCTAAAATATATGGTGGTGTATCAGTATATATATATATATATATATATATATATATATATATATATATATATATATGTAATGTTTTACTATATATATATATTTTTGATTGTTGGGTTATTCGTGGGTTAAATCTCTCTGGCTATTTATAGCCAAAGAGGAGAATACAAATGAAAGAAGAAAACAAAAATGCCGTCCAAGACAAAATTGCTGCGCCTACAATCTTCAAATTCATATTGCATATTACTATACACATATAATAATGTCTGCGTCTCCATTCCGTCCAATTTCATTTTCAATTTCATATTAGATTACTATTCATATGAATAGTAAATGATAAGTTACAGAAATAACCCCTGAACTATTTGCCACTTGCTAATTTTGGAGGCAACTTTTCCACAATGGCATTGGCACCGTAAGACCCTTGGGATGAAATGGTTAGTCGTTTTGCAAACTCAAGAGTTATTTTGTAAAATGTCTCCGAGATCTAAGTTTGTAAAGTATACAATGTCAAACATTAACCAACTGAATATCGCTAAATGAACTTTAACAATAACTTGAAGTTAGATTACCTTGAAAACATTAAGTAGTCCATGGACAATGTATGTTATCATATCATTCTCTTTCGATTTGGGTTGCTTCATTTGGTTTTTTACCTTTGATCTTCTCTCTCTCTCTCTCTCTCTCTCTATATATATATATATATATATATATATATATATATATATTATATCTTTCTCTTCCACTCTCTTGCCTACCAACTATATATATATATATATATATATATATATATATATATATATATATATATAATACCTATGTGCACGTACCTACACAACAAAGAGTTCATTACAATAAAACCCAAACATTGTAAAACAAAAAAAATGTTTTATGAAATTAATACTTCTTTCAAACATCCAGTGTTTAAAAATCTTGACTAGTCCTCGATTTGTCCCTAGGCGGTAACCGATCGACTAGAAGGTGTTTAATGAATAATTCATGCCTAGATAATGTGTGAAGCTATAGAATGTTAGGTAAAATATGAAAGGTTGAAAACATGTGGCTATGCATGTGAAATAAAAGAATCAAATTCAATTGTTGGACGGCTAATGTGAATGGAAGGAAATTCAACGTCAACATTTGCGGCTTTCACATTTGAGTACTATTGTTACGACGACTCAACATTTGCGGCTTTCACATTTGAGTACTATTGTTACGACGACTCAATTTCATGTGCAAATTGCGGCTCTCTCACATATATATATGCATGTATGTTTTGCATATTTTGTGTGCAAAAACTTGAGAGAACATCAAGTGTAGAGTGTCAAGCCAATTGTGATCTTGTGAGTTTTAATAAAATTCTCTAGTTGCAGCCCGTGGATGTAGGATTTGCACCGAATCCGAACCACGTAAAATCCTTGTGTTCTTCTTGCTTTATTTTTGTGAGTTTGTGTGTGTGTGATAGTGTGTTTCCGCTGCGTGTACCCGGTCCGGTTCCTAACAACTGGTATCAGAGCCAGATTAGCGAGGTTCGGAGGGTACAATCATTTTTTTTTATCACGCACGAGTGTACCTGATTTGTATCTTGTTTGTCGTAATGGCTGAAGACAAGGTTGTAATCGAAAAGTTCAATGGTTCTGATTTTAGCTGGTGGAAAATGTAATTAGAAGCATTGCTATGTCAGAAAGACTTGGACATGGTACTCGGAGACAAACCGGAGAAAATGGAAAAAGCTTTTGAAGATGCGTGGAACTCAAAGGACAAGAAAGCCAAGGCGGTTATTACATTGTCATTGACGAAGAGCGTTGCTTTCAACATCATGAATGAAACCACGGCGCGTGGTATGATGGAGGCTCTGTCAAATATGTATGAGAAACCATCGGCGGCTAACAAGGTGTTCTTGATGAAGGAGTTGTTTACTACAAGGATGAATGAGGAAGGCTCAGTTACGGTTCACATTAACAATCTAAATTCAATTCTGTCCAGATTATCATCTGTGGGAATTAAATTTGATAACGAGACTCAAGCATCACTGCTACTAGCTTCTCTACCTGATAGCTGGTCCGGAACAGTTACTGCTGTTACGAGTTCCGTGGGGACCAGTGGTATGACTTTTGAAGGGGTTAGAGATTTGGTTCTTGGCGAAGATATCAGACGCAAGAATCAAGGTGGATCTTCTTCTTCTGATTTATTAAATGTCGGAAGAGGTAGAGGGAATAGCAGGAGCAGTGGGAGCCGGGGAAAAAGTTCTTCTAGAACTTTGAAGAATGTGAAATGCTGGAACTGCCAAGAGGTGGGACATGTTAAGAGTCAATGTCCAAAGAAAGAATTGAACATTGCCGGTGCTGAGAGTGTGTCTGAGGATGATGCATTGATACTCAGTATGGAAAGTTATGTGGACTCTTGGGTCATGGATTCAGGGGCTTCGTTTCACGCCATGGACAACGGGGAAACGATGGTGAATCTAAAAGAAGGAGATTTTGGAAAGGTACGTTTGGCAAATGACGAGATGCTTCAGGTAACGGGCATGGGAGATATTGATTTGGTTACTTCATTGGGAACTACATGGAGCCTGAAGGATGTCAGGGTGATTCCGGAGCTGAAGAAGAAATTGATTTCTTTTGGTCAGCTGGATAAACAAGGACTGGAAGTAAGGTTTGGTGGTGGTAAATGGAGGGTGATCAATGATAATCTAGTGATTGCTCATGGTATGAAGTGTGGGTCATTGTATATGGTTGAGGTATCTGCTGAGGGAAGTATGACCGTCCCTGTTAAGCAAGACAAAATCTGGTTCGCTAAATCTACGGCTAAGAGAGTTCATTTTGCAAACATGAATTCTGGAGCCAAGGGGATGTTAGCTGAACGAGTCAGAAATTCTAAACCATTCAGGGGATTCTGTGACAGTGGGAGCACGGGGTGTGTTTCGGGTACAGTTACAAAGAGCCGTTGGGTTTTGAAGACTAAGACTGAAAAAGTCTCTCCTGTTGAAAGTTTGCAAAGTTGGGAGAGTGTTAGTGGTCCTCGGTGTATCTATGGATCTGGTGGAGTGTCCAAACCGGTTGAGACAGAGGATGAGTCGGTGGTGGGATTAGCCACGACTGAGTTGGAGCTAGTGGGAGCTTCAACTGTCCCTTCTAGTACTTGAAGATGAGGGGCGGCTGCAATTAGAGAAATGGGACTAAGTTTAGCTTGTTCTTAGGAACTGGAGGCTTGGAAGACTTGGTTGTTTTAAGATTACTGGAGTTGGATGACAGAGACGGACCATGTTGTTCAAACTTTCAAGTGGGAGATTGTTAGGTAAAATATGAAAGGTTGAAAACATGTGGCTATGCATGTGAAATAAAAGAATCAAATTCAATTGTTGGATGGCTAATGTGAGGGAAGGAAATTCCACGTCAACATTTGCGGCTTTCACATTTGAGTACTATTGTTACGACGACTCAACATTTGCGGCTTTCACATTTGAGTACTATTGTTACGACGACTCAATTTCATGTGCAAATTGCGGCTCTCTCACCTATATATATGCATGTATGTTTTGCATATTTTGTGTGCAAAAACTTGAGAGAACATCAAGTGTAGAGTGTCAAGCCAATTGTAATCTTGTGAGTTTTAATAAAATTCTCTAGTTGCAGCCCGTGGATGTAGGATTTGCACCGAATCCGAACCACGTAAAATCCTTGTGTTCTTCTTGCTTTATTTTTGTGAGTTTGTGTGTGTGTGATAGTGTGTTTCCGCTGCGTGTACCCGGTCCGGTTCCTAACATAGAAGCCAATAAATATTTAACACTTCGGAGAAGATCTATCTCAATAGAACTATTTGAAAAATGATTAGTGTTGTATTAATTATATTAGTCTGTTTTGTTATGATCATAGTGGTATTTACCAACTTTGTTATAATATTAGTAATACTTAATTTTTTGGAATTTAACGAATTTAAAATTTAGGGTCTCCTACTAGCCCGACTAATCCCTATTCGCTAGTCACCCGACTTAGTATTACCTAACAACTTTTACAACTTTGCATACATCTATATCATCTACAACTAAAGCGATTTATGGTTTGACCGACAAATTACTTTGATGTCCCATTCAACCACACTCCAACATGCAAATAAAAGCATACATGGATAGCACTTTGTCTGAATTTTCATAAAACCTTGAGTTGTTAAACAATTAAAGTAAATGTCTAATATATGAAGGATTAGTGGGAGCCAACTCGAGGAAACACCATGTGTTTAACTGGAAAATAACATCCTCGTCTACCTATGTAACACTAACAAACCATAAACTAGAGATGAAGCAAAGCTGCTCACATCCAAAATGCAGCGCGTATCCTCCAACTTGAAACTGCAACACACCATGGTCATGTTTATGATAAATCATTATAATGAGCATTGCATTTATGGGTAGCAGATCCTCATTTTTATTATGCAGATTCTCATTTTTATTATGGAGATCCAACCACAACCCAAAACATGAATTCTTAAATAGGGTCATACGAGTTGAAGAATGAGACAACATATCCTTTACTATGTCCATAAAGTGCACCTTGGCCTTGATAGTCAATAGGGTCAGGTAATAATCATGGTTCCAATGATATTTTAGACAATATGGATGGTTACTAAAACACATGAATAAATACAGTTACACATTTGCACATATACAATTATACCGATGTGAATAATTTCGAACACTCCCATACCATTTTACTTAACACTGCTACAATTCAATTAGTGAATTGATATTCTATGCTTATCAAACTATAGTAAGAAAACAAAATAACCTAAAAACCTAAAGTCTTTTCCCATAATGTTCGTGTAACATTACAATTGTTAAATGTACTCAATAACAAATTTTTATTGATTACTTGCAACACATTTATGTTTCTTAATCTTAAATGAATAAATGACGATTCACATATGCAAATAAATATGATGATATTTGCTCTTTTTTATGGTAAACGGGACATTAGACGACTACATGAATGAACTTTTGGAAAGCATAGATCTTTTGTCTTACTTTCATGATTTGGGATGTGTTTTTTTGGCGAAACTCATGATCATTTTGTTAAATCCTATAAAATCCGATATAAGTTTTCGAAGTATCATCATTTTAGTGAATAACTTTTTTCTTATTGTCACATATTATATGTAACTATATAAAGATTACATTTATAAAAATAAAATAAAAAGATTATTACATACAAATATAAAATAAATTAAAAGTTGTATAATGGATTAGATCCTCTTTAAATATCTTAACATGATTTATTTAATTATATATTTTTGTATAAATTATTTTTTTATCCTCGTATCGAATGGTTATTGAACTTCTTTTTTCACATGTACCATTAATTATTCAAATTTGTTTTAAACAAAAAAAATTAACTTACATTTGTGGGTTTATCCGGTTACTACTTGACGTGGCATGTCATACCATAGTTGACCTGAATTTTTGACTGACGTGACTTGTATACATTTACTCACTATATTTGTTTTGTATATATGAAGTCACTGAACTTTTTTTTATACACATTGTATTAATAATCTTACAAATTCCTTAAAAAAAATATCATTTTAATTTGCACTGTTTGGTTTTGAACTAATGACTTCAAATAATGGAGACAACTACTTTACCATTGAGCTGAGGCGCATTTTTTTCATTAAACCCATATTTTTATATTTAAAACAATATTTTTTTCATGTAAATCCATTTTTTTCACACCGAATCAGGAGTCTACATTATATAACATTAATTAATGGTGATATTAATGCAACCACAAGGCTTACCGGTTACCATAGTACTGATAAAGCCCTCACTAAACTAGGGAGAAACTTTGGTTCAATTTTTGTCTCCATTTTTTTGTTATTATTTTAAATATTATCTGACCTTATACATAGTATATTATACCAACAAATGTTGAAAACACCATCAAACTTACCATTTGTTCAAAAAATACCATTGAAGTCTACCATGTTCAAAAAATACCAATAAATTAAAGAAACGGTTCAAAAAATATCATCAAACTTACCATTTGTTCTTATTTTTTCTATGTGGTAACCTGCTAACCGGTTTCCAGTTAAGGGCTGATTTGTGTTTTCTTTTTTCTAAGGGTGGTGATTTTGGATGATGTGGGTGGAGAAGGAGATAGTAGCAGCAGTGTTGAAGGTGGTGTACGGGTTGTTGGTGGCTGTACGGTGGGTATAAGGGTGGTTCTCGATGTTGCTGTGATGAGGGTGCAATAGGATGGTGCGACAGTTAACTGGTGATGCAAGTAAGTGCAAGGATGAGAGGGTTGGCTGGAGGTTTGCTGGTTCGATCTATATCAGGTGTGGCGGTGGTTCATGGTTAAGCTCAACGAAGAAAATGATGATGGTGGTTTATGGTTTTTTGGTTGTGTTTCACAGTTGTGGTGGTGTTCCGTAAAAAAATGAAGCGGAATCGAGAGGGAGGAGCAGCAGCTTTCTGCGAGAGGTTGAAGATGGATGAACAGTGGCAAAGAGGGGTTGGTCTCGGAAGACAGATGTGAAGGGAAAAGTATCGAGATGGTGGTGTTGGTCTCGGTGGGTTTTTTGCTTCTCAGGTAAGGGTTCTCGGGAAGAAAAAAAATCAACAATTACGTTGGCTCATTTCTGATCTTAAATGAACACAACTTCAGATCAAAGATTGTTGGAGGGGCCGTGGTCAGTGGCGGACGCAGACTGTTTTAGTAGGGGTGTCTCTCGTACTTCAAGCGGGTGCACCTAATAGAAAAAATCAAAAAAAAAAAAATTTTACACTGCGTGCCGGAAATTGAGCAGTGGCCCGGGACCCCAAATGGCCCACTAAGATCCGCCACTGGCTGTGGTGGTTCGGTGATTATGTTTGTGAGGGTGGTCTGATTTCTAGATGGCAGCAGCGAATCAAAAGGGAAAAAGGACGTGGTGAGGTTGGGATAAAACAGAACAGCAGGTCTTCGGCTCACGACGGATGAAGAATCGTCAGGAGGTGGTTCCGACTTCTCAATGAGCAGCAACATTTTTTTTTGTTGCAGGTTTTTAGATGGAGATGATTTTTGTTGCGTGTTTTTAGATGGAGAGGACGATGAACAGTAGCAAACGATGAACAGTACCAGTAATCTTTACCTCATAACCGGTAGAACCGGTTACCACAATGGGATATAAGAAAGAAAAGTCAATTCATATGGTATTCTGTGAACGATTTGTTAAGTTGGTTGGTCTTTTTCGAACATGGTATACTTCAATGGTGTTTTTTGTACATAATTTAAACTTAATTACCCTTTTAAGTCATTATCCCTTGGGTCGGTGGTAGACCCATCACTTCCCTTCCTTGAGGCCACTAGTTCAAAACCAAGGATGCCTATTAAAATTGCTTTCTTTGAATTAAGAAAAACCTCATAGATGGTCCCTGTGTTTTCAAAACTTTTCACAATTGGTCCTTATTGCTAACTCCGTTAACTTTTGTCCGTTAATTGAGGGGCATTTTCGTCATTTCACACCATAGGGACCATTTATGATCTTTTCAGTTATTTTATAAAAAAAAGAAAAAACTAAATATAATTATTTAATATATAAAATATCTCTCTCTCTCTCTCTCTCTCTAAATTTTCAGGAAAACTTGAATCGCTTTGGTTATGTGGAGAAGCATATATTAATATATAAAATCTCTCTCTCTATCTCTCTCTCTCTCTCTCTCTCTAAATTTTCAGGAAAACTTGAATCGCTTTGGTTATGTGGAGAAGCATATATTTTGTTTAGAAATAAACACTAAGAGCTAGTAGTTTTATGTTCTAGAGTAATATAATTGAGCTTAATAGCTCTTCAGAGAAGTTACAAGATCTTCGTGAGACTTTCAGTCAGATACCATTTCCTTATGATATTTAAACGTATCTGAAATCAACATCAACTTTTCTATATTTTGTTCGGTTAGCAAAGCCAAATCTGCATTATCACATAATTGTGCAAGTCTCCATAACACACCTGCATTTTTCAGAAGCTAACTCTAAGCTAATTTTTCTCAATTTAAGCTGATTTTTTTTTACTGGGCAACTGCTTAAACTTTATTGATTTTTATGCCTAGGTCAAGTGCATATAATGATAGAGTCGTGGTCTTAATCAATACAATAAATATTGTTGGTTCATTGGCCTGTTGCAGTTCAATAACAAATAAGCTCATCTATGGATAACTCTAGTTAAGTGTCGATAACATGGCCCCGATGCTGCAATTAACACCTATCCAGGGGCAGCAATCTGCTACATTTGGTTCCCAAGACACAAGTTTTGAAGATAATGAAGAACTGAAGTCTAAATTATTCTTCAACTGGATCAAAATCGATTGCAAGTCGTTTTGACATATACCAGAAACACACAAATAAGATTAAGTAAAAGGGTATGAAGAAAATCTGAAAGCATAGGTGATTTCTTATTGGAAATGGAAAGTTGAGTTCAAGACACCCACATGATGCAAATACACTCAGAGCCTCTATAACTAAAACCCATCAACTGAAATAACGAAACATGAATACCTTTTTCGTCTTATGTGTGTTTGAACCTAAATTTTCTTTGAAGTATCTGTGAAGCAACAAAGGTTGAAAATCGAAATTGGGTGTAGATGGCGTCTGAAGATGAGATTTTAGCTTTGATTTAGAGGAATCAAGGGCTATTATTGATGGTTGTAACATTTAGATATTGACGGGAGGGGAAGAAATGTGATGATCGGAGAAGAGACCAAGTCGCCACTTGAGAGAGAGAGAGAGAGATTTTATATATTAAATAATTATATTTAGTTTTTTCTTTTTTTTTTTAAAAAATAACTGAAAATATCATAAATGGTCCCTGCGGTGTGAAATGACGAAAATGCCCCTCAATTAACGGAGAAAAGTTAACGGAGTTAGCAATAAGGACCAATCGTCAAAAGTTTTGAAAACACAGGGACCATCTATGAGGTTTTTAAACCACGGGGACTAAACTTCAGATTTTGGATAACCACATGGACAATTTATAATGTTTTTTCTTGAATTAATTTGGAAGACTATTTATACATTGTGTACAAAAAAAATTCAGAAAAGATAAATCATAGAACAAACATACAAATATATGCAGACTGTTAAAATAAACTGAATGTTTGATTTTAGGTTGCCTAACATTTTTATTTATCTAGTTTATAAAATTCATGTTCAAAATCCATTTTATATCACCTAATCAAATTTTAAAATGCCAACCAGAAAATACGTAGTAATATCATAATTTCATAAATCAAGAAATAGCAACGTTTTTATTTATTCGTTTCGGATACAATATTATATTTTTTTATTTTTTTATGATAAAATATTGTATTGTTATTTTTTTATTAAAACATTATGCATTAAAAAAATTATCTACTTGTAACTTTCAATGTTTAGTTCTTGTTGTAACTTTATATTTTAAAAATTATATCCAAAATTTTCAATAAAAGATATATTTGGATAATATATGAACTTGAATATGCTTCTAAGAACGAAGATTGTATATTTATGTTTGATTTGAGATTAGTTACTTGGAACATGAGTATCATGTTTTCGCGCAAACCATTGTCACAAATCAACCAAACTAAAGGCATGCTCTTATTTTTTTTAGGTTAGAGATGATCTGCAGATGTTGGAAGAGGTTGTTTCAAACCATTGTCTCAAATCAACCACACTAAAGGTGTCTTTTTTTAGGTTAGAGATGATCTGCAGATGTTTGAAGAGGTTGTTTCATGTATGTTCAAAAAAGAGGCCGTGCATATATTTTCGGTCTTCTAAAAAACAAACAATTTGTGAGATAATACGTTTGCATGTTGTTTGCAGGCAAAAATGGTCAAAAAGCTATTCTTGAGAAAAAACAAACAAACACCACCTAAATGTGTACAAACCATGTCAACCAAAAATCTTAGTCATCAGCGACATGTCATGCCACATCAAATGTTAACCGGGTACACCCACAAATACCGGTTAAAATTGTATTTTTGTACAAATTAATAAGATTATTGGTACAATGTATATAAAATCAAAAAATTATTACCTTCTGAAGTGATTATAGATAAAAGTAGGTTGTATTTTGTACAAATACCAATAAAGATGTAAGTAAAAGCATTTCCAATATATGTATCAAATCTTGAGTTAAAAAATATTTTGAAATATTTTTACGCTGAACTACAGTTTACTCCAATATTAACGTTTATCAACGTCTTCATGAATAGGGTTCATTCTACTCCCCTTCCACCATATGATGCCCACGTGTTCTCTTTACCTTCAGCCTTCCCTCCATTTAACCATCTGCTATCTCAATTGAAACAAAAGTTGCCGTTGCTTACTATCACCACATACGGTTTTGCTTTACAATTGTGTCCACTTTCTATAGGTACAAATAAAAATCTCCTTCTCTTCGTTGTTTCTGTAAATCCTTGGTGTTTTGGGGGATTTGGGTTGCGATTTTATAGATTATTTCTGATTTTAGGGTTTTTGTTTCTTCATTGATTTTGTAAATACATGGAGTTTTGGATTTGTGGTTTTATAGATTAATCGGAACTATATGAAAATCTTGTTTATATCAAATTTGAAATTACTCTCGGGTGATAATATTTTATTTTTACATCACTTTAATATTTTTAATTGGACATTGTTAGAAATTTTTCCTTGCTTTTATGAGTCTATAATATTTAATACACTTTTCAAGATAAACTGATATATTTTTTTTCTTCATGTTTTGTTTTTTCAATCGGGCCACAATTAATGTTAGGTTAAAGATTTATTAAAACTTACGAGTTTTAATGGTAAAAATATACATACAATTCTTACCTTAGACTAAACCCGGATTTGATGCACACATTTGCGTAAGCTTGAATTTTGCATAAACATATTCTAAAAAATATTTTTACACCATATTTTGTGTAACATGTGGTGCATACATTGAATATGCTCTTATTTTCCGCTTATAACTTTATCAAAATTAAGGCATTATACATATAATCACATTCTATTTTTACCATTACATATAAAGAAAGATATAGGAATATAAAATAAAGGTCATTGGTAAAAAAACTACAAATATATAATGGTTTTATTATTACAAAGAATAGTTAAAAATGTTGTATCAGGAATGTCTATCAAGGGTGAAAGCTGTCCTGAAAGTTCATTCACAAGTCACAAGGAGATCAATTAGTTGACTTTCATTTTATTGGGGTTGAGTTTTTAGAATGAATACAATGATGCATATGAGTTTCATCTCATAAATTTATGATTGAAAATATATGTCATGTATAGATTAAATTTGGCTTTAAGCCTTTAACCCAAAGAAGATACTTTATATGCACATGAGTTAGACTTGTTTGATAGTTGATGCTTGAGTCAGATCTAACTGAATACACAACTCTCACCGAGTAAAAGACATATCATAGAAGCCAGGACCGAGTCACCGAGTTATAGGCTTCTAGGTATCAAACAATTTCAATCTGATTTAGCCTTTTACCAGACCCAGTAAAAGACATATCAAACACCCCTTAGTATAAACTTAAATGTGTAACATACTATAAATAGATAAAGAACAAAAAACAACAACCAAATTTGAGTCTTGATTTATAAACCTTACATGTCTCAACTCTCAAACAAAAACACATACAAAGGTTCCAATACTAACAGAAGAAAGATATATTGGCATTCTGCATTCAGCACCAAAATGGATACTTAAAGAGCCATTTACAGAGAAATAAACATATGGTGCTGCAGCAGTGATCTATGTTACTGAACCACAGAAATCCAAAACTTTCAAATTAAAGAATAAATCTTTTTGATGATTATGAATAACAACACTAAACACTAGCATCTGATAAATGGTATTAAGAGAAACCTAGTAGATATATGTTAGTTTCTAGCAGCTGAACCAAAGAAAGATTGAAAATTTCTAAATTATAATGTGGATTGAAAGTTGAAACTCACATAAAAAAGTAAGAAATCAATCATCAGTCATCCTTGATTCTCCTGAGGAGTCTAGCAGCCCATCGACGGACGCGTCGCTTCAGGGTGAAGCCGACAATAATCCCGGCAGCAAAGCAAACGGCACAAAGCTTGGAGCAAGTCAACACTGATACTGCTCGCCTGCAACAAATTACATGAACTTCATGAGGATAGCAAATAGCAATAGGCGATAAGCAGTGCAAATGAGAATCGGGTAACTACCTGGGGGGTCTGATGAACAAGACAGCAGATGGGTCGGAAGGGGAAGCAGAATACGAGCCTGTGCCGGTGTTATAGGAAGAAGATGGAAGATTGGTAGCCGAAGGCTGCGTCGTGTTCGTGATACCACTTCTTATTGCTTTCTGAAACCCTTCCATTGATCGCAAATCGAAACAAGATTTGGGCTTCGGTGTGGGGTTTCTTGCTTCAAAGCTTTTCCCTTTTATTGGTTTGTTTCCTCTTGATTTGCTTTAGTAACGTGGAGGCCCCTCAACTTCATTCTCCTCTATTTCATGGACAGGAGGTTCGGGCATTTGTCCTATCACGATTATTTGGTTTAGTACTCGTATTACTTTTGAGTAAAGTTCCCACTTTTGAGAAATATTTCATTAATTTAATTAAAACCGATGGCATATCTAAAAACGAATTAAATAAATTAAAAATATAAATAATAAAACACAATTGAATCAGTGCACATTGAAAACCTCCTATACATACAATTAATGCTATCAAACATTCTAAGAATCTCATGTCTATTTTTATGTGCCGCATATAATTGGTGGATGTCGACAACTATCAGCTTACATAAATACCGGCCACGATAGAGAATAATCACAACTTTAGCAAACTTGTATAAACATTCTCATGTCGTTCGCTCTGACATCCTCAAGAACTCATCTCATAAGTCAGATCTCATGTTGAATGCTAGTTGACGAACTGCAGTTATACATTTTTGAATTGTTGAGAAACCTTTTCGGACACTTACATCAATCTTTTGTTGAAAATATTGAAATCGATTTTTCACATCCTCAACGATGCATTGAAATAATTATTTACTCATGCGGAACCGACGTCTGAATTTCACAGTGTATACTACATCATCGTCAAAGTAGTCATGCACAAGTTGGTTGTACCCCGCTTTATGATTTCTCCCAGATGGAGGATTTCAATTTTGTATGCGGACTTTCGTCTTCGTTTTCTTGCAAATAAGAGAGTGTTGTTCGCATAACATCACCGATAAATGTCGCTTCCCGCAACGTCAACATATCCGACGAAGTGGATGACGATGACGATATTTTTACAATTATAAATAAGTGCTAGATGTTTGGTTTGTAGTTTGAAAATGTGAAGTATGAATGTATATTTATAGTAGAGGATTTTTTTTTTAAAGTGACAAATCTCGTTGAGTAACGATCACAAGAAGGCAATAGACATATTTTGAGGTGCGGGAAGTTTTTCTCTCGCGGTGGCTTGACTAGCTCTGCACCATCGTGGTGCCATGTAACCCACCGCAATGTGCAATTTTTGCTACACTCCGACTAGTGTTAGAAAAATTAACTCACACATAGATACTATTCTACTTTTAAATCCATGTATTTCATTCCAAACAAGACTTGAACTTTGGTTGATGGACATATATTGCTTGGCTACAAGCCTTTTGGTACTATGAGTAAAATATAATTTGTGATAGTTACAAAACAATCAAAATATAGGAAACCAACCTTTTAAGCACCTGTGGATTTGATCACCATTTCGAAATACTACATTCCAGACTCAATCAATTCCATTTCAGAGCGACACATTTTCTGATGAGATGTGACATAAAAGTATTTGGAATCAGACATCTCAGGATATCTTCATAGAGAATACATCTCATACATACTTTATCGAACATTTAAGACACTAATTGCAGATTTCATAAGTTTTTTTTCATCTTATGTGTGTTGAGGTTTTCAAATTTATCTCAACCACCATCCGTACACAATTTCTATTGTAGCAGTGTGTATTATTACAATCTCAAACAAACTGGGAAACATGTATGCACATTAAGAATGATGATTGTGATCAGTTTGAGTTCTTCTTTACAACCATCGCATTTGTGGAAATTATCATTTTGAAAGTGACATATATTCGTAATTTCATTATAATTTATTGGTATGATTGATGATCAAAATATTTCTCCTTAAAGGGGAAATAAATGTTTAAACCACCATTAGTCACTGAACTTGTTTTTTTTTTCATTTTTGTTACTGCAACCAGTGATAGCCAATGTAAGTGAGCGTGGTTGTTGACATCTAATCCTACCTTGTACCGCTAGTTGGTTGGATCCCAAGTCTATCTGACTGTCTAGCTTCCAGAGATTTCCTATGTAGTTTACATTGTTTGTTAATTCAAAACCTAGAGCCTTTATTCAACTCGTCACGTAGCCTTTTTAAGATATGTTTGATACATAAAAGGCTAAATATTTCGTGACCTATTGTAATGATCCTAAAATCTCAAACTATATGTTATAAGATGTATTTGTCTACAAGATTCAAGGGTGAATTCAAGTAGTGACGCCGTATTTTTTTTTGTTTACACTCGTTTTCGACGATAACTATCACTTATATTGTATGATGTTAGTTGTTGGTTATTTAATATGTTGCAAAATAATAGTTATTATAGATTTAATAATATTATATAATATAAAAATAATGGTTATGTTGTTTTTATTAGAAAATAATTAAGGGACCATTAGTGTAATATGAATGGTATATTGTGTTGAAGAAGAAATAGATGAGTGGATTATAATCGTAACTATAGTTTAAATGAACTCGATAAGAAAGAAGGTGATACCTATGTGTTCTTTCAATTTCTTTTGGTGTTAATTAAATTTGAGCAATACCGGAACGTTCGTACATCTTCAATTAATTAAGAAGCATTCGTATTATATTGTAGGAATGACTAAGCCATTAGAATCATACGATACAATTGAAAATTTGAGTATAAATAGAGATATTGTTTTAAACGTTATTCAGCAAAAAAAATAGTGAAAATCTTTTTAAATAAATTTAGTATCAAGAAATATTAGTGAAAATAAAGAAGATTGAGATTACAAGGGTTTTTAGTAGAAATTGTAAACTCCTAAAATTACCGAGTTATTAAAGTAATAAAGTAAATAAATGAAAAATGATTTATATAGTTAAATCATCAATGGATAATCATATCATTAGTTGATACGAAGTTTGGAAGTTTATAAGTGAAAATAATAACATTTTAAATGTTAAAAGGTCAAAAGTGTCATATTGGCAAAGTGAGTTAACCAAAGGGTTGACTTAGTTAGTGGAAAGGACTATAAAAGTTATATAATGGATGGAGAAAGGTTTACTATGCCAAAACTTAAGTTAAAATCATAAATATTGAAGTATAGCCAAAACAAGGAAACTTGAAGGATAAAATATAACAAATTCGAAAATAAGAATGCATCCTCTCCATTTCAGCCAAATATGAACAATGAGAGAAGAAGAGAGGAAGTGAAATGGTGATTTAAGCTCAAGAGAAACCCTGGGATTCAATCTCAAGCCTTCTTGGTTCATTTGTTGCAAGTTGTGAAGAAATCAAGTGGTTCAAGGTATACTTTCTTCCTCCCTTGATGTAGAATTCAAGTTTCATCTATGGATTGGGAGTTATGTACAATTTTCATCTCATTTGAGTATTAGGGTTTGGTTTTCTAACCTCCGTTGAGTTGTTTCGATGATCCCAATCTCAATCAAATCATCACATTAACGGATTTAAGGATTTTTGTGAAAACCCTCATGAACCCTAGAAATCCAAATTTGGGGATTTCTTGTTTATATGTTAAATTGGGATTGAATTATATGATCTAGATGATATTTGATAGCAACAAATATAATTTGAATGCTAAAATTCATCCATGATGGGAGAATCATGTTCGAGATTAAATGGAAATGGAATTGGGGACAATATGATGAACTTTGTAGTTAAGAAATTGATGAGTAAAGGAAGTTCATAATCATGAATGGATACTCTTGGAATAATTTGAATTCAAAACATAAGGTGTTGCTTGTTTCCTAGATTGATAAATGTAGTTATTGGTAATAAGGGAAAAATGGGAAAGTTGGAATGGAATTGGACATTCCATAACTCCATTAAAGAGTTAACATAATATTTGTGTAATGTTAAGCACTTGACAACACCTAATGATATATTAGATGATTCAGGAATAGTTCATATGGGTTGAAGGGTATTATTGAGCGACATGATCTCTTAACCCTTTCAATTGAGTGATTATAGACATTTAGAGTGTAATAATGGAATTGAGGATTCCATAGTAAAATTAAACACTTGCAATAAGGTTGGTTATGGTTTTAGGTACTTCACAACATTTATTTGAGTGTTAAATAAGTTGGGAACAAGCTTTGTAAGTTTTAGAATGCTCAATTGAACAACAGACAAGTTAACCATTCTTATGGAATTTGAAGATTAATATGTTCTTAAGAGGTTTTAGTGAGCACTTAATGAATTAAGTGGGGTGTTTTTAGATGATAAAACACCTCCTAACCATGTGTGAGAACCTATACAAGTGGTGTAAAGTGATTTGGAAAATGGTATTCAACAACTATGCAAAGTAGAGTGTTATTTTGAGAAAAATCGAGTTTTGTGTGTGTGCAAACATGAAATCACGGCCTGTGGATATTCATGCCTTAATTTCCATGGCCCATGGAAGTATTTCTTAGAGGTTTTCTTGTTTTCTTCATAATGTCTGCATACAGACTCAGATTTACGCATGGTTTTCGCCTACTTTCATAGTTTTTCATGAGGAACAGTTTGAAGCAATAAAACTTATTAATGGAACATATGGGGGTATTTTGGTCATTTTAATAACTTATTTCCATGTTATATAGGTGACGATTGAGAGTGTTGTGCTAAGAAAAAGAATTAGAAGATGACTAGTTAACCTACGTGTGATTGAGGTGAGTACGTATTGCCATTTTACCACTTTGGGGTACATGGAAAAATGATTTTATGATAATGAAACACTAATGTTTGATATATGAAATGTTTTGAAATGAAAGTGTCAAATGTTTTTGGAAATGATAATTTGAAAGAATGCCTTGAAGGTAGGGATGGCAAAAATCCCCATACCCAATGGGGAACCCGAAACCCGCATCCGTTTTGACTGGGGAATCCTCAAGTTGACCGGGGATGGGGACGGGGATGGAGAATCCCCAAATAAAAAAATAGGGATGGGGATACCCCTAATCCCCGACCCTGTACCCGCGCCCGATATATATATTAATATATAAAAATAATACAAAACATATATTTATATTAAAATTTACAATACATAAAATTTGATCCAAGTAACCTAACTCATTAGTAATTACTTGGTTGAAATTATAGTTTTTCTTTTTCTTTTATCTAACTTAAACTCGTGTATAATTTTTTTTTCTATTTGGTTTATCTATTTTACCTCAAATATCACTCTGATGATTTTTTCTACTTGATTTTCATGTATTTATTTAAATTTGGTAGAAAATTTGTTTATATGTTTTATGCAATCTAAGGATATTTTTATATTTTGGAAAATCTTGAAACTTATGCTAGAAAAATTGAAATTTAGAGTTTTTCTTTATGAAAAAGTTTTCAATTTAAAAGAGAAAAAGAAATCTCCGATTCCCCGTTGGGATCCCCAGTCCCATTGGGGGTGGGGATGGGGGTTTAGTTATATTCCTCGATGGGGATGGGGATGGGGATGGGGATTGGAATGATAATTTGGGGATGGGGATGGGGATTGGGGTCCCTGTATTCTCCGCCCCTGTTTCCATCTCTACTTGAAGGCAAGAATGTTTTTTTAAAGCAAATAACGTTTTGGAAGATCGAATGTTTTGAAAAGGTGTTTGAAATGTTTTGAAGTATAGATGTTTTACTTTTGAAATGAGTACTTTGGTACTAACATATGAAATGTGTAAAGCTTGGAAAGTAATGACAATAAATAGAAAGTAATGAAAATAAATGAAAAGAGTTGGAAAATAATGAAAAGAAAATTGTTTGGACCATGATGCCTCATAAGAAGTCTAGAGGAATCTATCGGGGTGGTACATTCCATGTCATGAAGTAGATGTCATAAGCATGATGCCTTGGTGGATTGATTTTGTTCTTTCCACCTTGGTCTTGGAAATGATGCCTTGGTGGGTTGATTTTGTTCTTCCCACCTCGGTCTTGGAAATGATGCATTGGTGGATTGATTTGTTCTTTCCACCGTGGTCTTGGAAATAGAGATGGAAAAGAAGCTAATGAAATGATAAGATAAGAAATGACACTTATAATATGATATGTTATGTTATGTAAGAAAATGATTGAAAATGCTTTATGGTATGAATGAAAGGAATCTTTCTTGAAAATGATTGAAAATTCTTTATGGTATGAATAAAACACTACTAGAAAACAGTCATTTAAAGACGCGCAAACAATGACACTCGCTGATAGAGGACGCACATTTGTGCGTGCCCTAAAAATAATGTCATCTCTCTTAATGACCATAAATAGAAAGTAATGAAAATAAATGAAAAGAGTTGGAAAATAATGAAAAGAAAATTGTTTGGGCCATGATGCCTCATAAGAAGTCTAGAGGAATCTATCGGGGTGGTACATTCCATGTCGTGAAGTAGATGTCATAAGCATGATGCCTTGGTGGATTGATTTTGTTCTTTCCACCTTGGTCTTGGAAATGATGCCTTGGTGGGTTGATTTTGTTCTTCCCACCTCGGTCTTGGAAATGATGCATTGGTGGATTGATTTGTTCTTTCCACCGTGGTCTTGGAAATAGAGATGGAAAAGAAGCTAATGAAATGATAAGATAAGAAATGACACTTATAATATGATATGTTATGTTATGTAAGAAAATGATTGAAAATGCTTTATGGTATGAATGAAAGGAATCTTTCTTGAAAATGATTGAAAATTCTTTATGGTATGAATAAAACACTACTAGAAAACAGTCATTTAATGACGCGCAAACAATGACACTCGCTGATAGAGGACGCGCATTTGTGCGTGCCCTAAAAATAATGTCATCTCTCTTAAAATTTAAAGGATTTAGGGCACGCATTTTTGCGCGCCCTGAAATTAGTGTCTAAACAAAAAAAACACGGAGGGCACCTATAATAAAATGTGCGTCGTCTAAGGCTGTCGCTTTATAAATTTTAATAGCACGCGCGCGTTCCATCCAGAGGGAAAAATGAAATCCCAAAAACTTAAAAACCTCGCCCTCTTCTTTGTAATAGCTAGGGCTTTTTGTCAAGAACTGCGCCGGCCTCCTTCCTCTACTGCACGTTCTCTCTTCAATTTCCCTTTCTCTCTTTCTCACTTCGACAAAACCCTTTCTCTTCTTCTCAGTTCTCGACGTCGACATCTTCTCCCACCTCCGACGTTTCTCTTGGCGCCGATGCCTCCCACCTCTGACCTCCGTCCAACCCCGCCTCGTCGTCCAACGCTTTCCAGCGACACCCAGCGACATCCCCGGTAAGTTGTATCTTTTTTTTTCATTAGATTAGATTAGATGAAATCTTTAAATGTTGGATCTTTAGAGGCTTGGCTTTTTCTTCACTCTCTGTCTGTGTGACAAGCATCATAACATTTTCCTATACACAAAATAGAAAGAAAAGATTATAAAGTTAGATTTTTATTTCCATTTTTGGGTTTGTATTTTAGGACCAACAGGGCTTATCACTCAGTGAGCCATAAACATCAAGATTGAGTGGCTTAGCTAAAACATTAAAGGACACATCACATTACCTTATTAGTAAATTTTCAAATGATGACATCAGCTTATTGTCAAAATTACTGAAATCATGGCCACTTTCCATGATGTTTCCAGGTCAACATCTTTTGAATTACATATAATATAAGCATATTATATTATATTATTATTAATGATTAACCACCTCTAAAACTTTTATATAACAAAATCATCAAATATTTTTGCAGTTATTGACATATTAAGGATGGTCATTTTACATCCAGATGGATCATCTGTTCTGAAACATGTTATTGATGAAAATGGTATCTAATTATCTATACTAATTTATCACTAATATATTAAAACACACACACACACACACAAGGTTCTACTTGTAAAATATGATTTGTTTTTTTAACTCTTCAGATATATTCATGGATTTAATCAAGAAGGTTACAAATAATCCTCTTCCCCCAAATCTTCTAACCAGTATACGTGCTGTAGTAAATCTTTTTAAGAACTCAAGTTTCCATATATGGTTGCACAACCATCGTGTTGAGGTATGATTTTTTTTTTGTCTGAATATTATAATGAAAAACACTATTGAATTCCATTTTGGCGAGGTTGTAGATTTTTGATGCATTTGCTAGTTGTTATTCATCTCCAAACAAGAATGTCCAAATATCTTATTATACATTGGTGCTCAAGTAAGTAAATTTGCCATTTGGATTTGGATTTTTTTTTCTTTTTAATATTTTGAAAATTATGAAAAATGGATGATCCACTTATTTTGAGCGTTACAGTTATGACGTGCTATTGATTGAAAAGAAGGATGAAGAAGGTCAATCTCATGTTCTTTCAGCAGCTTTAGAGGTAACATACAAATAAACCTTTTTTTTAAATACTTAAATTAGAAAATTAACAAGGGCAAATTTGTAAAATGTTTTTTTTTCCTACAGATTGCAGAAGGGGAGACTTTAGAAGTTGATGCGAAATACCGAGCATTAGTGGCTATTGGATCACTGGTATGTTAAATTTGAATGAAATAAATAAGAGATTTAAAAATATGTGTGTATTATGGTATGGTGGTTTATATTTATGATAGATTGGTACTTCAAAATGTTAGCGATGTGGGTTATGACTTTCAAGATCTATTGGAGATAGAGATGTTGGGGAGTTCATTATTCCAGTTCCTCATGTCAAACAAGTGAATGTTAGTTTTGTAATTAAACTCAATTTATTTCTCTTTTTATTAACAACTTTTATTTATTCATGATCTTCAGCCATCTTCTGCTGGTAGGCGGCTTGTAATTTCAAGTGATGGAGTCTGGGATGCTCTTTCCGGTGGACAGCAGCCCAGTACAGTACACCAGGTCATGACAAACTAATGATATGGATGATTTTGTTGACATGATATGTGAAACAAGAAGGTGCCCCTTTATAGCAATGTAGTATTAGTTATATAGTTAGGGAAATCCTCTTAATAACAATGTACAATTAGACCCCTTTAATATCAATGTATTACAATTTTTTGACATGATGTTGTTGGATGAAATTTATTGTTTTGGTATATATTTTTTTTCTATATTTTTGTATTATGCGTAAAAGAGTATCGTAAAGGCACGTCATATATGCATATTGTAAATGGTTGCTGAAGTTTATGACACGCAAATGTGTGTCATCTTCATTTATGACAGGGGTTATAATGATACGCAATGCGTGTCCTAAACGCACGTCGTAAGGTTACGACACGCAAATGCGTGTCGTCTTCGTTTATGACAGGGCCTTGCTTGATACGCATTGTGTGTCGTAAATGAGCGTCGTAAATGTGTGTCGTAACTGCGCGTCGTAAATGTGAGTCGTCTATAGACGACGCGCAAAAGTGTGACGTCTCTCGTTATGACAGGGTCTTCCTTGACACGCATTTACGCGTCATCTGAGTGTTTTACGACACGCATTGCGCGTCGTAAAATGCTGTTTTTCTAGTAGTGAAAGGAAGTTTTCTTGAAAATGAGTGAAATGTTTTATGGTCTAAAACCCACGTAGCTCATGAGACAATTTTGTCTTACGTATCTGTTTTTAATATCATGTATCTCAGGTTACATATAATGATAGAGGATAATCAATGGAAGTTAGAAGTAATGTGATAGAGAATGGAGTGGAACTTGCTAAGTTCCTTATTAATGTATTGATGTAATTCGTATTTGTTTGTTATGGTTGTATGATGATTAATGGTGACACCCAAGGTTTTAATTGTAAATGTTTTTGTGGGACTAGTTTTTGTTACATGTGGGTTAATACTCGTAATGATTTTATTAAAACCATAGCATTTAAAAGTTTGAAAATTTTGGGGTGTACAAAAATCATATTGGTCGGCACATCGGCACATATATAAATAGCCTAAAGCACTGCATTCTTCGACTGAAATTGCGAAAGTTCGAGCGGTGACTCGTAGAAAAAGGAAGTGTTTTACACGTCAATTACGAAAATACGCTTACAAAACGACATAAGGTTTTGGCAAGGTAATAAGTTGAAATCAGTTCTAAGCTTGAAGCCACGGCAATAGTTAGTCTCCACTAACTAGACATGTGAATACGTGTGGAATTTATGTGTACATTGCAAAGTAAATGATTATATGCGAAACATGAAAGCTAGTTGTTTATGTGAAAATGATTACTTTTGGTAAGTCGTCATTATTATTTTATGTTATGGACAAATTCATGGTCGTCAAGTAATAAGTTTCCATGAGAGGAACACAGTGATAGGTTCACATGAGAGGAACACGGTTATAGGTTCCCACAAGAGGAACACGATTATAGGTTCCCACGTGAGGAACACGATTATAGGTTCCCATGAGAAGAACATAGTTATATGTCTCAAAAATGAGACACGATACAGTAACAGGTCTTAGTAGTGATACATAGGTATAGTAAGTAATGATAAGTTTCAGAAATGAGTCAAGGATATAAGACATAGTGAGATATCCTTGTAATAGATTCCTTGCTACATTTGGTAAAAAATTTTGTGATTAAGTATTATAAGTATTATAGAAGATTATGTGCAAAAGAGCATTCGATTTCCTTGTATCTGTTAATTGATAGATTATGCTCCGAATATGAGAAATCTTGACTTCATCTTTGTATGGATGTCTGTTTAGTTGGCATAACTATTTATAATATTTTTCCTGAGAAATTGAGTAATGAGATTAGAAAGATTTATTGGTGAGCCTACACGATGAGAACTAATGGGATTTCGTGGTGAGTCTACATGACGAGAACCACCTATTGTTTATTAGTGAGCCTATATGGTGAGAACCAATGGATTTCGTGGTGAGTCTATATGGCAAGAACCATCTATTGTTATCGATGAGCCTAAAAAGCAAGAACCGGCATTCCGATAAGTAATCTATTATAAAAGTTTGTAGACTGTTTGAGTAGCCCAATAATAAGTTTTACTGAATAAAATACTTGTGTTGTAATTGTGTGATTTAAATCACTTTACTCAGTTAAAACCTATATAGCTCATGAGTCTTCGGACTTACGTAGTTTGTGCTATCTACTCAGGTACGAAGATTAAAGTTTAAAAGTAAGCACCAGATAAAGACTTTGAGGAACTTAAAGAAGGTTATGTAATCTTTTCTTTTACTATGGTTGTAGATATTGATTTTGTAACACAAAAGCTATAACTTTGATATTTAAGAAAGGTTTTTGTTAAACTGCATTTTACTATGATTATATATCATGGTAAACAGCAACCACGATACTTTCCAGTGTTTTAAAAATATGCGGTGTTACACTTATATTTTTCATCAATATCCTATTTGGAGTTTCGTGGGCAATAGATATATATTTGTATAGAGATGTCTTTGATTGCCACCACTTCACGATAGGGTACTACTTTTTTTATTAACTCATCCCTTACCTCATGGCACAGTAAAAAACAATCCCTCAGGGCCCACTCTTCTATTAAAGCTAAATATTGTGCTCTTCTTGACACCACTCAAGAGTTTATATGGCTTTGGTGGTTTCTATTATATAGGGGGTTATACAATCATCGTCTACTCTTCTTTGTGCGACATCGAAACCATTCAGATAGCTCATAATGACGTCTTTCACGGACATACCAAAGATATAGAGACTAATTGTAGTTTTGTGTGACAACATGTTCTTGGTATATCGTTTTGTTATTATTGATTTCCACTATTGATCAGGGAGTTGATATCTTCACCAAAGTCCTTCTACTTGGTTGTTTTAATCTCATACTCTCCAAACTCAATCTCACATTCACTTGAGAGATGGTGTTAGCATTAATATAGAAACCTTCATATGTATGGAAACCTTCATTCCATACCTTTTAGATATTTCCTTGTTTAGCTTCTTGTTTAATCTATACTAGTTTATAACCCGTGGGAACCACGGTTACAAAATTAATTAAACTTTTATAGTAAAAACTCAAATTATTAATCAATTATTTTAAATAAATTATTAATTAAGAGATTTTTTTAGTTATATAAAATTATAATCATTGATTTAAATAAATATGTGAAATTATATCACTTTATAATTTGTATTAATTTTATTTTAATTTTATCATATTGTTATTAATTTAATATAATTAGAGTAAAAAGTTTAAAATTTGAAATTTAAAATGGAGAATTAATAGGTTGACAAGTGACATTCATTAATTAAGAGGCATAATAGGGTGACACATGGCAAAAGGAGAATAAAATATACATTAATTATGAGACTTAATAGAATGACACATGTCAAAAAGAGAATAAACAATTTTTTTATTATAATAAGGAGATATTGTATCTTTACTTGTTTATCTCAATTATCTCAGATAAATATTACATTTACATGTCAAGCTAACATCTTAGATAAGGTGTATATATATATATATATATATATATATATATATATATATATATATATATATATATATATATATAGGGAAAAGTGAATATATGGTTGTCATGTATGTAACATTAGGTATAGAACCATCAAAATTAACTTCATTTCGACTAAAAAACACAATTTTCTTTCATTGTTATCTTATTCCTATTGTTTTTTAACTCATATTATTTTTGATTTCCTTATTCATATCTAACATCTATGTATTTCAAATGTTTTTCTCTATTAGATCTCTAATAGGCTTCACAACTTCCCCTGACACCTACTTTATGTTTACTTGCATGGTTGTGTTTATAAAACTCCATAAAAATATATATAGAAAGCCTAAGATGAGATCTAATAGAGGATGCAAGAAAGACGATAAAAAGATTTGATTGTATATTGTTAAAACAATGTAGTTTTTTATGACTCTATACCTAATATTAGGTACATAAAAGCCACATATTCCCCAAGCCCTTATATATATATATATATATATATATATATATATATATATATATATATATATATATATATATATATATAGGTTCAAATGTGGATCCACATATATTGTGTGGATGTAGGGATCATTCTAGACCAAGTATTTTCATTAATTAAATAAGATATTATTCCCAATTAAATCCCTTATTTTTAGCCTAATTATAGATATAATTTTAATTTGTATTCATTATCCTTTAACCCATATATAATCTCTGTACGTTTGATTGAAGATTTATCATTCTCGTTCGTTTTTTTCTTTGAAATTGCAATGGAGCATCCGAGTAATAATCAAGTTCAGGTACAAATGAATTACAGTTTTTGTTTATCTAATTAACAAATTTGTTACAATATGTGTTAGTATCATATTTTTTTCAGCAACAACCAAACAACGATTTCAATGTTCAAATGGATCCTCCTCTGACGAATGCAAGTAGGATTCGAAAAAGAAGATGTTCGGTTTGTAATAAGTTGGCGAATCATGACATGCGAAATTGCCCATTTGCCAGGAAATCAACCTAGAACTCTAGTTGTTTGGAGTTTATGTTTCAATAAAAATAAGTTTTCGCTATATGTATGGGTTAATTTTATCAAAGAAACTTTAGAAGCTTTAGGTATTTTCATTATGTAATTCAAATAAATCCATACATCATTTGATGTATGGGTAGATTTTATTATATTAATTGGTGTCTTTTTAGTCTATATAATGAGCAATATCGTGTTTGTTTGGATGTTACACAAGTATGTTTGAATTATTCAACAATGTGAACTTAAATGTTTCAATAATATTGTAAATGTGATAATGCAATGTGAAGCTGTATGAATTATACTTTGCAATTCTGAAAGAAAAGGAAAACATATTTATAGTATTACCATTTGTATAGTGTTGTTTTAGAATAATTGTAATTTAAATTGTTTACAGAATTCATATAGGTATTTTAATAAAAGTAAAATGTTGATGCAATTCTGCCAGAATTATTGGCTTATAAGGATAACAGAACCCATAAGTTCAATACTAATCTGATAGAAAAGTGAAACAAAATTATATTATTGTCATTAGTACATTTCTGTTAATAAGGTTTTTATTATGTAGTTTGTTTATAACAGCCATGTATTTAGTTGCTAAAATACAAATATTATAGACATTATGTCAGAATTCCGTGTAATGACCATAATTTTTTTACATGAATAAATTATGTTTGAATTCAGATCACCATTCAATTTTAGATAATATATTCGGTTTTTAGAGCTTAATGTCAAGGAGCCAAGTTACCAAATCTAAAAATATTTATGAATTTTTTTTAAAAAAAAAACAAGATATTATCAATTAATGAATGATATCTTTTAAAAAAATAAATTAAAATCATAAAATCATTATTAACTTAATAGCCCCTGATATCACGTGTTATCAGTTACACCGAATTGGATTGTTTGTTCTTTGAAATTCCTATTGATCAAGTCGATTTTATTCATTTTTCTTTTCATTCTGCAGATCGGTGTATGTTATCATAGAGTCTGTTTATCATATTCATTCTAATGGAGGAGCAAGTACTTTCAGTTGATGAACAAGTAATTCCTATAAATTATGAAGAACAACAAGAAGAGTTTGAATTTTCTGAGTACGATACACTCCACAATGTAAATTTACAGATTGTTGATACTAGTAACATCAATGACTGTGAGTTTATTTTTATTTATGAAGTATCTAATTTTTCATAATGTGTTCTGTAATAAACATTTAAATGTCAATTATGAATTTATTTCTTGTAAGGCGGTTATTCATATGCCAACCTTGGTTCTGACACACTCTACAACAACGGATTGTCAATTGGTGAAAGTAGTAGATCTAATGAAGGTGATTATTTTAATTATTTAATGTCCCCATTAGGGATGCAAACGGGGGCGGATATTGGCGGGGAGTGTAATACCCGCCCCCGTGCCCGAACTCCGATTCTCACAACCATCCCCGCCTCCGACCCGCCTAATCCCCGACGGGTTCAGGTAATAAGATCCCCATCGGGTACGGGGAACCCGATGGATACCTGTTTAGTAAAAAAATTCAAATAATCATTGATCTTAGACTCTTCTTAAGCTAAGTTTTTTTTATTTTAAAATATTAAAATGAAAACGACGATTATTGAGTTAGGTCCCATGTTCTTTTCTAAAAATATCATTGGTCTTCGATAATTCATAACAGTCAATAATCATCTTCACACTTACACAGATAAAGAATTACACAAAAATCAAGCCATTTAGATATCATAATTTAGATGATTATCGATTATACATATACATAGAAAAGTTTCAAATTATACAAATTAAACAATTCAGCCAATCTCGATTTTATAGAAATTTTGAACTTAAGCAGACATACTCGATTATACATACACACACAATTATACAAACTTTCGTAACTTTATCCCTTCAAAAGAAATTTGATTAAGATGAAATAACGATTCATACATACTTGATTATCATTTTAAGAAAATTTCAATTATCATTTACATTACACAAGGAAATCGAATGCAAAAAAAAATCGAGTATCTTGCACTTGTGCCGACAGTAATCGAGAGTTGAATAATTGAACCACTTGATTGCTTGAAAGCTATATAACATATGATGTACTGATGTTGGCGACTAGCGAGAGTGGAGAAAACGTAAGAATGAAGAGACGAGATATAAATTTAATGTTTTGAGTATGAATGTGTGAAGAACGAAGAAGAATTGAAGAGTCTAAAAGACGGTGATTGGTTAGGCTTTAAGAGTGTGGAGCTTTCGAATGGTAAAAGACGGTGTCTACAATTTTCAAAGAGTCTAAGGCTTTAAGCATATAGAAATTAATGTGATTTAATATTTTCAAGGTGAAATTATATATATATATATATATATATATATATATATATATATATATATATATATATATATATATATATATATATATATATATATATATATATATCCGGGTCTTAAATGGGCGGATAGTACCATACCCATCCCCACCCCGTCCCCGCTTCGGGTATGAAATTTCAACCCCGTCCCCGCCCCGTTACCCGTTAAGACGGGTAATACCCGCCCCGTTAGGGTCGGGTACCCACGGATACCCGAATCCGCGGGTCAAATTTACATCACTGGTCCCCATTACCAATAGAATTTAACTTTATATATTGTAATTTCATTCCTTTTGTTAGCAGAATTTGAAGATGCAGAAATCGACAATTACTCGTCTGGTGAGGATAATATAGCACAGAATATCGATCTACTACGTGGTAACATATATTTTAACTCAATAATTTGACTGTATTCATATTTATGATTTAATACTTTCAGAACAATCAGCTGCTGATCATGATTACGTTTCACCTGGTGGCTCACTGTATTGGACTCTCGATGTATCTGATCATATTAAGCCAAAGATTAATTCAGTATATGATTCATATGCTGATGCTGTTAGAATGTATAAAACTATGCATTAGAAGTTGGATTTGATGTTAGACTTGGGACTCTTAGAATATCAACGTTTCGTGTTATTACGGAAAGACATTTATTCAGTAACCGTGAAGGCAAGCCCTGGTAAATTGGATACTTTGGACATTCAACACAATAAGCCTAAAAGAAAAAAATATTCATTTAGGGTGGATTGCAAAGCAAAGATTGTTTTAAAGATAATACATGGCACTGTAAAGTATGTGGTTCATGATTTTACCGAGAAACATTCTCACGCTTTGTTTAGTAAGGAAACTATTCACTTATCACGTGCCAAGAGAAAACTTGATTACACACAGGAAAGTTTTATTCACAACATGTCCAAACAAAACATTGGTGCGACAAAAGCCCATAGATTTTATACTGGCATAACTGGTTGTCATTCTGATCGAGGATTGGTTTCTGACTTCAAAAATAGTACAAGAAATCTTAATTGTTTCATAGGTGGGAGGGATTCCAAATTTCTTGTTGACAAAATGAACGAAAGGAAAAAATATGTCCCAAACTTTACTTTTGAGTACAGAGTTGTCGACAAGAAGCTAAACACACTTTTTTGGGCGGACGAGGCAACTAAGTTTAACTATAATGCTTTTGGGGATGTTGTATCACTTGATGCCACGTTCAACACAAATAGGTATGTTTTTATTATTTTTTCTTAATTTATCTTCAATAAAACATGTCGTTAATTTTCCTTTATATAAAACATATTTTCTACACAGGTATAACATGGTTTTTGTTCCATTCACTGGTATAGATAACCATAAAAAAATGTGTAACATTTGGCGTTGGTCTGTTGAGTAAAGAAGACTATGACTCTTACTCTTGGCTGGTTAAGGCCTTCTTGAAGACATTTACAAAACCACCTACATTGATACTATCAGATCAGGATCCAGCATTATCCAAAGCTATTAAAGAATTTATTCCAATGACACAACACAGACTTTGCATGTGGCATATAACTAAAAAGTTACCAAAGAAGGTACAATTTAAGTCTCATACTCGTATAATAATTATACAACCACGCCAATTACATAAGAATCATACCAGTTCTTAAAGAATTAGCATTCTTCTATCACAATAAAATTTGAATACAAACTATATCCTGCATAGCATTACATTTCAAAGACATTCTTATTCATACTAACACATTTATGTATTTTAAATAGATATCAATTGAAATCTCTACCAATCCAGAGTTCCGTAATCGTTTCCATGGTTTAATATGGAATTCTAAAATTGAACCACAAGCATTTGAGGTTGGTTGGGAATGTTTGTTGAGGGATTTCAATATTACAAACAACAAGTGGTTTTATGCTATGTACGGGTTGCGTAGATTATGGATCCTAGCATTTTTCAAGGACATACCAATGCCTGGTCTTATGCGAACTACGTCATTGTCCGAAAGCCAAAACTGGTCATTTCAAAACAATACCCTATCTGGTTTGTATCTTGTCATTTTTATGATGTCTTTTGAGACTAATTTGGAACGACAAAGACATAATCAGATTTTCAATGATTTTAAGACTTCAAACACTTTTCCTAAAATAATCAAACATCTTCCGTATGAAGTTCATGCATCCAAAGTGTACACCCGTACCATTTTTTACCAAGTTCAGGAAGAGATTTTAAAATCTGAGGAAACCTGTTTCCAAAAGTGTGTGTTATGTGAAGATGGTGTTGACACATTTACTATATTGGAGAAAAAAAACCAGTATCACTAGGCAAACTCAAAAGGAAATAGGTGATGTAGCAGTGCAGGAATATCATTACGATAGAATTCTCAAAGATACTGAATTCAAGGTATATATACTTTATTATTTTATAATATTTCATTTCATTTAAGCGAAATTTAATTACATCATCCCAAATTTTATTATTCCAATTTTTGCAGATTACACATTCAACATTAGAAGATACATTTGTGTGCAGTTGCATGAACTTTGAACACATTGGCCTTTTGTGTAGACACATTTTTTGTGTTTTTAAATATTATAGTCGTGTTGAAATTCCATCACGGCACATATTGAAACGTTGGAGAAGAGATGTCATTCCGACAGAATTACTTAAAAGGCGATTCTCGGACTCCGGATATGACTTACATACCGACAAGTATGCCATTGAAATTTTTTCAACTGTTGATAATTGTGTATCAAGTTTGAGTCATGATCCTGAAAAGTTACAAGCATATCTTGATGATCAGCGTAAGTTGAAGAAAAAATATATAGACGATTGTCCATCAAATGAACTTCCCACCAGAGACAATTACTATAAGAACATTCTAAAAGTCACTATTCCTGATGTGGTGGACATTGAAAATCCATCAGACATTCGGAACAAAGGTTCTGGCAGTAGAGGGAAAAGATTGAAATCTAAGAAAGAAATGCTTCAACTTCAAGGATTGAAACCCAAGAGATTGTGTGCATCATGTCAACAGATGGTTAATCATGACAAGCGAAATTGTCCTCATAAGAATACAGATAACTAGTTTGCAATGACTTTATTTTATTCTTAATTTCTTGTTTTTTTGCTTAATGACCTATTGTTTAAATTTTCCCTTTTCATTTTACATAATTTCTTGTTTTTTTGCTTAAAGAATACGGATAACTAGTTCGCAATGACTTTAATTTATTCTTAATTTTTTATTCTTAATTTATTGTGTAAATCATATTTCAAATTATTTTTATTCATTTTACATTCATTTACAATTATGTTTAGTTTTTCAGTTAAAGAGCAACTTACCATCATTTTAATGGAATACCAATTTAAGATGTTTCGATTATTCATCATTCTATTAGAATACACATACTAACCATTTCAACATAACATAAGATGATGCCTACTCCAAACTACCAAACATTGAAGCCTAGTACACCAAAGCCTGATGCCTATGATAACGAGGATTATAATCAAAATACAATTTACATTCTAATATAGACATAACATCATTCTAACGGAATATACGAACTGTACATTTCATTCTACCTAATTCAATAAATTCTTCACATATTCTAGTAGAATATGTACAATCACCACATCATAATTACCAATAACATCAATAGAATAGCAAACCAAATTTTGAATGCCTACTATACCAAAATCGGATTCCTACTATATACATAGTTACAAAGAACTTATACTTTACATTAAAATATCAACTTAACATCATTCTAATATAATACACAAATTATAATTTTCAATTTTTCAAAATCAATACAATCATAACATATTCTAATAGAATATGTACATTCCCCACACACTATCTAACACAACATTATCAGTTTATCACCCATCCATTTTACATTTTGTCGAAACACTAGTTACTTGTTTATTCTACTAAAAATATAACATACAAATAAAAAAGATCAGTAACTTTCAAACGATTAGAATAGTTAAACTTTTAAACACATATTATGATTAAAAACTACCATCCATATTCATCCATAAAACAAAAGTTTTTTAAATTCATAATAAAAAGTACTTAATACCAAACCCTTCAAAAAAACAAAAAACAAAAAACATACCAAAAAAACCAAATTCAGAACACTTAATTTAACTTCTTAATACCAAAAAATAAAAAGGCTAATGAAACCGCACTACAAATTTAACGTTGACGCCTTCCTCTTGTTTTCTTCCTTTCTGCTGCTGATTCTTGCAGAAGTATCTCTTTTTCAAGTAAATTAAGCTTTGAGAATTCAGCACAATCCCTCTCTAGCATTTTTTATGCACATTGAATTCGGCTTTCATAAGTGCAACTGTATTTGCATTCCCTTTTCCTGTAAAACCAGAATCCCAACGCCCTTCACCTTCTCCCATATAACTTTCCATGTGTCTCATAAGATATAATCCACAATTTGGTCGCCGTTTCGCTACGCGCCAACGAATGTTCATCACATGTGGTCCGACTCCAATTAAAGCTTTTACCATTGAATGATTTTGTACTGATAAGTAGTTGCACAACAGTTTCAACTGTCAAAATAAAATAAACATTTAATATAAAAAAATAATATATATATATATATATATATATATATATATATATATTCATTGACATACTGATTATAAATGGTTATATTATTGTACTATTTACCAAAACCATAGGTGTTTTCCGTATACAGAGTCAATGCTTCCTTTTCGGTTCACATGATCAATTATGAAGCACTTTCCTACCCTCAGATCAAAACACACCACGTAATACATATCCACATCCACTACTGGGATGAAAACATGTTACAAACACACATAATCTTAAGATTAAATTCTCAAAAATGTGTAATAAAAAATTAATTCCACATAAACTAACCAGACCAACATCTTTCAAACTTGGTAACACTTTAAACTTGTTAGTGTAAACTCTCAGCAATCCATCAAACAATATGCATGTTTCGACTCCTACACCCGATTTGTTCAACATTTCACTAGTCTGTAACAATAAGAAAAACACAAACTTCAATATTAAACTAAATTATTTACATTGAAATTTACAAAAAATATAATGTTCATTCCATACCAGAAATTTTGTGTCCAAGAACAATCTAACTATTGATCCTTTGTCCCTGTACTCCTCCATCTTATTAAGGAATGCTGCCCAACAATCTATTATTCTAGAATGGATATACACATCCCTCTTAAAATGGTACACGAATCATTGGTGCAAAACTTCACCAACTCCAATATCCCATATCGGGTCCCTACATATTTAAATACATTAATAAACTTAATAAAATCAAATACTATATTACAATTAATGAGTATATAATATATTTTAAACTAACCTATTATTTCTTTTAGATGCAAATATTGAAGTGCACATATTAATATCCTCCTTCTTAAACTTATCACCAACTCTAATCACCCGTTCAATAAAAGGGGAATGAAATAAATTTGTAGATTTCTTGTCCCTTTTCCCCTTTTACCATTATCATCTTCATTCACAACATTGTTCAGCTCATCCTCTAGATTTCTTCCTTCATTCGAATTAAATCCTACCACAACAGTTGGATTTTCTTCTTCTTCTACACGTTTACTACCTGAAAACATCATCTCTGTTTTACTTGCCATATCTATGATTTCATCCATCACACCTGGTAACTTATAAAACTGAGTCATTGTAAGATCATCATGTGTCACTTCATTTTCCATACGTGGTTCCACATAACTACATCCTTCATCTATATCCTTGCTCTTACGTACCACACCTCTAATAGGTGACAAATCTCCTTGATATTCAACAACTTCTTTTCCATGTTATGGAATATCCTTTTCATTATCATTCTCCTTAACATAATCGTTCTCATTAAACAGCTCATTTTTCTTAATTACCCACTCTTTCAGTACTTTACTTTCAGGAAATTTTTGCAAACCATGTTTTAATGCAACTTTCATGTTACTCTTCTCTGATAGCAATTTACCATAACTGTGCTCCAATACAGCAGCAAATGCCTGCAATATTAATAATTTAAATCTAAAAAACTAAATTTGGTAACAACAATTCATTAAGAATCAATTACCTTATAATTACACAAAATGGTGTATTATATCTAATAAAAAAAACACAATAAAAAAAAACAAAACCATAATATTGAATTCAAAACAATATTTACTCTACCTCAATGTCCCCATAAAGTTCGCATTCTTCTTCCTCTTCTTCACACCCCATTCTCTCATCATTTAGGTTACTATCTCTGAATTGCCTCCCGAACCCTCCCAACTTAATTTCCATTTCTTGTATTTGTATTAGCTTATCACCCTTAACATGTGCAATAAATGGTATCCTTTTATCCAACTTTATATTTTCATACCTCATGTTATAAACATATGACAGCTGAAATAAAATGGATACATAAAAAAGTTATAAAACACTTCAAGTTTATAATTTATATTCAAATAATCACATTTATATTTAAAATAATCAAACCCTTACCAATAACAAAGTAATAGGGCCCGAGTAGTAGCATGTTTTGTCATCCCTTCTCCACAAATCCTTTCTAGTTCGTAGGATGTCCAACATGTACTTACACCAATCAATCTTGGAAAAGTCCTTTACTAGAACCAACTTCTCAACCACTTTGATATTATTGGTACCACCAACCATTGACTCTATGAAGGTGTTAATGAACATAATAAGAAAGTTCAACCTGAATATCATGTTGTCTTCTTCTGTACTTCTAATATGTTTCACATATGCTTCACCATGAAACTTCTTGTCTACATATTGTGCTTTCCATTCTTCCAGAATCTCATTACCGGTTTCACAGTAAGGCATTCTACTCAGATCATCCCCTTCCATTGGTAAACCCATCATCTTATGCACCAGCTCTTTTGTTATTTCAATCACCCCATTCTCCATCACAAGTCTATTGCTTTCTGGATTGTACACCTCTAGAAGATAATAGTTTAGCAACCCTGGTATAACATCCATATCTAACTTCAACAATGAGCCATATCTAACTTCAACAATGAGCCATATCTAATACAACATCCATATCTAACTTCAACAATGAGCCAAATCCCATGTCATAAACTGCTTTTTTTTTGTGCTGCTGACAACACTTTAACGACTGCATTAATCCTACTTGGTGTCATTCTTGTAGGTAGCCTTCTTAAACCCGGTGGATAGTCTCTTTCAATTTTTCGGATCTTCTCATTCACCTTCCTTATCTTCTTATTTTCATTTTTTTCATCCCCTCTAACACAACTTGTTCATGTTTACCTTTACATTCTCTTTTTCCTTCTCGTTCCGCCTTTTCCCCTTCTAACAAAACAGGCACCTTCTCAAGTTTTCTCTTCGACATATGTAACCTTTCTTCTATTAAAACATTTAAGGGACGAGGTTTTTTCTTCTCTGGGGTTGATCTTGATGACTGCTGACGTTTCTTCTTTTTCACACTTGTACTTGGAATTACTATTGTTTCTGCAAACACTGCATGACAAACAACATATTCAAATCATTACATTAACATTATAAAAAAGTAATCACTTGCTATTCTACTAATATTCTTAATTAAAATATAAAAAAGTAATCACTTGCTAAAAACTAATTAAACCAAAAACATTCTACAACATTAACCTTTACTAGAAAAATAGTTCAACAAAACACATTAATACAAACACTACATAAAATTTCATTAATAAACAATACTCAATTCTACAGGAATTTAATAAAGAAACAAGTTCCTATACACACGTTTTTCTAAATTTAATAATGAATTCTGGCAGAATGAAATGTAATGATTTGAGTAGTTCACCAAACCAGATGAACACAAACTCTACAACTTTAACCTTCATCTAAAAAATAATTTACCAAAACACATGAATACAAACACTACAAAAAAAATTCATTAACAAACAATACAAATTAATAAATAGGAATTTAATAATGAAACAAGTTCCTATAAACAAGTGTTCTGAATTAAATATCATCTTTGAAGAACAAACATACAAATTCTACAAGAAAAAGTTTACATCTATAAGATATGAAACATATATCATGATTATAAACATAAAAAATCACTTTCAATTATTGATACTAACATTATGAAGGAGTGTATCATACCATTGAAACTATAATACTATTAGAACTTCATACCACCACAAAACCCACATAAAATCTAACAGAGTAACAAACATTCCATTCGAATCTCACCAAATACAATCGAATCTTACTGAATCCATAAGAACAATATCCCAATAGATGTTTCATATACCAGAATAACAAATTTACCAACACACATGACATCAAATGGAACCCTATCGATTTAAAGCAGTTTTTGCCGTGTTCGTGTAAACTACACACAAGACTACAATATTATTATAACTTCTTACCACCACAAAACCCACATTAAATCTAACAGAGTATACTACATTCCATTCGAATCTCACTGAATCTATTCGAATCTAACTGAATACATAAGAACAATATTCCAATATATGTTTCATACACCAGAAAAACAATTTTAACAACACAAATGACATCAAAATGAACCCTATCGATTTAACACTAATATCCCTATGACAAAACCCTCAAGTATTCGTAAACAATTTTTTTTTAAAATTCTCATCCTTTTTTCAAAAAGCTTAATACCTGGAGTTCTGGAAACGAAATCGTCATCATCGTCTAGAATTAAAGCATTTTTTGCCGTGTTCGTGAACTTAGACTTGAATGAAGTCGACCTTGTTGCTCTCATTCTTCTAGAAACTGTATCACAAACAAACCCTATCGATCGTTTTCGAAAAAACAAGTTTCATATAAAAAAGGATTAACAAATGTAATACCTTTTACGAAATTGGTTCTTCTTTCTTGAATATAATCAAACGTAAGAAACTTTGAGCTATGATAAAGACGAAGGTTGCTTCTGCTTCCGTTAATTTGGGGATTCTCAAAATCTGTTACAAAATAATCTATATATTTGCTAATTAGATGGAATGGTATCCGTTCTTTATTTAATAAATTGTTTAAAATTAATATCTTTTTTTTAAGTAAAAACAATTACTTTAATATAAGAAAAACACTTGGCACACAAACTATCCTTACATCCACATTATAACCTAAGCCTATATATATATATATATATATATATATATATATATATATATATATATATATATATATATATATATATATATATATATATATATATATATATATATATATATATATGTGTGTTATTATCCATTTCAGCTTTTAATCTTTAATGTATTATCATGGTTTTCTTTTCAATACCAAATCAAGCGTTCGGCTCTTGGTTCTTCACTTCTTCTCTACATCACGGTTGATCATCAGATCAATTATATGTTCAATCATAACAATCACAATGTTGAAGCATATATCTTTAACCTTGAATTTCCATGTTATGTAAAGGAGCACGAGTACAGTTGTTATTCTATTTTGTCTCTTTTTATAAGCATACTTGCTTATTTATACTAATTAAACATATAAAGGTTATAGCAAACAGGCACAATTAATAAGGGTATATAATCAAATGAATCAAATTTGGTCTTGATAGTCTTGACTGTTGTAAGGGCTAAAGGCTTCAGCCAACCAGCTCTTCTTCCTCCAAGAATTCCATCCCATTTCTTCACATATTTCATCATTGTGATTGATGCTGAAAGTGGAAATGCAAGTCCTCTTGTAAAATCTGGTAGTGTTCTTCATTATTTCCATCTCCGTGGTTATCTGTTCGAGCATTTTCTCCATGCTAGGTAGCTTAAACTTACCACCCACCAATCGAGCTAACCATTTGCAACGTATCTCTGAGGTCTGGAGGTTTGAAACACTTTCCACATAACCCATGAAACCCATGTTTGGAATGAACGGATGAATCGTACCCCTATTAATTTGCATCAAGGCACAAGATATTAGTTTATTTCATATATATTTCTGAAACCGGGTGGAAAAAAACAAAAAATAAAAATAAAAATAAAGGAATGCTCAAGCTTGCCTGTATAAGGGCATCATGCCAGAAGGAAATTCCAAGAAACTACGGAAGGGTTCAGGCAATACATCTCTAAGCTTCTTTTTGCCATCATAACCGGTGGCAAGAAGCACAACATCCGCCTCTAGCTTGGTGTTGTCCTCAAACTCAATACCACCTTCCCAAAACCACCAGTTTGATGCTCTTTTGAAATTTATTTTACCCTTATCAGCCTCATGAAAGAAGCTCTCAGGCAAGATGGCCATCTGACATGATGCATAATCTTCCTCAAAAGGGTGATCTGGTTTCAGTCCATACTTGACAAGTGGAAGCTTCCACAGCAGATAAGATTCGATGATCTTGGATGCTGCTTTTCTCTATCAAACACATACAAAAGTCATATATATTAGTGAGATTTATCTATACACATAGTGGGGAATATTATAATTAGATATGAATCGTTACCGCAGGGGATAAAAGCATGCAGAGCAGTGTCTTGAGAGTGCCTTGATTTGGTCTTGCATGGAGGAACTGAGAAAATCTGGTTGAATAGAACAAGTAAAATGGCAAACCCCAGATGGAGTAGTGTGGAACTATCCAATGAGAAGTCCTAACCACCATGGTGCAAGCTTTCCCTTCTTCCCCTTCATTATACACCCCAAATAATATTAACATATATAGTTGAAATAATATTATGTTGTTCTAAAGTGGTGCATATAAAAATTAAATGTTAATGAAGGCCAAAACGTCAAATCAGGACACTTTAAGGAGTTCAATTGTGAACTGAAATAGGAAAACAAAACACTACAGAAGTATACAAAAAGACAATAACATATTGGTGTGCATGCGTTGAAGAATGAGACAGCTGCTTCGTGGTTGTGGTCCTTGTGGACATTTAAAATATATTACACTCCTTAGAGCAAATGTTTTTAAAGTTATTTATTATTAAAATTATCTTTTAATCAAAAACTTAATATTATTATTAGAGGAAAAGAAATTTTGCATTTTAAGACAAAAAAAAAAAAACTTTACTTATGTTTCAATTATGAATTAGTTATTTTGTTTGATTGTTCTTTACACTTCACCACCGCTTCTCAATAACATTCAAATTTAGTTCCTTATAGATCTTTATAGTTTTTCAACTAATTAAGCAATCTGTTTAATTATAAATGCAAACTAAAAATGAATATATTATACCTTGGTTAGCTTCGGCACATTCCATAGCAAGATCAATGCCTGATTTCTTGTAGCCGACGACCACCACCTTCTTTCCTTTGAGAAGCTGGGAAGACTCCTCTGGGTTGAGTTTGCTGTATTCTTGAGAATGCATCACCTTCCCTTTAAACACTTCTGGGCCTTTGTTCATCCCATACTTTGGTATTATCGGTACATCTCCATATTTCCCCATACACATCACGATAAACTCAAAACCATACCACTGCATGCATATACATATTCAGACATATATATAATTAAGCTGTATCCAAGAATTCATGCATGAAACTTAATATATAATTACTATATTTTTAAGTTGAGGATTTAAGTTGTTTTAAATTCAAAAGAGATAGCAGTACTGAGGGAGATATAAACCTGAATAGCAGTGGAGCCACTTGTCTGGACAGCAACCTCCCAAATGGGTTTTCCAGACGACAGCAAAGTTGAGGGGTTGGTCAGGGAATCTGACATCGGGTCCTTGGGCTTGGCTAACCTGATTTCGACCACCTTTGAGTTGAAGTTGATGAATTTGAACAAGTCAAAGTGTTTGGCATAAGAATTGAGATAATCCAGTATCTCGCTATGAGTCGGGAAGCTGGTGTTATCCCTAAGTGGCCATGGGTAATCAGAAAACTCATAGTCGCAACGAGGGGTCTGAAGCTTGGTGGTTCTAAAGGAGCAGTGCTTCCAAACACCTCCAATGGAGTCTGTGGCCTCAAACACAATCGGATTGTGTTCGGAGAGCTGTTTGGCTGCAGCTAAGCCGCTTATGCCACCTCCGATGATGCCTATCTTGGAGAAGATAAGTGCCATAATTAGTTAACTATTGCGAGGTATATATGTATATATGGATTTTGCTTAATGTCAAGTGTGTTTTGAGTCGATTGTAAGAATGATGGTGCATATGGAGATGGATGGACGTTATGCTATTTATAGGGGATTGCATGAGGTACAAGAAGATGTGGTTTCACCATATATGCATGCATCTTCTTTGACTTTTTACAATATCCAGGAAAAACTGTGTTCATACTTGGGTTAGTCTAAGTTTTCAAAATTTATGCCACATGCATGCTTTTTGTTGATATATATGCTTCCAGAAAAAGACTAAAGTTATTACGAAAATATTTGATTATTTAATTAATTAACATCAAAATCCAATTAAGTTCTTAGATTATATACACTCACTTACAATTAATATACTCTACAATGTATATAAGCTTAGGTACTTAAACTTATACTATGACGTTTTTGTATCATATATACATTGTAATCGTTCAAAATTCTTAAAATTAAACTCCTAACTTATTTACTTCCAAGATTTTTAGAAAATTCATCATTATCTTCATCTTGCATAATTTTCATTTTCAACTATAATATATACAGTATGATAGGTGTTCGCCAAAAAAATGTGATGTAAGAGGAAAATAATAGTGAAATTTCGAAAATCTTAGAAGTAAATCATGTTAGGGGTTGAAGTTTAAGAACTTTGGACAACTACATTGCGTATATGATACAAAACGACGTAGTATGGTGGGAGTATCTAAGTTTATATATATATATATATATATATATATATATATATATATATATATATATATATATATATATATATTTGGTAAGAAGAAAATATTTGGTAAGAAGGTAAGAATTTTTTTATACATATTTTTTTAGCAAACAAACAAAATAAATCATTAGATGATTCACAAAAAAAATCCCAAAAAACAACTTTATGATTCATTTTTAAGTAAATAAAAAAAATCACTTTTCTGACAATTTTAGTGAATATCAACAAAATCATCATAAAAATAAATCATCGAGATGTTTTTTCGGATTTTTTTTGTGAATCATGTTATTTTTTATTCATCTAGTGATTCATTTATTTTGTTCACCAAAAAAATATACCAAAAAAACATATTACTTTACTACCAAAAACATTTATTACCGGATATATATATATATATATATATATATATATATATATATATATATATATATATATATATATATATATATATATATATATATATATATATATATATATAGGGAAGGGTTATTTGGAAAATAAAAAAACCTTAAAAAAACCCTAAAAATCATAAAAATGCATAAAAAAAATACCAAGACATCACAAAACTTTTTTTTTAATTTTTTATCAAAAAATCGCAGCATTTTTTACAATTTCGCTGAAAAAAAAAATAAAAAATCAATTTTTTTTTTTTTTTTGTAAAAAAAAAATTTCAAAATTTTTTTTCAGCGATTTTTACCTAAAAGTTGCGATTTTTTGATAAAAAAATTCAAAAAAAAGTTTTGTGATCTCTAAGTATTTTTTTATGCATTTTAATGATTTTTAGGGTTTTTTTAGGGTTTTTTGTTTTCCATAGAACCTAAACCATATTTTATATATATATATATATATATATATATATATATATATATATATATATATATATATATATATATATATATAACTTAAAACTGTTACATGTATGTAATTTCTATAGTGTAAAAACTGAATTATCTACATTAGTCAATGAAATTTCACTATTTACTTCTTGTTAAACAAGGAAATTAATTTGAATTCATCAAAGCTTTATTTGCTATAAATTTAATTTATTAGAGTTGAAATACTTATAGCGTCTTCACTGCATCTTCAATTCCATTTCATGTAAATTAAGGAGACATTAAACAATGTATAATATATCTCATATATGATATATGCCAATATGCATTAACAGTGGCATATATGGTAATTAGTTGGAAAGAGTAAACCGGCATTGACGATATAGAAACAGCAGTGTGTGTACGCGTAACACCATTAATTTAATTATTATGTAGTAATGTACCCCACACATATCACAGCTAATTAGCCAAATCTTTTTAAGTTTAATTAAATATGTACCAACTCTTTTGCTTTTGTTATTAATTAAAACTGAAATAAATGTGTTTACTTACTTATATTAATGGTTGTGTATACCATTTCTAACCTGGGTAGTTGATTACTTATAAAGTTTCATGTCCCATAAAGAATAATCTGTGACATATTGCCAAAACTGCCGTCTGTAGCTGGAATAAAATTTTGTTTTGATTATTGTAGTACTCAGAGTTTCAACCACCATCCTAGAAATTCATTAATTTGCGAATTTTTCCCTTAAAGATATTAACCCATTAACAGGGAATGTTTCTTTTTCTTGGTGTTTTGGTTATATGATCGATGTATATACATTAAGAATACGTGAAGTTAGGCGGAGTGTATCTTCTTGGAATTTGTTAATCAGTATATATTCCATTTAAAGTTAATAGAAGTTATTAATTTGGAAAGAGTCAAACATTTTATTGGTGATGAAAAGCAGAGGAAAGATCGAGGAAGTTAAGTAATGATGCTTGACTAGTGTAGAAAGAAGAGATGATTAAAGAAGAGAAGAGTAAACCTCTTCCATCGTGTTCCATTCCACAAATGCATGTTTGATATGTCATGTGACTTCTTTTCTCCCTTCCACATTCCATGGAATTCCCCTAATAGATGACAATGATTATTCTCATTTCTCATTTGTCATTTCTCAATTCATCATTTTATTTGTTTATTATTTATCAACCTATCGAGACACTAATCGTATATCATAAATTAAGAACTATATAGAAAGCATGTCAAATACTCTGTATAAATTGGAAATATTATCTCAATGATTCAATAGGCATGATATGTAATTGTATGGAATAAAAACATATACAAATCAATGATTCAAAGTGAAAGGATATGAGATTTCGTCAAGGTGGTGTGTAAACAATGATTATTAAATAAGAGAGTTTCTTGGTAAGACCTTGATCGATATCATTTTTTAATTATTTAAGTCAAAGCTATTATTTAATTGTTAAATAATAACTAACCCTTCATCATAATATCTTAATCAAGAAATTAGTAAACTAAACACGATATTACGGTTACAATGCATAAGGGGTTTGGAAAGAAATACAAGCGACCTTTTAGACCTTCATCTTCCAAAGTCGTAATCATTCACACTTCCTAGCAAGTACCTTACCAACCACATCTTGTTTTTTTCTTGATACCAATGCATCATATACTTCCAATATTATATATTCGGGTATCAAAACCATAAATTTCTACTTTAATTGTATATATATATATTTCTTCATTATCGTGGGTTGTGTCTCTCCTTATATGTAAGTATAAGTATATGATAAGGCGCTATTATTTGCATCTTCTAAAGTGAATTAAATCAAATGGATTTCATTATATCACTTTTTTCAATTGTTTATATCTAATTTTATTTATTATACCGTTTATTTTTAGAGCATCTAAGATCATGGACTTTATTCATAGCATTTTTTGATTTGTCACATCAACTCTATCAAACAAAAACTTATTAACTCATGTATACCCATTTAAATGTTAATGTATTGTAAACAAACATCAACTTTTTAAATGAAATATTAACCGACGAGAACATTTAATTAAAATAATATATTATAATATGGAAATTTTGACAATTAAATTAAAAAGAAAAAATATATTACAACACGAAAGCCAAAACAAAAAATATAAACTTTTTTTGTTTATTTTTCGAAAATACAAAAGATGATAAATTTTTATGTATATAATTATAAAAAATACCAAAAGTATTATATTATAATTTATAATTTAAATTAAAGTAAAACATAATATGTTATTTAATGATTGTTAAAAGAAATCAATTTGTTAATAAATAACAATGTATTAAAGGTTAAGTATAATTAAAGAGTAAATAAAAATATCATTGATTAACGGTACTTGTAATAACACAAATGAAAAAACCATTTAGTTTATATCAAATAGTTAAATTATCCAATAAAAAATGAATGGTCTACAATGGTAAATAACTATCTTCGAGTTTGATTTTAAATATTCGACCACTATAATGACCTTCCATTGAAAATATTGTTAGGGTATGAAGAGTGGTAAAAGGCATGCAACAATGACTTTCGATTTGGCACTTGGGGTCGTTCGAATTGCTACAGAAATAGATGAACTATTTCAACAGAAGAAGATTGAGAACAACTCAAATCTTATAATCACAAATCACTCTGCTTTATTCACTAAGGGCAAGGCCCTTTATATAGGCTCCAAAGAGCCGTTTACACACGGCATCTTTACATTATTGCAATCATATGATTGCAAGAAGACAAACTACTTTACATAAGACTTTATGTCACATATATAATAATGCTACACACTTATTAACCTTACCGACACTTTACATAATTATAAAAGACAAAATAGAATTATTATCGTCTATAATGCATCGTTATCTTCAAAGATGTCTTCTTCTTTAATAATTCTTTCTTTTGTCATGCCTTACGTCATTCCTCCCGCCTCCAAAAAGACATTGCTGAAGTTAATCTTCCATAAATGGTGTTTCTTCTGTGTTTTCTGAACAGTGACTGCAATTGTGTCTTGGAGCATGCATAATATGTTTGCAAAGTTGTTTCTTGATATCATCGGGTAATTCAGCCAGTTGATGAGAAAATTTTTCGAAAGGTTGTTCGAATGTTTCAATTGCTTTCATTGCTTCCGGAGTGATTTCATTGTCTGTTAAGGAGTAGATAATGAAAGTTTTACTAGCATAATTTACTCTGATTCTTGACCTTTGATCTTTACCGTTGCCAATGCGTGATGATGCTAAATAAACACCGGCAAGTGCAAAGATTAGATGTTCTTGTGTTGGGGATTCACGGGGTAGATCATCTTTTGTTGGTTTTGAGCCATTGCTTATTCCCATGTTTGCAAAAGTAATACTTGGGACAATTAGTTGAGAATCTTCATCAAAAATTGGGTAGCTAGAATGCATTTTGATGAATAATCCTCTTTCCTGTTTTGCAAAGCGTATTTTATAATTTCTGATGATAGTTTGCACAGCAGAAGGGAATTCGCTGATGCAGTGTAGATTGGTGCCTTCTAGATAGATGGTGTCGATGAACCCATGAATAAAATAATCCCATAAAGTCATAGGATCTGATAAGTCGGCTAAGAAGACTGCTTTAGGACCTGATCGTCTGGCTACTGGGTAAAAGCCCATCAGAGAATGGACTTCAGTGTATGAGATTAGGCTGTCCCATAATTCGGCAAATTTTTTGGCAGATGGTTTTTTCATGGCTTCTTTTTCTTTGGTTGATAGAATGGATTCAAGGGCAATTTTTGCATTTAATTGGTTAAGAGATCTTGGGATGGATACAGGTTTTTGTGGTGTAAAACTGGATATAGGTTTTTGTGATGTTAGGAGAACTGTTTTTGAACATTCGACGTTATCTTTTATTACTGCTTTGTATGCTTCATTGTATGCGGCTTCTGCTTCATTTTTTGTTTTGTAACTTTTGTGAATAATATTTCTTCCAAGAATATATGAACTGGCGATTCCCCAATTGTCATATACTCCTTTGTTTTCTCCGTTGAAAATCACGTACCATTTCTTTATATTTTGATATGCTTGAAGTGGTGGATATTCTTCTGGATTTTGTATTATAGGTTGTTTTTCTGACTTGAGCATTGTTTGTGGCTGACTATCATCGGATGAAATTTCTTGAATGTCTTCTTTTGGTTGCTTCGTTGTTGAACTGCTAGCTGCTTCTTCTTTAGGTACTGATTGGGATGATAGAATTTGTATTGTTTGTCGTAGTTGTTCTTTTTCTCGTCTGACTGCTTCGAGTTGTCTGACTAATGATGCTTCTTGATCTTCTTTTTGTTTGAACTGGTGTTTGATTTGTTTCATGATTGCTTCCATTTCGATATATTTGTGGACTGAATGTTTGCGTTTCTTGAGTACCTGAATGATTGCTTAAATTTGTTTGTTTCAAATGATGATATGAGAATTTTCATATCAATGTATGCTTTTGGTGATATATTCATATCACTGTATGCTTGTGGTGATATATTCATATCACTGTATGCTTTTGGTGATATATTCATATCACTGTATACTTTATTATTGTTTACTTCAGATGGTACTTTCATACCATTGTATGCTTTAGCAATGTATATTCCAGATAGATTAGATATGAGGTTTCCCTCAAGTTCTAATTCTAGTAATACTTTTTCCATAGGATTATGTACCTGCATCTGAATCAGAATCAGTAGTATATGCATAAATATCTATTTCTGAATCTATATTTGAATCTTCTATGGGTTCGTATCCAAGGTCGTATGCAATTTTTAATATATTTGTTTCTTTTTCTTTTTTAGTCTTCTTTGGGCATTCATAAGCTTTGTGTCCTTCTTCTTGACATATCCAACATTTACAGTCTTTTTTATTCGATGGGCAATAATTTGTTTTGGATTGATATTTTTGTTTATATTGTTTTCTATTTCGGAAATATTTTCTTTCCCCTTGTTTATAATATTCTTTATATTTGGGTTTATAAGTTTGTTTTTTCCAAATTTTCTTTTTACTTTGTTGTTTTTCTTTACAACCATATTGATTTACCTTGTTAGAAAGGATGTCACAACATAAATCAATTTTTGCATCTTGTGCTGTTTTTTGTTCTAAACATTTTTTCTGCATCCATGCTTTTAATATGCTTATTCGTGCTCCTAAGGTGTCTGCAACTTTATTTTGTTGTAATGCTTCTTGGAAATCTTTTATTACACTTTGGCTTACTAATGATGGTAATTTTTGATAGAACATATCTAATGCTGCCTTTTTTCTAATGGAATCTAAATTATAATAATGTTCAGAATATTCACATATAAATGGTTCTAAATAACACATATTACAAATTCGTAAATTAGTTAAATGCCATAGTGATTCTAATTGAAAAGCTTCTTTTGATATTTTATCTTCAATTTGTTTTCCTATGAATTTCTGAATAAGACGGCTTAATACATTTTTAAATGTTTCCATAGCATCAGTGGTGGCTATCATCATTGTTTCAGTTTCATCAAGAGATGAAAGAAAACGATATGTGTTACCTTGTGTTTTATGAACGATATAATTAAGAAAATGTTTTGGGTGTAAATTTTTTAATTCTTCGGTTAACTGAATTTGTACTCCCATTTTATTACTCCATTCTTGAATTTTTGCTTCAGGATTTTGGTCACAATCAATAAAAAGAATATCTGAATTTATTGGAAATGTAAATAATTTAGGTATGTATTGAGGAGGTATTTTTTCCCATTTGTTTTGTTTATTTTTAACCATTCCTTGTCTATATAAAAACTTTTCTTCTAATGAAGGTGGTCCATAAATATATTGACTTTGATAATCATCTTCAACATATGATTGTTTTCGTTTTAATCCAAAATTGTTTTGTGAATCTCTATATGGATTTGAATAAGGGTTTTCATCATCTGAAGAAAAATCATATATTACTTCTGCGTCATTATTATCTGAATTATTTTCTATTTCTATATTATTTTCTTGAGTTTCAGATGGAATTTCTAGTGCTGCAAATAATTTAGTTAGTGTTTCTACTTTTTCTTGTAAAGTTTCCATATATTGTGTGTATTAAAAATAAAATTTTTAGTTTCTTTTTTCTAGTGAAGTAGTTGTTTTTTCTATCATATTTAACAAATTAATTTTGTTATTTTATCTTCAAGGTTTTTTATTTGTTCTTGTTTCCAATTTATACTATTATTTTTTATATGTATTGCTTCAATATTAGATATACAATTTATCATTAATATGTCAGAATCTATTTTTAAATCTAAAAGAAATTTTTTAGATTGTTTCAATGTTTTACGAAAAAATTTTAATTCTTGTTTATTTGTATCTAGGCTTGAAAAACTCATGATTATAATTTTATAATAATAATAGTTTAGTTTCGTTTTAGATTTAAAGTTACGATTAAAATTTATTTAAAAATAGTAGTAGTAATTATAATAATGTTTATGATGACAAATGATGATGGTCATACCAAAGATAGAAAGTAATAGTAATAGTACAAATGAATGTTTAAAAGACATACGTTTTAAAATACAAATAGTTTTGTTTTTAGACGACGTATTTGCTTGTAACGGATTTTAATACTAGTTCTTATGAAATATCTAACATCATGAATATGGTTATTGTTTAAAATCGTACCTTGATTATTAGGTTTGTAAGAATCCTTGAGATTTTTCTTAGAATTATTTATAGATTCTTGGATTTGCTGTATTCTTAAAATAATATTTCTATTAGGAATACAATTCATCAAAATTTTGTTAGACATAAATATATATTTCAAGCATGAATTTGATTAATTTGATTATTAAGAACGAGTATTATTTTAATAAAAATTTCAAATTTTGTAGAATTAATGGTTAAAACAACTCGAAATGATACTATCATGGAGAAATAAAAGTAATTTAACAATTGAAAATATCTTAAGACATATTTATGGTATTAAATATTCTTACGATAAATATTATAATTGTTGATAACTTTTTTAAATATGAATATTTAAAAACAATGGTTATTTATTATCATTTTATGATGTTTATCATGTTTATGATGTTTATCATGTTTATGATGCTGCATATGCATATATTCTTATTAACGATAGATTGAATATGCAAACTAATAATAAGAATAATAAGAACGTTACTTAGCTCTGATACCAAATTGAAAAACATAGCGGAATTAATATGATTAGGATAGAATATACCTGAATGATGCGTCGGAATGGATTGACGATGGATTGATTGTCTGGGTTTGATATGTTTATATGAATATATGGATATGTTTGGATAGGGTTCTGCTATTCAGAAATAGATGAACTATTTCAACAGAAGAAGATTGAGAACAACTCAAATCTTATAATCACAAATCACTCTGCTTTATTCACTAAGGGCAAGGCCCTTTATATAGGCTCCAAAGAGCCGTTTACACACGGTATCTTTACATTATTGCAATCGTATGATTGCAAGAAGACAAACTACTTTACATAAGACTTTATGTCACATATATAATAATGCTACACACTTATTAACCTTACCGACACTTTACATTGACATACATAGATGGCATGCGAAGAGCACCATGCTCATGCAACTCTCCCTCCCCCTCCCCTATCTATTTTAAATTTATTCTCTAACCGGTGATCGTGCGTGTGCGCCCACACACACACACACACACACACACACACACACACACATATATATATATATATATATATATATATATATATATATATATATATATATATATATATATATATATATATATATTAGGTTATAACCCGTGGGAACCACAGTTATAAAAATAATACAATTTTTATAGTAAAAATTCATAACTATTAATCAATTATTTTCAATAAATTATTAATTAATAAATTTATGTTTTTTTTTATTTATGTAAAATTATAATCGTTGATTCAAATAACATATTAATTTTTGTTTTGCATGCACACTCCGAACCTTCAAATTGAATAATAGTTAGTCACAATACACAACACTACCTAAGTTCAAGATAGTGACTACCAAATTATAGCAATGTTGCAAAAATTGGGATTAATCATGAATTAATCGTTTAGCGTTCTCCAACCGACATTAGGGGTGTTTGATGGAAATTAGGGATTAATCTGGTTTGGCGGGATTAATCAGTCAACAAAAGTAAAAAAAAAAAAAAAAAAAAAAAAAAAAACTCAAAATATCACCTTTTTTTTACTCCAAAATTTTCAAAATTTGAAATATTATACCAAAATGTTCATATTTACGTATTTTCAAATTTTCAAATTACAAATTTTCTTATTTTTTAATTTTGAAATACTTGTTTTTCAAAATCTACGATTAATCCCCGTCAATACCGATTAATTCTTTAACTCCAGTCGACCATCGAGTTACCGTCGAACAATTTTACAACCTTGAATTATAGTAAACAAAAAGACTTGTTCTAGCATTTGAAATAAAAACATTCGATCATTCGATGTAAACTTAGTCAAGATCTCAATTCTTCACTTTTTCTTGAGTATGGCTTAGCTAATTTTGTAATAATAGTAATAATGGTATACAATATAAATGGAAATTTTATTACGCCAATAAATTTTACTTTTACTTTTAGTATTCATTTCCAGCCATGCCGAAACCACCAAATCTATAGGAAAACGTTATCAGATTGCAGCTTTGTTTCTGGGAAGGTAGGAATTCATAATGGCTTCAAGAAATTTATAGTCGTAATACACAAAATAAATGACTTGGTAACATGTTGATTTATAGGAGTCTCATTAGAAAATTATACATTTTCGCATCCATCTGCAGCAATGAAAGTCTAATATATTAAAAGGGTGGTCAGAAAAATAATTACTCAAATGAGTATGATGAATTTTTGCATCGATCTGATAGGTGTTGGTGGTGTGATTATAATTATTCTTATTATTAACATTTTGATGTTTTGGTTTAATTAATTTCGCCTTCTAAAATAATAAGCCTCTAAACCAATCTGCCACGATCACAACCACACCTTCAGCTCAATCACCCCAGAACAAAGCTTATAACCAGTTAACTATAGTCAAAAATCCAAAAATCAAAACTTTATGTAAAAGAAAGCAAATATAAAAATTTGGCATAGAAAAAGATGAATCTTTCAAACCAAATAATAAAAATATATATATTTTAGACCAAAGACAATCATCACAATGCAATATTGTTCTAATCTTCTGAGTGGTGTTAATCTTATCTATAAAAAAGTTTTTTGATATGGGAATTGAAATTTGGAAGAATTAAAATCTACAGAAATCACAGTTTGTCATGCGTTTAGTTGAAGAAAAAAGAAATTCAATAATAAAAATCAAATAATTTTTGAATTCAAAAATTTTACTTAAAAATTCTTAGTTTATTGTAAGTAAATATAATTGAACTTTATTGTTTATTTATTTGTTTCAGACCAATTGGCAACCAAAACACACAGTTGAATGGAATAAGTTCCAAATTCATAATTTGAGAAAATTATTGACAACAAAGACCATAAAATAGCTATGGTTCATACCTTAACATCATAAGTGTTACAGGGACAAAATGTAACATATGTTCTGAACTTATAATCATCTTTATCAACTTCATTCACATTATAAAAAAAGGAAGTAGAAAGCTCCTTCAATTTACCATCCATGCCATATATACCATCAGTCTCGCACTAATACATCAATAACCCTCAATGCACAGCACACTCCGAACCTTCAAAAGCCCAATCTATGGGAGAGATCTGTATATTGCACAATGTAGTCTCACAGTTTCTAGATAAGTAAATAAGAAATGTCTGGCTTTTTGTGGGTTAAAACAAAGCATGGAAATAAACCTTCAAAAGTCCATGCCCACTTTTATAAGTTACTTCTCTAACCTGCAAGGCCAAAATTGGAAAAGATTATAGTAACATTCAACTTAGCTCCATGTAAGAACAAATGTTACCAGAAACAAATGTAAAAGAACACATATCAACTTGCTTTCATTGATTTAATATAAAAAGTAAAATCCCATGTCCACTTTTAAATGATCACACCTTAGCTCCCTGTAAGAACAATATTATCAGAAACAAATGTAAAAGAATGCATATCAACTTGCTTTCATTGATTTGATATAAAAAATAAAAGTAAAGTCCATATCTATGCACAAAAGGGAAGAAGAAACAATAGTATCAGTAAAAAAAGTTCATATCCATCTGTTATTCTATGCCTCCATGGATCCAACCCTTTTGAAAATCTTATTCATGTAATCATTCCTACCAATCACAAATGTAATAAAAAGAGAAAATTTTAGTGTTGGATTCAAGGCATTTTAACAAAACAGTTGGTAGGCATATGGAAAAAACAACTCCAATTTCAATTATATTGGAGATAGAAAGATGGATAGAGACCACTGATCACCATTTCTTATAGGAGAAGTGGCATGTATACCTTATCCTTCTTTCAGGAATTTGAAAAGTGATTTACCTTAAACGCCAATAATAGAACGTGCACATAGATCTTCATAGCCAAAATAAAACCAATCAGATGAAGACGAAAACCTGAAGGCCGAGGTTTGAGAATCAAAATAAGCAAACGATCGAGTACAAAGCAGGTTTCGTTTGTAATTGACGTATTGATGGCTCGAATCTCCATATAAAATTGAATCATCTTATGATGCTTCTACTCGTTTCTTCACCAAAAACGACAATCGTTGCTTTCCGCTTGATCGATTGGATAAAAAGAAGACAACTATTGATATAAGGAAGCGAAATAGAAGAAAAAAGTTGAAAACGACAACATCACAAACGCAAAAAAATAAGTAAAATTGGAGAAGTTCAAACTTGATGCTCTCCGCTCGGTTTGAACCAGGTAGTTTTCAAAGGATCTTCGTCTGATAGAGTATTGAGAAGAGACAGAGGGAGAGGGAGAGGTGATATGATTCTAGGAGGATTCATTCAAAATCGCCCTAATGGCACCATCTTGTTCACTCTTGTTTTTGTTCATCCTCGGGCTAGGGTTTTAGAGAAAGAAATAAAAGATGAGGATTGAAATGGCTTGTGTATGCAATTTAGAGGGAAACCATACATTTATCCCGGATTTTATGCGATCGTGGTTTTGAAAAAGGATTAGATTCTGAAAATGCTATGAGCGGAGTACATGTGATTTGATTTGATTTTGAAGGGGAGGGCGAAATTAGAGGGATAGAGTCGGGATCGAGGGATGACCATGAATAGATAGAGTTTAGGGTTTGAGCGCGAAAACAAAAGTTGGGTTATTAATAGGACGACACGTGTAAAATATAGAGCGTAGAAAACTGCCATGTGGCAGTTTAAAGAGGTTTTTATTAGAGTTATATATATATATATATATATATATATATATATATATATATATATATATATATATATATATATATATATAATCTAGTTATTTACCACTATAAATGCAAACATCTTACAATTTGTTTTATTTAAACACGGCCTTGACTACCTTATTTTCCACACAACAATAAATATAATAAAAAGTCTAGTCAATCATATTTAATATTAATTTTATCTAGTTGATTTGTCTTTAATTTTTTTATAATATATATATATATATATATATATATATATATATATATATATATATATATATATATATATATATATATATATTACAACTTACAATTCATTTATTATTCTAAGATGTAATTACTAGAAATCATAAAGAATTTCGTTTACCTATTAAATATATATTTTCTTATTTAATATATTATTTATATATTTAAAGTTATTAATTTTTGTAAATAAATTAAGATGAGTTATACCACCTACAAACACAAGATAAAAAGGTATTAATGAAATATTTAATTAAGATAAAAAAAGGTAATTTGTATTAAATAAAAAAAGTATAAATATTTTACTAACTTAACATATATAACATGTTTGAATTTTCTTTTTGCATATGCATAAAATATTTATTATTGACTAATTACATATGTAATGAGGGGCGCAAGAACTTACAATAACAGTGGCATTAATTTTTTTTCCAATCAAATATATTAACATAAAAATGTAGATTGAATTAAAAATAACAAACTAGAACTTACATTTTAAATTTAATATCTTCATATATATATATTTTTTGAAAAGTGATCCCTTATATTTAAGTGGGTTTCTTTTCAAAGAATGTACATTTATTAAGCGAGTCATTCGACTCATCATGACCAAGAAAACGGTAAATCATTTTGCAATAAAATTTTACAATCCCAAATCGAAGCTTATAGTTACTCCAGGGGATGATCTATGTAGGTGCACGAGGTAGCCCGTGGTACCCCTCAAATTTTCATACGTAGTAGAAATATTTTGTGAATTTTTTTCCTGTAGTGCAATTTTTTCGGTGTGCTACCCCAAAATTATGTGTGTTATCCATGACATTTCATTTAGGATCTGCCACTGAGTTACTCTCTTTTACTTTGGTTTGGTTCTTGAAGGCTACGCTGATAGATTGTTTTTCTTTCATTAGAAATTCATAATTTTCTCTTGCGTTGTTATGAAAACTATTAATACCAATCATATGAGTCTTCAATGCTTTTTTTAATTCTAAGTATCAAAATTGTAACACCCATTTTCCCGGATTTTATCAATTAAAGACTTAAGGATTCCGAGGATGAAGTTTTTAGGGAAAACCTTTAGTCATGGCGTGGCCACGTCACTTAAATGAGAAACATGTTTGGTTGGTGACCACAGCGTGGTAAGATAGTCACCACGATGCGGTAGACGTTGCAGCCGAAGCCCATGAAGTTTAGGCTTTCTTTCGTATTTAAAGGCATTAACTCTAGTTTTAGGTCATTTTCTTCAGCCTCCATCCTCCCAAATCGAAACCCTAACCTCCATACATGGTTGTGAGCTTATTTGCTTAGTTTTGAGCTTGTTTTTTTGGTTTTGTGAAGCATGAGGAAGAAGGGACTCCATATTGGTGTAAGTAATCAAGGAGCTAACTTAGATTCATCATTTACTTCAGATTTCTAAGTCATTTGAGGTATAAAGTTAATACATTGATCTTTGTTCTTCTAGATCTAAGTTTATGCTCATTATGGATGGTTTTGTCTCTTTTATGGATGATCTTGGAGTTGAGGAACTCTAGAGCTTGTTATGGGAATTTTATGGTCATTAGACTTCTATTAAGTAGGAAAAGGGGACATGTTTGGGTTTTCTTCAATCCATGCACAAAGCCTTTAATGGATTTTCTAGGTTATAAAAAATTACATATAAGCGGAAAAAAAACAGTTAAACCCTTAAGTTCACATACAACCTAGAAAGGGTCTATGTTTTCTCTATTTATAGCAATAAACTATGAATATCAAGAAACCCTAAGGAGATGTTCTGAAAATCGAAAATCATATAAAGATTATGTTTACATACCTTTTGATTATTGTAGTAAATAATCAAATCAAATCCTCTTGAGTTTCCTTGGAAAGCAAGCATCAAAAACTTGAATGCCTTTAATGGCTTGTACCCAAAACCCTGACAACTAGAAGACTTGATGATAGGGGAGAGGGAGAGCAAATTTTTGGCTCTTGGCTTATGCTATGAGTGGATGAAAATCACAAGGCCAAGGTGTATTTTTATAGCTGAGATAGGAAGCTTTGGATAACCCTAATTGAATAATAATAATAATAATAATAATAATAAAATAATAATAATAATAATAATAATAATAATAATAATAATATGGTAATTATCCAAATCTTATTTATCTATAAGGAGTCATTCTAAAAACCCTAAGAGGCTCCCCAAAACTGTCCCCCTCCTAGGAAGGTTTCGGAACCTCTCTTGTTCAACTATTGAACAATTACAACTTAGCCCTTACACTTTCAGTTAATTCTAATTAACCCGCAATTGACTCCAATTAATTTTGATTAATTCTTAATTAATTATTATTATTCCAAATTAATATATTAATCATATAATATATTAATAAATCATTTATTTCAATTCCTAATTAATTTATTAATCAAATTATAAATTAACAAATCAGTCCCTCTCTCCAAAAGCCATTTTATTCAGTTACCGGTTATGAGGACAACCCAAAAAGGACTTTGCTTATAGTTCAAAAATATACCAATTTAGTTATTGGCTTAGACACCTTAATCCAACAACCTTATCTTTTAGTGAGCTTATTGGACTTACGGTTTAAGATCTTGCATTGTGGTGATATCTTATTGGATAAAGTTGGAAACTTTATCCATTAAGTCATTGAGGAGAACCAGATATGAAGTTATGAGCCTTGATTTATAAGGATTAAGCTATTAATGAATAAAATGTCATCCTGGCCAAAACCACGTGTGGCCAAGGAAGGTTGATGGCGTGGTGACGTGCTGCAACACGTCTGTTTTGTCTGGACTTAGCCACATCGTGATGACCATTGACCTTGTTAACCGTTGACTTTTAATCACTTTGACCTTGGGTCAAACTAGAATGATTTGGGTTGTAGTTTGAGGTTGATCCTTTATTTGGTGTTAGACTGTTCACATGTCTTATCAGTACAAAGGGTTAAGAGTGTAGTTGTGCTTCTTTGGTTTTGCGATCCAGGTGAGTCTTCTCACTATACCATGTATGAAATTGTATATCCTTTGTATGATAGGATAAAGGTATTGTTAGAGTACGGGTATGCTAGTTGACTAAGATAACTCATTATTATATATGTGCAGTATATGATACTTGGTTTTATTATATGCTATATTGGTAGGGTCTTGCATGTGCATTGTATGATATTGTTAGGTGTCATGATTGGTTATGGTTATGAAGTATTGGTTGATTGTTGAGTGGATAACCTAGAGGTTGTATGTATCTGATTATCTATCTGATTCCGACTACATATGACTATTTGTTCATAAGGCGGTCGTCAGTATTAGCATCGGCCCGGGTATGGATATGGTTCCGACGATAGGATAATAATTATATCACAACGGAGAGTTAGTGGTTGTAGACGACTGAGAGCCAGGAGAAGTGGTGGCTGAGAGCTAGTGGCAAAGTGCAGTAGGTGATTCATATGACAGTTGTAGATGTATGTGAATAGGAAAGTTGGTTGATCGATGTTGGAGCTAAGGACTTTGCTTGTATACATTGTATGTATGGTGGATTATGTGGTATATTGGGGAACTCACTAAGCTTTATGTTTACAGTTGTGGATTAAATGTTTTGAAGGTTGTTCGTGAGAAGAGCTCGGCGAGACTGTACACCCGCATCAAAGATATTGGTTTCCGCTACTTTGTAATTCGACTCTGTAATCATATGGTTTTCAAACAACTGGACGTTACTTTATGTTTTCAAGTTAAAGGTTTTTAATTGTTCAACCTGATTTAAAAGAAAAATCTCTTTTGAAATTTGGGACGTCACAAAAACCTTGTGTAACAAATGAATCTCTCCTTCTTTATCCTTACACGCATACCAAAATAAACAATATGCTTTGTTCCATTTTATGTTATACTCTAACTAACCAAATTCATCAAACCAATTAATAACAAAACATCTTTCTTTGATAGAAATATATGCCCCCTTGGTTGATAAGGTCCTTAAAGCAAATATGCCCTTTTTATTTCATCTCTTTGATTTGGATTGTAAGTTGTAATCCTTGGTTTAACCATCGGGTCTTTTGGAAGATCCTTCAAATCAACACTTGTAATTAGAGTAGTTGTAAGTTGTGGACTTTGTGGATTCACATTAGAAACCAAAGGTAATGATTGATTTAAGCATGATATTTTAGAGGATCTCTCAAAACTTGATTCACTGGAGTATGGTCTTTTGGAGGATTCTTCAGCACTTGATTCATTGGTGCTTGGTCTCTTAAAAAAGACTTAATTTACCCTAATAATTCAACATCAACTAGTAAATAGTGCAAAAACTCAACAACTTAGCAAAACAATCAATGGAAACATATCTAACAAGAAGTCAACAACTAATTTCAAGCAAAACAATTACTAATTTCACCTAAACAATAAGTAATTTTAAAAAAAACAACTAATTTCATAAACCTAAAATATCAATACTTACTTGTTTCATTGTATGGTTTAAAGAAAGCCTCTCAAAAATGATTTTCTTAGGAGTTCAAACTCAAAACCGAAATTCTTGGAAGAAAATTTATGATATGTCGATGGCTTGGGGCTTGGTCATAATCAATTTTAGCTTCACAATGTTTTTTTTTATCATGGTTGTCGTTCAACAACAACGATTTCTTCATCTTTTTTTTGTGTTTTTAAATCGGTCGATCGGTTTAATGAACTCACAAGTCCCAATCAATTTGGTCTTTGTGGACTATTATTTGTTTAGGCTATTTTTAGTTTTGGCTAATACTTGGTGCACCATGTTGTTCTTTTTGGACCTATAAACTAGTAGTCATGCTTATATTTTTTAAATTTATAGTGGTTGCACCTTATTACAAATAAATAAATAAAGAGTAAATTACTAAAATCGTCCCTATGGTTTGGTCAAAATTACACGTTTGGTCTCTAACCTTTTTTTTGCATTCGGATCGTCCATGTGGTTTGATTTTGCTACGTTTTTCGTCCCTATGGTTTGGTCAAAATTGCACGTTTGGTCCCTAACTTTATGTATGTAAGGGACGAAAACGTAACAAAATCAAACCATTGGGACCATCCGAGTGCAAAAAAAATGTTAGGGACCAAACGTGCAATTTTGACCAAACCATAAGGACGATTTTAATAATTTACTCATAAATAAATAAATACTAACGAGCTGAAATCAAGTAGTGTCACGAGACCCTTGAGGAACCACTCAATTCCGCCACTACATGTATGTGTATTGAATGTTTGATAATTATATGTGTTTTTTTTAATTCATGTATTTGAACAAAACATAAAAAACAACATCAAATAATGTAAACGAATTAAATGCCTACACACACACACACACACATATATATATATATATATATATATATATATATATATATATATATATATATATATATATATATATATATATATATATATATATATATATATCCCCTATCCTAATAAATAAGTAGATTTTTGCCACGTGTGAGTCTATTAGCATTCCCTAATCGATTTTTCCCACTCATTTTATGAAAGTGAATGACCGGATTGCATTCTGTAAGTTGTTCACTTTTGGTAAGTGATTTTCCCATTATACCTTTCTATGATTAGGAAATCTAAGTCAGTTTTGCACTTTCAAATTTGAATATTGATTATCAGAATCAACCGAGATATCATTTTGAAGAGATATTTTATGATTTTAGTAAACTTAATATGCCAGAAATCTTCTCCTTAATATTCGAGATTTTTCAGTTAATTAGCAAGGAATCGACATAAATTGTGAAGGTAATCTCACTAAATCACCGAGATTATTAATCTCTATGTGTATACTATTCAATTCTGGAGTGTTGGTTTTAACCAAAATAAGCTCTTCTCTTTTTTCACTGTGCATCGACTTGGAGGTTTTTCCGGTACATTTGGAAGTTGCTAAACCGAGATGTCTACAAGTGGTGAGTGTGTTGTTTCATTTTATTTTTTTGATCATTTTGTTTTAAGAATTGATGTGCTCTGAATTATGTTGTTTATGAGTTTTTGATACTGCACCCTAGGTGTTTGATAAAATGTCTATGAGAATTGATATACTTAATAGTAGATAAAATAAGATAACATGACTCTTAGATGAGAATAAGGACCAGCATGAGAAGGTCCATTTGAGATCAGTGAAATCAGGATGGTGTTTAGTCCAGATTTAATCAAGTTCTAACATGATTTTGGTTTTAGGTGATTATTTTACTGGTGGTGATGAAAGTTATTGTGAACATTGTAAAATCTATATTGTCGTTCAAAACTGTTTAATCTAATTTTATTATGATTAACTTTTTTTTGTAAGATATTTTGGTACACATTTATTTAATCTTTTTTATTCTTCATGCTTAAGTTGTAATTATTTTTTTTTCTGATCATTTGAATAACACTAACTCCTTTTTTTCACTCACTTTGACCAAAGCTCAAATACACATCGTTTTTAATTAAATACTTTGAAAGTGGAGATGCCAAGGTAATGTTGTTATGGATTATACTCATGACCATATTGATTATTTCAAGACAATATTAATACACCATGAAGTTGCAGCATTGTATAAAGGAAAATGATTAACTTTTCTCATGGACAATGTTCGTGATAGTCAAGGTGTCTTCCAGATAACTTATGTTTCTCACAAATTAAACAAGTTTTTTATTTATTTATTACATGTGCATAGTAATAACTTCTTGGTAATTTTGATGAACGGTATTGTTAAAGAAGATGAAACCTTCAAAGTGGCTTCTCTTGACCAGAAACTATCAAAATATCTCGAGAGCAAAACCGTCAAGAAAAGGTTTTACATCCCCGAAAAGATTTTGAACATCATTTTGGAGCACAGATTTAAAAAAGTTGCTTCCCCATAGCATTTATTTCAGTTCTATATTATCAGGAATAAAAGTGCATTCATTTTAGAGGCTTATGGGGTGCAGAGAATTTAGATAGATAATTTTTTTATCGGAATTGCTAAAATTAATAGTAGATTTGTACATGAACCGTGCTTTATTGTTTCACTTATTCTAATTTTGTTGTTTATTTATTTTTATTTTTTCAAAATTATGTTACTTATATCATCTTACTTATATGTTTTAAAAATAGTATTAAAAGAAATAAAAGTTGGTTGCTAAAATTGTATTGATTTAATACTTATATGTTTTTAAAACATTTTTAACCCATAATGACAACCGACTATAATTTTTAACAAGGGAATTCTGGAAAAAGGGCATTTTGGTCCTTTTATTAAGGGTAAAGTGCATTGTTATGTACAATGCTATTTTGGATAAAAAAAATGAAAAATAGGACATTATTTCTATAGTTTCTACAATTCGTACAAAGTTGTCATGCCCTGATCATTTTCACTTTTTACACAAGGCCAAATCGGTAAATTGGAAAAGAAACTTATTTGTCTTTTATAAATTTGTTGTTTATTTATTTTTATTTTTCAGATTTATGTCACTTATAGCATTAAACTTATATGTTTTATCACACATATTAAAAGAAATAAAAGTAGGTCGCTAAGATTGTATCGATATCATATTTATATGTTTTAAAAACATTTCTAACCCATAATGACAACCAACTATAATTTTGAATAGGGGAAATCTGTGAAAAGGGCATTTTGGTCCTTTTATTATGAAACCATGTTATTTGTTTAATTTTTACTTCATATAATTACTAAGTTTTAGTAATTTGGGTTCAATTACATACTTATTCAATAAAGTCTTTGCTTATATGTAAAAGTATTACTTTACTAATTGCTTTATGTTTAAAATTTGATATATTTTTTTAATTAACCCGTGTGATACACGGGTCTTACACCTAGTATATATATATATATATATATATATATATATATATAGAGAGAGAGAGAGAGAGAGAAAAAGAGGGAGTGAGTGTGTATGTGTGTGAGAGAGAAAAAAAGATAGATTCAAATGTTTCTAATAACTATTGTGTTCTTGAATGCACCAATCAGAAATTAGCAAATAATTAAATAATTAATTTAATCAAAAGGGTATTTCCGTTTTTTTGCACTTGCAGTTAATGGGATCATTTAATTAATCCATGCAATTAACAAAACAAAATAAATATGTTGACCTAACCTCTCTCTTTTATAACCATCGACATCTTCTCCCAAACCGCACAAACCTATCTATCCTAAACAAATTTACGGATACCCGAAACATATACGCCCCGACCACTTATAGGTACCGAAAAAAAAATCCTGATCGAAAACAATATCAGCTCCAGACTCAAAACTGAACATATATGAGCGGTCCTGATCTATCCCCCAACACAACTCCATCAGTCATTCACTCCCTACGAAGGACAATTCAACCAACCAATGCACAAACAATCTGTTGGGTTTTGTATACTACAACATCCTATGGTGCACATACAACCCTAAAAGCTTTGTATCTATGTTTTCTCTAATTATACATGCATATAGTTTTCAAAGCTTTAAGCCTACAACTAGCATACAAATAACATATGTATAATAAGACAAGTTTTAGACATACCTCTTGATGTTGTTGATGTTGCTAGGAAGACTTTGGCCTTTAAGAACTTAGTGCCCCAAGTGTTGCACCTCAAATGGAATCACAACACATCTAGGACAAAGGATGACATTTTGAGAGAATATTCCATGCACCAAAATCGTCCATCTTTCTCTACGAATAGAAGCGCACGAAATTGCTCATGAAGTAACATATTTATATTTAGGATTCCAAAGGTCATAGGTAAAACCCAAATCCATACCCATGGGTTTTTTGATCCATGGTTCATATGGCCCAACTCTTTATGTATCCATACATAAACTTAGTCCAATATGGATCATAAGCCCAACACATATAAATATAACCAATTACCATAATTAGTCCCCATAGATTTAATTAGTCTCTTTTGATCACTAAATTAATTTCAAACTAATTCTTGATCAATACTAATTAAATCATATGATTTCATGTTAATATATTAGAACTTATAATATATTAATAAATCATATATAACCTCTTCTCAAAAGTCCATCCTAACAAATTGTCCTGATGATATGCAACCCAAATGGACCATGCTACTCTCGGGTTGAGTACATAACAATAATAGTTATGGGCTTAGACATTATGTTTGGTTCTTAGCAACTTTCTTGTATGGGAAGTTTTTAGGCTTGTTGCTCACCACGACCATGCCCCGGCATATAATAGTCACACTTCGGATAAATATAGTTGATCAGGCTATATTCATCCCAAGTCTGATTACATATCCCAAGGTCTGCTTGTAGTGTCCAACTCCTCGTTTTACTTTATGTTCTTCTTAGTTATGACACTATGCGAGCATGTATGCATGTACTTATACTTTTAATAAGAAACTGTTTACTTTCTAAAAGTATAGTCATTTAAAAATGTTTAATCAGAGACTTTTAGTCCCAAATGTGTTTATAGTTTGTATATCTTATGTGGTTCGATATACTTAGTTCACTATAAACATTGCTCTGATACCAATCTGTCACACCCCCAAACCAAGGATGGCGGAAACGTCCGGGGGTGGAGGACTTCATGTATAATATCATAACAACCATTTGAAATAGTGATCAAAGTAAACACAACCAACATAAATATAATTGAAAGAATTACATCATTGTATGAGTTTACATGTTTCCAAATCAATTACATTATGTTGACAAAAATGAAATGTTTGACGCCTTACGTCCCATCCTCAAAAGCACTTGGTTAGCTGTTTATTGATTTCCTGAGAATACAAGTAGTTTTGAAAGAGTGTCAACAATTAAGTTGGTGAGTTCATAAGCTTTTGAAGGTGATGCAAAAACCCTTTTCTTGTAAAGAAGATGTTTGTTCAAGAAAGATCCCATATTTTCTTATGTAATGCATTGTAGTCTTAAAAGTCAAGACCGAAGCGTACAAGTATTTTACCATACTTAAAGAGATTTATGCAAGTTTAAATCGACATAAACTCGTTAAATTTAGAAGTAAAACCCGTAAATCTTATGTTTTGTTAATACCACATGTGAGTTATTATAACCATACTATGACTCAAACGGCCTCGTAATACGACGTTCTTCAGGCGTCGCAAGTTAAATGACACTTGTCACCACAGACCTGCCGGTCTAGCTGTTGCATGCAGCTCAGGTGTGGGTTTGTCAGACCCAATATAGATCTATACACAACTATCACGTTCTCCCTACAAGAGACTCTTGTTACAATTTACAGGACTTTTGACTTTGTTACATGGATGTAACGCGAAGCGAATGTCTCACAAATTTATTCATTAACAGATTTACGTGAACTGAAAACCTTTGGTAAAGAGTTTGAAACGTAATGAAACATAAACTATACCTATTATAGTTTATTATAATCGTTTATAATGTAAAAGCAACGTAAACTATACTTCCATAGTTTATCGAATATTTGTATACAATGGACGTAAACTTTGTTTATAACAATAAACTAATTACCATTCTTGTGAAGGTAAAATCCATTTGTTTTCTGATGTATGTCAATACACTAAGACGAAATGACATATAATGTAAAAACATATATTCACATAATGATACACACCTTGCTCAACAAGTTACAAGGTGCAAATGAAATTGATAGCATTTTTCTAGTATTAACATTGTCTATTACTGTTCTTAGAAAGTTTATAGAAAAATCATCAAAGGTCCAAATCAGAATCTGTAAATTCAGAGAGTTTGGAAAATGAGTCTAGTTTGTTCATAAATTTTATTATGATTTTTAGTGACCTCCAACTTGTGTGAAAAAGTCCTTAATCACAGACTGGTCCGGATTTGTTCTTGAAATGATAGGCTGTTTTGTAAAAATCACCATAAATTGTAGAAAAATCGTATGGAGATGTTCAAGTAGTCATTTTAAAGGTATGAACCTGAACTATTTGCACCTAATACAGTTTTGAAAACTAAAATGTCTAAGTTGACCAAACAGTCCGTGAATGGAGTTAAACTTTTCTGATGAAGGCTGTTAAATGAGTTTAGTTGTGTTCTTGGTATTTTAACTTGTATTCCCCCCCCCCCCTTAAAACTTAAGAAAAACATGAAAAGATAGGGGTATGAACTCACCTTGTGTGTTCTTAGTGGATGGATGTTGAAGAAAATAAGTGTTCTACTCAAGAACACTAAGAAGATGCCTTGAAGATTTCGAGAATCTAACACAATTATGATGGAGTTTGTGTAAGAAAAACTATGATTGGAGTAGAAGGAAGTGAAATAATTATATAGAGGATGAATATACTTACCAAAAGTGGAAGAAAAGCTTGGAAGAAGGCCCTTGAATCTCGAATTTTAGTGAGAGAATTGAGAGAGAAAATGTGTTTAATCTTTGGTGGAAGAATGAGAAAATGAGAGAGTGTTAGGAGAGAGGATAGATTTCAGCCTTAGACAAGGAATGGGGTTGGGAAATGATGGGAAAAGGACAATGAAAGTGACTAGGTATGGTGGAAGGACAATGGTTGGTCATGGAGTGGGCATGAGGGTGGTTGCTTGTGTCATACACTAAGGCAAAGTCAACACTCCACCACAAGATCTTACTTAATAGATTTTTATTCTTAAATAAGGATTTCCCTAAAAATATGCTAAATTTATGAATATATGGGGCCTTATATGTCAAAATATAAGTTTGGGTGAAAATCCCTCGTTAAAATAATTAAAAACGGGCTTAAAACGGAGTCGTGGTCGAAAACCGGGTGGAAAGTGGAAAATCCGAAGTCAGGGCGTGGTTCCGGTCTTAGCAGCCTTAGATCCGCAGTGGTGGTTTGGTTGGTGAATTGGATCCGAGGAGGAAGTGACTTCGGTCCGAGCAGGTACCGCAGGCGGACTCGTCAGGAGGGACCGCAGGCGAAGGTCGGATGCGGTGCTCCAGTTTCGGGTTCGGTCCGGCGCTGCGGGTCTTCATCAGCCTCGGTCCTCAGCAGATCCGGTCCGGTCCGATGGCTGCGGTTCGATGGGTGCGGCTACTCAAAGGGACTTCGGTCTTGGTTCTTGGGGCTTCGGCTCAAGGAGGGTTTGGTCCCTATAGAGGGAATTCGGCCCTAAAAGGCTATTTTCCAAGGTATGATCCCGTTTCGAGTGGTTTTTCACCAAGCCAAGTGTCGGGATGCCCCAAATGATTAAAAAAATCCAAAGAGGTTTTGAGAGAGATTTCACATACTTGGAGAGATTTGGGAGAGATTTGACATACTCGGAGAGATTTGGCATACTTGGAGAGATTTGGGAGAGATTTGAGATACTTGGAGAGATTTGGCATACTTGGAGAGATTTGGGAGAGATTTGACATACTTGGAGAGATTTCACATACTTGGAGAGATTTGGGAGAGATTTGAGATACTTGGAGAGATTTGAGATACTTGGAGAGATTTGGCATACTTGGAGAGATTTGGGAGAGATTCCTTTTGTGGCCTTTTTGAGTGTTTGGCTTTGAAACGCAAGGTCCGCAAACCCCGTTTAGCCATGTTTAAGAGTCTTACACACCCCCGAAGGGTATGTAATAGGGTTTTATCGCTTTGCTACCTCACTTACCCCGATTAGGGTCCAAGAAATCTAAAAATACAAACTTTTCAAGTGATGATTTCTTATTAAAATAGTGAGTTGTACAGTAATTTCATAAAGTGAACCCTAGTATACAAGAGTTAGTAGAGTTAACGGGTTTGACTTGTTGACTTTATTTGACTTTGACTAGACCAGAATTTGACGGTTGTCACATCATCCCCCCGTTAGAAGGAATTTCGTCCCGAAATTTGCTTTTTGACTGGGACTTCAAGAATTTGGGAAGAGATGTGGATACTTTTGTTTCATCTGATCCTCGCGTTCCCAGGTGAATTCGGGTCCTCGTTTAGCATTCCAGCGGACCTTTACAATGGGGATACGACTTTGCTTTGTTCTTTTGATCTCTCGATCCATGATTTCTACCGGTTCTTCCATGAAGTGGAGACTCTCGTTGATTTCAATTTCGTCGAGAGGTATCACGAGGGTCTCGTCGGATAGACATTTCTTTAAGTTCGATACGTGGAAGGTAGGATGTACGTTATTAAGTTCCTGTGGTAGGCGAAGCTTGTAAGCTACTGGACCAATCCTAGCGAGGACCTCGAATGGTCTGATGTATCTAGGGTTCAGTTTTCCTCGTTTGCCGAAACATATTAAACCCTTCCAGGGTGAGACCTTTAATAGCACGCGATCCCCAACCTGGAATTCCAAGGGCTTTCGTCTGTTATCCGCGTAACTTTTCTGTCTGTCTCTAGAATCTTTTAACCGTTCTCGGATTTGAACTATCTTCTCTGTAGTTTCCCTTATTATTTCTGGGCCAGTGAGGGTGCTATTAGGGACTTGTCCCTTAGCTAGTTGCGTGTCACCCACTTCAGCCCAGCACAGAGGTGACCTGCACTTGCGGCCATAGAGGGCTTCAAATGTTGCAACCTTGATGCTAGTGTGATAACTGTTATTGTACGAGAATTCGACAAGTGGTAAATGGATATCCCAAGATTTACCAAAGTCTATCACACACGCTCTAAGCATGTCTTCTAGCGTCTGAATGGTCCTCTCACTTTGCCCGTCGGTTTGTGGGTGATACGTTGTACTCATGTCCAGCCTAGTTCCCAAGGACTTCTGAAGTGATTGCCAGAATCGTGAGGTAAATCGACTATCTCTGTCTGAGATAATGGATTTTGGCACGCCATGCAGTCGTACAATCTCTTTGATGTACGTCCTAGTCAGTTTCTCCATCTTGTCGGTTTCTTTTATCGGTAGGAAGTGCACCGATTTGGTCAATCTGTCTACGATTACCCATATGGTATTAAGCCCGCCTGTGGTCTTGGGTAGCTTGGTTATGACGTCCATGGTTATCCGTTCCCACTTCCACTCAGGTATCTCAGGCTGTTGTAGAAGTCCTGAGGGTTTCTGATATTCTACTTTAACCTTGGCACAAGTCAAACATTTGCCTACATAGGTAGCAATTTCGGCTTTCATGTTTGGCCACCAGTACAACTTTTTGAGATCCAGATACATCTTATCTGAACCTGGGTTGATGGAGTATCGAGTCTTGTGTGCTTCATTCATGATGACGTCTCGGAAACGACCGAACTTCGGTGTCCAGATTCGGTTCATGAGGTAACGAACTCCGTCGTCTTTGACTTCTAGGTTTTTATCCATTCCTCTTAATGCCTCACGCGTCACATTTTCCGGTTGCAAGGCCTCCAACTGAGCCTCTTTGATTTGAGTAGACAGGTGTGAATGGATTGTCATCGTTAATGACTTTACTCGGCGCCCCGAGTATTCCTTTCGACTTAAGGCATCTGCTACTACGTTTGCCTTACCTGGGTGATAACGAATCTCACACTCGTAATCGTTCAGTAGTTCTACCCATCGTCTTTGCCTCATGTTGAGTTCCTTTTGGTTGAGAATGTGCTGAAGGCTCTTGTGATCAGTAAAGACAGTACACTTTGTTTCGTAAAGGTAGTGCCTCCAGATCTTTAGGGCGAACACTACTGCTCCCAATTCGAGGTCATGCGTGGCGTAGTTGACCTCGTGCGTTTTCAATTGCCTCGATACGTAGGCAGTGACCTTTCCTCGCTGCATTAATACACACCCAAGCCCCTAGTTTGATGCGTCGCAGTAGACTACAAAGTCTTCGGTTCCTTCTGGCAGAGACAGGATTGGTGCGCTGCACAGGGCTTGTTTTAACGTTTGGAAGGCAGCTTCTTGTTTATCTTCCCATTTAAACATCACACATTTTTGAGTCAAGGTGGTGAGCGGTTTAGCGATCTTGGAGAAGTTTTGGATGAATCTTCGGTAGTATCCAGCAAGCCCCAAGAATTGTCGGATTTCCGTTGGTGTTGAAGGTGCTGACCAGTTCTCGATTGACTTGATTTTGGAGGGGTCCACATGTATCCCTCTCTCACTGACCACATGGCCAAGGAAATCCACTTCTCGGATCCAGAATTCGCACTTAGAGAATTTAGCATAAAGCTTCTCAGCTCTCAACGTCTCTAGCACTTGTCACAGGTGTTGGCGATGCTCTTCCTTGCTTCGTGAGTAGACCAAAATGTCGTCGATGAACACGATCACGAACTTGTCTAAGTAGGGTCGACACACTCGATTCATCAGGTCCATGAATACCGCAGGTGCGTTGGTTAATCCGAAGGGCATCACTACAAACTCGTAGTGCCCATAGCGAGTTATGAAGGCTGTCTTGGGGATATCTTCTTCTTGAACTCGTAGCTGATGGTAACCCGACCTCAGATCGATTTTTGAAAAGTAGCTTGCTCCTTGAAGTTGGTCGAAGAGGTCGTCGATTCGGGGTAGAGGGTATCGGTTTTTGATGGTAAGCTTATTTAACTCACGGTAGTCAATGCACATGCGAAAAGATCTGTCCTTCTTCTTTACAAACAGGACTCGTGCTCCCCAAGGTGACAAGCTCGGCCTGATGAACCCTTTGCTTAACAGCTTGTTCAATTGACTGGACAATTCTTGCATTTCTGCCGGCGCTAGGCGGTATGGAGCTTTGGCTACTGGGGTAGCTCCGGGGACCAAGTCGATTCGGAATTCGACTTGCTGTGTGAGGGGTACGCCTGGAAGGTCTTCAGGGAATACATCAGGAAAGTTGCACACTTCTGGAATGTCTTTGATATCCTTCATCTCTTGTTTCTTATCTACTACGTGGGCTAAGAAGGCGTGGTATTCCTTTCGGAGATACTTTTGAGCCTTGACGCAAGAGATGATTTGTAAGTTTGCACTGGGTTTATCACCGTAGACGAGAAGGGTTTCGCCACTTGGCAGATTGAGGCGAACGGCCCTTTCGTAACATAGAATGTCGGCACGATGAGAACTTAACCAATCCATAGCGATGATTATGTCGAAACTTTTTATTGTTACCGGCATTAGGTCAATTTTAAATGAATGGTTATCTAGAGTGAGGGTACACCCTGAGTATATATTGCTAGCGCGCTCTGCTTTTCCGTTTGCCATTTCTACGACGTATGTGTCTTTTAGTAATTGGGGATCTTGTTTAAGTAAATGTTTGAATTGATGGCTCACAAAACTCCTCTCCGCTCCACTATCGAAGAGTATGCATGCATAAGAGTTATTAAGGAGGAACGTACCGGTAACCACCATGGGGTCCTTAATTGCTTCTCCATGTCCTATAGCTAGGACTCTCCCCACGCCACCAGCATTAGGGGTTTGTGCCTTTGGGCAGTTTCTTTTGAAGTGCCCTGTCTCCCCACAGCCATAACAGGTTTGACTTGCTCCCGTATTGGCGACTTGAGTGATTGGTTGGGCTGGCGTCCTACAGAAGCAAGCGGTATGTCCCTTCTTGTTGCAATTTTTGCAGTGCATTTCCCGACAAGCACCGGTGTGGTGGAAATTACACTTGTTGCACTTGGGAAGGTTTCCAGCATATTGCCTCTGTGGTGCTGGAGTGGCAGGGGTAGTGGTAGCGTGGATAGCAACTGTCTGTTGCTTTTTGGTGGAGTCTGGCACCGACTGCTTCTTTTTGTTGTTCCAAAATTTTCTTTTGTTGCTTCCCCCCTTAGCTTGATCACGGGTGGTAGTAACAGTACCGTGACTGGCTCTATGATCGCTAAGTTGTTGTGCCAATTCCTTGGCACTGTCGAAAGTAGTGGGTTTCGAGGCCAGTACACTATCTTGAATCTGGGATGATAGCCCCCAGAGGTATCGTTCCACCTTCTTCTCTTCTGGAGTGACCATTGCTGGGCAGAGGAGTGCGAGGTCATTGAATCGGGTAGTATAAGTTTCAAGGTCTGTGCCCGACATCTTAAGGTTCCAGAGTTCTTCTTCCAATTTTTGCACTTCTCCCCTCGGGCAATACTCCTTTAGCATCAAGGCTTTCAAGTCCTCACAGCTGATGGAGTTAGCCACTGCAGGAGTAAGTGACTTAACTCGGCCATTCCACCAAGTGAGAGCTTTACCGGTGAAAGTGAATGCCGCAAACTTGACTTTGCTTGCTTCGGGGCAAGCACAGATTTCGAAAACTGCCCCAGTCCTCTCGAACCATTGCATTAGGGTAACCACTCCCCCGCTTCCAATAAAAAAATCAGGTTTGCCGTTCGTGAAGTCCTTGTAAGAACACTCTTTTGTACGCCCTGTACTGTCCCCGTGGTTAGAGTGCGTAGCACCCGATCCAGAACCACCAGCACCTTTTGTCCCTATCTGCGACATTGCGGCCGCCACGGCTGCTGTTACTGCAGCCTGGAACATCACGGAATCAAACTGTGGAGGTGGCAGCGGAGGAGGCGGTGCTGTGCTGCCGGAAGGTCTGGGTCTTTTCCTTGGCGGCATAGTTCTGTCAAAAGTTATAAAGACGAAAAATCGGTAAGTCTTCAATTGTAAGTCGGAGTTTATTGCATTTGATTATTTGTTATATGCCTCGACTTAAAACATTCAGAAATGATTTATGAAGAAAGTTCTTGCGCTCGAACTCCCCGAATTTAGTAGTGACCCAAATGTAATTCTGTAATCTTTGGTCATGTCTGGTCCTTTCCTATGATCACTCGATGCACACCAGTTATTTGTGATTATGGTCCAATAGGCCGTTGAACTTAATGAGTCTATCCTAGGCCCACAACCAAACAAGGAACAGAACCTAAGGCAGACTCACCATTTCTAAGCCGATCGTCTCAAAATTACAACTAACCAGGAGGTGCACATTAAGAATCTTAGAAACATCGAAAGCAAATTGGTTGCACTGTCATGCTATGAGATTTATCATAAAAATATCGCAATGAAATAAAATACATGCCAATTTCATTGATATAATTTGATACATATTGTTTAGGAGAATTTGACCTTTAAGCAGGTCTACATCAATGTAACGGAAAACTTTGGCATAACAAAGCCCCTTGAGTAGTGTAATCACTTAATCGCAGGGTTAGCTTACATGCAAAAGAGTAGCACCAACGCATACTCGAAATCCTAGTTTATAACAAAATGTGAGTAGTGTAAGAACTACTCGTGGCGGGTGGCATCTGGTCCATTGTGGCCTTGAGATAAGGTCGAGGCTCCCTGAAGCTCTGCAATCCGGCGTTCGGCCGCGATTACTCTCTCCTCGAGAGCTGCGTGCCTTATCTGGTACTCACTTACCTCCGCCCGAGCGGTGGTAAGGTCCTCGATGAGTTGGTCAATGGGGTAGAAGTCTCTTTCCAAGTCCCTAGTACAAGCATCCGAGGCGTCTACAGCAGCTTTGAGATCCCGAACCTGATTTGCCATTTCCCTATTCTGGTCTCCAAGGTTCGTGATCTGTTGGATCACGATTGGGAGGGCTCTATCAGCCGGTCCCCCATGACTAAGGTCGTAGTAACCCCGTTGATCACCAAATGGTGATCGTTGTCGTTGTTGACGGCCCCATCGCTCGATCACTGTTGCCCAACGGGGCTCGGGCCCGTTGTAGCCAAAACGGTTTGCAGGCACCCTAGTGATGTAAGGAGGGTTGATGACTTCCTCCTCTGGCTCTTCTTCTTCTTTTTCTTCTTCGTCCTCCATTTCCTCTTCCTCCTCGGGTTCCTCTTCTTCCTCAACCTCTTCGGGGTCTTCCTCAGGATCCTCCTCGATCATTTCCTCGGGTTCTGCCTCGAGCCATCCATCGTTTCCCTCATTAGGGAAGTAAGGGTCTCCAGGTAGATGGAATCCCGCCATGTTGTCTGTACGAGAATAGGGGTGTAAGAGATATGAAATGAATCTAAAATGTCGAGTTATAATTTACAAAATACTCCTATAGTATTTTTAAATGTTATGTTTGGTTCTTAGCAACTTTCTTGTATGGAAAGTTTTTAGGCTTGTTGCTCACCACGACCATGCCCCGGCATATAATAGTCACACTTCGGATAAATGTAGTTGATCAGGCTATATTCATCCCAAGTCTGATTACATATCCCAAGGTCTGCTCGTAGTGTCCAACTCCTCGTTTTACTTTATGTTCTTCTTAGTTATGACACTATGCGAGCATGTATGCATGTACTTATACTTTTAATAAGAAACCGTTTACTTTCTAAAAGTATAGTCATTTAAAAATGTTTAATCAGAGACTTTTAGTCCCAAATGTGTTTATAGTTTGTATATCTTATGTGGTTCGATATACTTAGTTTGCTCTGATACCAATCTGTCACACCCCCAAACCAAGGATGGCGGAAACGTCCGGGGGTGGAGGACTTCATGTATAATATCATAACAACCATTTGCAATAGTGATCAAAGTAAACACAACCAACATATATATAATTGAAAGAGTTACATCATTGTATGAGTTTACATGTTTCCAAATCAATTACATTATGTTGACAAAAATGAAATGTTTGACGCCTTACGTCCCATCCTCAAAAGCACTTGGTTAGCTGTTTATTGATTTCCTGAGAATACAAGTAGTTTTGAAAGAGTGTCAACAATTAAGTTGGTAAGTTCATAAGCTTTTGAAGGTGATGCAAAAATCCTTTTCTTGTAAAGATGATGTTTGTTCAAGAAAGATCCCATATTTTCTTATGTAATGCATTGTAGTCTTAAAAGTCAAGACCGAAGCGTACAAGTATTTTACCATACTTAAAGAGATTTATGCAAGTTTAAATCGACATAAACTCGTTAAATTTAGAAGTAAAACCCGTAAATCTTATGTTTTGTTAATACCACATGTGAGTTATTATAACCATACTATGACTCAGACGGCCTCGTAATACGACGTTCTTCAGGCGTCGCAAGTTAAATGACACTTGTCACCACAGACCTGCCGATCTAGCTGTTGCATGCAGCTCAGGTGTGGGTTTGTCAGACCCAATATAGATCTATACACAACTATCACGTTCTCCCTACAAGAGACTCTGGTTACAATTTACAGGACTTTTGACTTTGTTACATGGATGTAACGCGAAGCGAATGTCTCACAAATTTATTCATTAACAGATTTACGTGAACTGAAAACCTTTGGTAAAGAGTTTGAAACGTAATGAAACATAAACTATACCTATTATATGTAACATCCCGATTCTTGAATAAATATGTAGATAAAGATTTATTAGTGAATAATATCCCTAAAATAAATAATATTTAGCGGGGTGTTGGTGTGGGGAACCGAATGATATAATTTTGGATTTTGGGGGGGGGGTCCAAAAGAGTAAGTTATGGACTTGATTTGAAAGGGATCCCAGAAGGCATGGTTTAATTGGTAAATTATGTACTTAGGTTGAAAGAAATTTGTTATGAAAGGGCTAAACGGTAACTTTTGGATATGTTTTTAAAAGATCTTGTGGGGGAGGGGCTAGTATTGTAAAAAGAGAAAATGTTGAATAGAGGAACGGGATTTAGACCCGGCACCCCTTCCTCACGTGCATCTCGTATCAAACCCTAGCCCTAATTATACAGCCGCCATGCGCATGATGTTTAGCAACCGCCACACCCCTCCGTTCACTGTTCCGATCAGGCAAGGTCGACTGCCACCTCGACGTTGAGCACCGCCTCAGCATCCGTTGCTGTCGGAGGTGTAGTGAGGATCCTGAAGCTTGGAGCCAACTGCGTACACCGCCGTCGCAGGAGACCACGGTGGTTGGTGTGTTCGTGGTCGTCGTTGAATCTATTTCCGCCGGTAATGACTCCCTTCGCTTCTCTCTTCATTTCTCGAGTACCGTCATCGTCGTAGCTCCGGACGTTTCACCTGTCGTTGAGCTTTTTGGCTGCCATCAGCCACCGTGAGGATGGTGGCAGTATGTGTGTGTGTCACTGCGTTAATTTGGTCTTTACTCAGCTTATAGTGGCGAAGGAATGCATCCAGTCGAGTGTGGGTGTGTATGAGCTGCCGGAAATCGTTAGCAACCACCATGGTAGCCAACCATGGTGGCTGCCTCCCCCCTGCCACCGTCTTCTGCCGCCACCAGCCGCTGTGGAGGGTGGTTGTGTGTGTGTGCATTATGTGTAAAGTGAGACATGTGATTTTGAGTCAAGATTTCAAGCCACTACCGTTGGAAATGGTGGCTGCCGCCGGGAGCCGCCGCCGACCACCACTGCCCGAGGTGGCAGTGGGTGGTGTTGACCTAGTGGAACCCTAATTAGCCCAATTACTTAATATTGTACCGGGTTCGCTCGTGCTTGGGCTAGAAATCCTAATTAGGGTTTAGAAAACCCTAATTTTGGGTTTGTTGATTTGGGCCTATTGGGACCCGCGTTTGGACTAGTGGACTGAAGATAAAACCCATGACAATTTTATGATATGATATATTAGTGGAATAATGGACTTAATGGGTTAAGTAAGAAATACTTAACCCTAATCGTCATTTTATGTGAAAACCCTAATTTTTACTTGGGCCTTGTGATTGGGCCTTCCTATTGGGTTTTAGTATTTAGGCCATTGATGGGCCATCCAAGAGCAGTCATGTGGACTAGAATATTTAGAGGGGCTTTAGGGTAAGGCCCATATGAGGGTTTGGGCCCAATTTGGAAAATTGGGCCATGGTTGGGCCTTGGTGGGCCCAATGGACTTTAGTTATTTATGGACCATGTTTAAACATAATATGAGAAGGTTGGTCTTAGATCCTAATGGGGTTAATTTTGTGGGTTTGGCTTAGTGATAGGAGCCGGAGTGTAGCAGCAGCATTTATAGGATTTGTTCGCCATCCGAGGTGAGTCTTCTCACTATACATTACCTAGAGTGGTATTTATGTGTAGACCAGAGGGTCTTGTATGCTATGTGTATATATATGAGTTATGTGCATTGTGTTGTATGTATGGTATGTGTTGAACAGACCGGGCCGGAGGGCCCAACGATATAGACCTGACCGAAGGGTCCAACGACACAGACTGGACCGAAGGGTCCGACGAGCTATGACCGGACCAGAGGGTCCACCGAGCTACGGGACTGGAGGGTCCCGCTGAGACACATCGACCAGAGGGTCGTATTGTAGCCTCGAGTGGCGTATGTGTTGCATGTGGTATTTTGGGGAAACTCACTAAGCATTTATGCTTACAGTTGTTGTGTTATGTGTTTCAGGTACTAGCGATGATCGCGGGAAGGCGCCGGCTTGATTGTACACACCAGAGAAAAAGTTATGCTTTGTGGATCCTGGATTTTATTCAAATAATTGTGAACATGTGTTTTGATAATTGATATATTGAGATTTTGTAAAATGTGTTGATGTCATTTATGTGAATTTAAAACTGAAAAATTTGTTTGAAAATTTACGGTGTTACAAGTTGGTATCAGAGCCTTGGTTTGAGGGATTCGGATACGCCTTCGGGTATGTCTGGACTCAAACTGAGGATTTCAGAAAAATTTTCAAAAGAAACAATATTTCTAAAAATGAGTAAGAGATGCTAAGAGAAAACGAGAAAGAGCAATGTGTACAATCAGCCAGAGCCCGAACGGTGATTTCCCAAAATACCCTTACTTTGTAGTATGAGTTATTTATGAGATATGTTATGAGATATTATGAATGCTAGAGATAGACTAGGTATTTCATATTTTAGGACTAGAGTGGCCTGATTTGTGATGCCTTAGCCTAGGAGTTGCTGTTGACTGTGATGCACTTTCGAGCATGTGTTGAGTGAGAGTATCCAGCAGGAATCCTTTCAGAGAGGGATTTGAGTAGAGGAGTAATCTAGGAGAGATACCTAGATGAGCATTTGCGGAGCCTATTGAGAGAGTAGTTAGATACCCGCGAGGGTTAGAGTTGCTGAGTTCGGTGATATCTTTTGAGTATGAGTAGAGTAAGTGGAGTTATCACCTAGAGTGGGTTTTACGTGTTTATTCGATGCCCGAATGCTGCTTGCTTCGTGCTTTGTGGAACTCCCGATGATGTGAGTCAGCTACCAAGTGAATATGACGATATTCAGGAAGCAGATGACTGGCATCATAAGGAGTTTCTCAGCAGCTGATGGCGGAGAAGTGTGAGAACCTAGGAAGAGCCTAGGAAGTGACTTTAGTCAGATGAGTACGCTGACAGAGTAGAGCATTTTGCTGGGGAGCGAGCACGTGTGTCGAGATTGGTGATTGAGAAGGTTGAGCAGCTACTTAGGGACTCTGGGATGGTCCGTGCAGAAGGTATGGGTAGATGTGGCAGGTAGTATGGGCCTGTACTACTGAAAGCAGAGGACCCATACTCGATGCAGGGAGTGTTTCGGAGAATCTAAGTAGCAGATCGAGAGGTGATGTCATGGTTCGAGTACCATGATTTGTAGCAGATCGAGAGGTGATGTCATGGTTCGAGTACCATGATTTGTAGCAGATCGAGAGGTGATGTCATGGTTCGAGTACCATGATTTGTAGCAGATCGAGAGGTGATGTCATGGTTCGAGTACCATGATTTGTAGCAGATCGAGAGGTGATGTCATGGTTCGAGTACCATGATTTGTAGCAGATCGAGAGGTGATGTCATGGTTCGAGTACCATGATTTGTAGCAGATCGAGAGGTGATGTCATGGTTCGAGTACCATGATTTGTAGCAGATCGAGAGGTGATGTCATGGTTCGAGTACCATGATTTGTAGCAGATCGAGAGGTGATGTCATGGTTCGAGTACCATGATTTGTAGCAGATCGAGAGGTGATGTCATGGTTCGAGTACCATGATTTGTAGCAGAATGAGAGGTGATCACATGGTTCGATTACCATGATCCGTAGCAGATTAAGAAGTGATCACGTGGCTCGAGTACCATGATTCGTGACGGTTAGTGCTTCTGGTGTTACCGGTTATTCTGATTGGGATCAAATATGATAGAATATGGAGCCGGAGGGCAATGGCGGATGAGTTTCAGTGGGGTATACCCTGAGGGGGATATCGGGTTAGTTCCTGAGGGATTATTAATGGCAAGATACCAGTTGGAGTCGCAAGACTCAGAGATGAGTAGAGAGGATGCTTTATGGGGGATTGTGATTTGAGATGAGCAAACGGTTGGTAATGGACATATCACCTTCCGTGACGAGAATTGCTTTATTTTGTTTCTTATGTGGAGCAAAAGAGCTATCGAGCTTCTGGTTTCAGAAGCTTGGAGGTTAATCATGTGGGGTAGTATATGGTTGTGACATCTTCATCGGAGTATTTTGTAGTCAGTCTGTTGCAATGTTTTTCATATACCGAGAGGGGTCATCAATGGGGACTGAGATGAATGAGGCGGGGGGTACACCTTAGTTGAGTATAGCGAGGCAGATGTTAGCAGCAGTTTCGAGTAATCAAGAAAAGTATGTGGGGCAGAGGCCCTCGTTGTTCCCCTTGGACAATTGAGAGGTTCGGTAGTGTGTTGGTATGAAATTTCGGATGACTAGAGGCAGTCATGAGTTTCCAAGGATTTCAACTGGGATTCGGGATACATGGAGTTATTTGGTATTTTTCCGGAAGGTCATCGAGTGTTGTGGGGTACGTCCCCTGAGTTGGGAATGATACATCTGGAGAGCCAGTCGGTAGTGTGGTTGATTGGGTATGACATTGGGCGATGGTTTGAACCCTAAGTGGGGGAGAACGTGGTCTATTGTTGGGAGGATCATCACTCTATTTAACTTGGGGTTATAGGATTGGGTGTCAGGAACCTGCGGTACGATCATGTGAGACTTGGGTTTAGTGGTGGATGAGGCAAGGCGCAGAGCGAGATTATGCATATTATACATGTCCAGGGAAGAGCGAGTGTATCCACGGCGAGTAGTCGTTGGTTAAGGATCTTATTGTGGTTAAGGACACTTCAGGGTTGCAATGGTCGAGTTCGAGGCGGTTGGTTCGTCGAGGTCCAGTTTCGATTATTGAGAGTTGATAGTTTGATGTATAGATTGTATCTATACTCCGGGAGGAGCAGCAATTGATTGGTCAAATAGTTTCAGAGTTATTATGAGTAGCTTCGCATGGGTTTTGATCAGTAATAGGATGGGGTTTCGGATGATCGTTAACGTGATCTCAGCCCTTGACGATTTCTCCGTGTTTCACTTTGTGAGTGGAGTATTTCGAGGTTATGAGTTGTGCGAGAAGAAGATAGATGGTTGTAGCTAGTCAATGTGAGCCTCTGTGATGGTGCATCAGGGTATCCGAGTATGATGCCCTAAGTTGAGTGGATTATTTTGAGACTCGAGTTTATGATATGATAGGTGGAATATCGAATAGCTATTGTTCCAGTGGGAACCTACCAACTAATTGTCATCGGTCAGGGATGGTTCAAGAATGTAAATTGTATCGAGAGAAAGTACATTGTTGCGACAATTTGTCGTCAGAAAAAGGTGGGTGCACTTGACCATGATGGATCGCGGAGCATGAGCTCAGTGAGCGCAAGATGGTGATGGCTTAATAATGAGATTGTGGGGTGGTAAGAGAGTGGAAGGATCCAGGTGAGAGTAATCACTTGGTACTATCCGAGAAAAACCATGGGGAGAGCCCATGGCGAGTGAGTAAGTGATGTAAGCCTGCGGGGAGCCGTAGCATTCACAAGTGAATGAGTAAGTGATGTAAGACTGCGGGGAGCCGTAGTATTCACGAGTGAATGAGTAAGTGATGTAAGTCTGCGGGGAGCCGTAGCATTCACGAGTGAGTGAGTAAGTGATATCAGCCTGCAGGGAGTCGTAACATTCACTAGTCAGTGTGAGAGTATCGTAAGACTACGGGAATCCATAGCATTCCCTGGTTAGAGCATGACACCGAGGAGTTCTTAGGCTTAGGTAGCCTTGACGACTGAGTCTGTGGGAACCTGGTGGCCGGATCAGGAGCGAGACTGGGGTCTTCATGATTATTGGGATCCATTATATCTCAAATTAGGAAGAGGTTGTCGTAATTCGGAAGGAATTGGAGAGTAATGTACGCGTAGATTCGTAGATCACAGGTCGTGAGTCGAGTATCTGATTGGAGATGAGTGATTCCAACTCTGTTGTTGAACAGGGCTCTCGAGTTGAGTCTGGCCCTATCTGTGTAAAGGATAGATGAGTTGAGATTTCAGGTTCCTGATGGTTTTCAATTGTAGTGGTTTTGGGTTGCATCTGATGTTCTAAACCTGGGACGGTCGTTTCGATTGGTTCGAGAAGGATCGCATCATCCATAGAGTTAGTGAGTGTTAGGCGAAAAAGGTCGGAAATGATATGTGACTGCAGATCGGTTGTAGCATTGCTTGAAGTAAAGTGAACTTCGTGGTGTGTACATGTAGTTGGTTGAGATAGCCCTATTGGGTTGAAGGGTTGGGGTTATACTCGGGTTTGTGGCCACGTCGTTCAAGTTATCGGGCGTGAAAGAGATGGTGAGGAAAGATTTCGAGGACGAAATCTAATTTAAGTGGGGGAGAGTTGTAACATCCCGATTCTTGAATGAATACGTAGATAAAGATTTATTAATGAATAATATCCCTAAAATAAATAATATTTAGCGGGGTGTTGGTGTAGGGAACCGAATGATATAATTTTGGATTTTGGGGGGGGGGGGTCCAAAAGAGTAAGTTCTGGACTTGATTTGAAAGGGATCCCAGAAGGCAGGGTTTAATTGGTAAATTATATACTCAGGTTGAAAGGAATTTGTTATGAAAGGGCTAAACGGTAACTTTTGGATCTGTTTTTAAAAGATCTTGTGGGGGAGGGGCTAGTATTGTAAAAAGAGAAAATGTTGAATAGAGCCACGGGATTTAGACCCGGCACCCCTTCCTCACGTGCATCTCGTATCAAACCCTAACCCTAATTATACAGCCGCCATGCGCATGATGTTTAGCAACCGCCACACCCCTCCGTTCACTGTTCCGATCAGGCAAGGCCGACTGCCGCCTCGATGTTGAGCACCGCCTCAGCATGCGTTGCTGTCGGAGGCGTAGTGAGGATCCTGAAGCTTGGAGCCAACTGCGTACACCGCCGTCGCAGGAGACCACGGTGGTTGGTGTGTTCGTGGTCGTCGTTGAATCTATTTCCGCCGGTAATGACTCCCTTCGCTTCTCTCTTCATTTCTCGAGTCCCGTCGTCGTCGTAGCTCCGGACGTTTCACCTGTCGTTGAGCTTTTTGGCTGCCATCAGCCACCGTGAGGATGGTGGCAGTATGTGTGTGTGTCACTGCGTTAATTTGGTCTTTACTCAGCTTATAGTGGCGAAGGAATGCGTCCAGTCGAGTGTGGGTGTGTATGAGCTGCCGGAAATCGTTAGCAACCACCATGGTAGCTAACGAGGCTCGGGCCCGTTGTAGCCAAAACGGTTTGGCACCCTAGTGATGTAAGGAGGGTTGATGACTTCCTCGATCACTGTTGCACCCTAGTGATGTGGGTGTGTATGAGCTGCCGGAAATCGTTAGCGTCCAGTCGAGTGTGGCTCGATCACTGTTGCCCAACGGGGCTCGGGCCCGTTGTAGCCAAAACGGTTTGGCACCCTAGTGATGTAAGGAGGGTTGATGACTTCCTCCTCTGGATCTTCTTTTTCTTTTTCTTTTTCGTCCTCCATTTCCTCTTCCTCCTCGGGTTCCTCTTCTTCCTCAACCTCTTCGGGGTCTTCCTTAGGATCCTCCTCGATCATTTCCTCGGGTTCTGCCTCGAGCCATCCATCGTTTCCCTCATTAGGGAAGTAAGGGTCTCCAGGTAGATGGAATCCCGCCATGTTGTCTGTACAAGAATAGGGGTGTAAGAGATATGAAATGAATCTAAAATGTCGAGTTATAATTTACAAAATACTCCTATAGTATTTTTAAATGTTATGTTTGGTTCTTAGCAACTTTCTTGTATGGGAAGTTTTTAGGCTTGTTGCTCACCACGACCATGCCCCGTCATATAATAGTCACACTTCGGATAAATATAGTTGATCAGGCTATATTCATCCCAAGTTTGGTTACATATCCCAAGGTCTGCTCGTAGTGTCCAACTCCTCGTTTTACTTTATGTTCTTCTTAGTTATGACACTATGCGAGCATGTATGCATGTACTTATACTTTTAATAAGAAACCATTTACTTTCTAAAAGTATAGTCATTTAAAAATGTTTAATCAGAGACTTTTAGTCCCAAATGTGTTTATAGTTTGTATATCTTATGTGGTTCGATATACTTAGTTCACTATAAACATTGCTCTGATACCAATCTGTCACACCCCCAAACCAAGGATGGCGGAAACGTCCGGGGGTGGAGGACTTCATGTATAATATCATAACAACCATTTGAAATAGTGATCAAAGTAAACACAACCAACATAAATATAATTGAAAGAATTACATCATTGTATGAGTTTACATGTTTCCAAATCAATTACATTATGTTGACAAAAATGAAATGTTTGACGCCTTACGTCCCATCCTCAAAAGCACTTGGTTAGATGTTTATTGATTTCCTGAGAATACAAGTAGTTTTGAAAGAATGTCAACAATTAAGTTGGTGAGTTCATAAGCTTTTGAAGGTGATGCAAAAATCCTTTTCTTGTAAAGATGATGTTTGTTCAAGAAAGATCCCATATTTTCTTATGTAATGCATTGTAGTCTTAAAAGTCAAGACTGAAGCGTACAAGTATTTTACCATACTTAAAGAGATTTATGCAAGTTTAAATCGACATAAACTCGTTAAATTTAGAAGTAAAACCCGTAAATCTTATGTTTTGTTAATACCACATGTGAGTTATTATAACCATACTATGACTCAGACGGCCTCGTAATACGACGTTCTTCAGGCGTCGCAAGTTAAATAACACTTGTCACCACAGACCTGCCGGTCTAGCTGTTGCATGCAGCTCAGGTGTGGGTTTGTCAGACCCAATATAGATCTATACACAACTATCACGTTCTCCCTACAAGAGACTCTTGTTACAATTTACAGGACTTTTGACTTTGTTACATGGATGTAACGCAAAGCGAATGTCTCACAAATTTATTCATTAACAGATTTACGTGAACTGAAAACCTTTGGTAAAGAGTTTGAAACGTAATGAAACATAAACTATACCTATTATAGTTTATTATAATCGTTTATAATGTAAAAGCAACGTAAACTATACTTCCATAGTTTATCGAATATTTGTATACAATGGACGTAAACTTTGTTTATAACAATAAACTAATTACCATTCTTGTGAAGGTAAAATCCATTTGTTTTCTGATGTATGTCAATACACTAAGACGAAATGACATATAATGTAAAAACATATATTCACATAATGATACACACCTTGCTCAACAAGTTACAAGGTGCAAATGAAATTGATAGCATTTTTCTAGTATTAACATTTCTATTACTGTTCTTAGAAAGTTTATAGAAAAATCATCAAAGGTCCAAATCAGAATCTGTAAATTCTGAGAGTTTGGAAAATGAGTCTAGTTTGTTCATAAATTTTATTATGATTTTTAGTGACCTCCAACTTGTGTGAAAAAGTCCTTAATCACAGACTGGTCCGGATTTGTTCTTGAAATGATAGGCAGTTTTGTAAAAATCACCATAAATTGTAGAAAAATCGTATGGAGATGTACAAGTAGTCATTTTAAAGGTATGAACCTGAACTATTTGCACCTAATACAGTTTTGAAAACTAAAATGTCTAAGTTGACAAAACAGTCCGTGAATGGAGTTAAACTTTTCTGATGAAGGCTGTTAAATGAGTTTAGTTGTGTTCTTGGTATTTTAACTTGTATTCCCCCCCCCCCCCCTTAAAACTTAAGAAAAACATGAAAAGATAGGGGTATGAACTCACCTTGTGTGTTCTTAGTGGATGGATGTTGAAGAAAATAAGTGTTCTACTCAAGAACACTAAGAAGATGCCTTGAAGATTTCGAGAATCTAACACAATTATGATGGAGTTTGTGTAAGAAAAACTATGATTGGAGTAGAAGGAAGTGAAATAATTATATAGAGGATGAATATACTTACCAAAAGTGGAAGAAAAGCTTGGAAGAAGGCCCTTGAATCTCGAATTTTAGTGAGAGAATTGAGAGAGAAAATGTGTTTAATCTTTGGTGGAAGAATGAGAAAATGAGAGAGTGTTAGGAGAGAGGATAGATTTCAGCCTTAGACAAGGAATGGGGTTGGGAAATGATGGGAAAAGGACAATGAAAGTGACTAGGTATGGTGGAAGGACAATGGTTGGTCATGGAGTGGGCATGAGGGTGGTTGCTTGTGTCATACACTAAGGCAAAGTCAACACTCCACCACAAGATCTTACTTAATAGATTTTTATTCTTAAATAAGGATTTCCCTAAAAATATGCTAAATTTATGAATATATGGGGCCTTATATGTCAAAATATAAGTTTGGGTGAAAATCCCTCATTAAAATAATTAAAAACGGGCTTAAAACGGAGTCGTGGTCGAAAACCGGGTGGAAAGTGGAAAATCTGAAGTCAGGGCGTGGTTCCGGTCTTAGCAGCCTTAGATCCGCAGTGGTGGTTTGGTTGGTGAATTGGATCCGAGGGGGAAGTGACTTCGGTCCGAGCAGGTACCGCAGGCGGACTCGTCAGGAGGGACCGCAGGCGAAGGTCGGATGCGGTGCTCCAGTTTCGGGTTCGGTTCGGCGCTGCGGGTCTTCATCAGCCTCGGTCCTCAGCAGATCCGGTCCGGTCCGATGGCTGCGGTTCGATGGCTGCGGCTACTCAAAGGGACTTCGGTCTTGGTTCTTGGGGCTTCGGCTCAAGGAGGGTTTGGTCCCTATAGAGGGACTTCGGCCCTAAAAGGCTATTTTCCAAGGTATGATCCCGTTTCGAGTGGTTTTTCACCAAGCCAAGTGTCGGGATGCCCCAAATGATTAAAAAAATCCAAAGAGGTTTTGAGAGAGATTTCACATACTTGGAGAGATTTGGGAGAGATTTGACATACTCGGAGAGATTTGGCATACTTGGAGAGATTTGGGAGAGATTCCTTTTGTGGCCTTTTTGAGTGTTTGGCTTTGAAACGCAAGGTCCGCAAACCCCGTTTAGCCATGTTTAAGAGTCTTACACACCCCCGAAGGGTATGTAATAGGGTTTTATCGCTTTGCTACCTCACTTACCCCGATTAGGGTCCAAGAAATCTAAAAATACAAACTTTTCAAGTGATGATTTCTTATTAAAATAGTGAGTTGTACAGTAATTTCATAAAGTGAACCCTAGTATACAAGAGTTAGTAGAGTTGACGGGTTTGACTTGTTGACTTTATTTGACTTTGACTAGACCAGAATTTGACGGTTGTCACAACATCCAAGTTACTGGTGCGTTTACATATGTCAATGTGCAACCGACTCGCAACTACAACTCACACGTCTCCGTTTGAAGAATATAATATATTATCGTCTCATAATCACTTGTGATAAAATCCATGAAGTGATTCAAATGAGTGTGGGTTTAATCCAATACTCGAATCTTATTCCAGGAGCACTCATGAATACTGCATCTATGTCTAAAACACCTAGACATACTACAGACCCATTCATGACAGTCTTGCCCCAATACCTACTTCCAAAGTACGATCGACTGTTGATGGTTTGAATAACCTAGTTATTCGGGAAGTCAAAACATGCAAAGTGAAACACAAGAATAATACTAATCCTATATGGCCCCAAAACTTTTGAGTCATATTGATCACTCATTATTCATTGTATAATGTGTCAAATAATCAACTTAATACTTGAACTAAAACAATAGTTGTCCCATGCTACAAGCATGCACACTATGTTTACCTATGGTCCTTTCTTTGTGGAATAGATCAATTGAAAACATTTCAATGATGCTCATTTCACAATTCCAAATCCTTATGATAAACGTAAGAATACAAGATTCTTTGCCATTTACTGAAATCTATTAGATTCTAAACTTATATGAAATGATCCTCTTGTAATGACTATGCACAAAAGTCACAAAGACTTGGCAACGGACATTACAAAGTATTCCAATGGAGAACAATTCCATGGAAACGAAGTCTCACATTCAAAGTACATTCCTTTGAACATCCTTCTTGCATTAAGTTTTCTAATCTTACATATATTTAATGAATAACTTCCACCTATGGAAACATTTCCATATTCTCATTTTGACTATCACTTTTGAACAAGAGTTGCCTCTTTTCAGAATACGTCAATATGGTCCTTCCAAAATTTACACCATACTTCCAACGGTCCATGAGCAACCAATATTTGGTAAACCTCAGATTGCCTTCGATAATTGCTTAATCATTATAATCATATCCAGTTCTATTCCTTTTTCCCTCTTAATGCCCTAGGCATTTGAAAAAAATAGAACGGATGAATATTACAGCACATGTAATCGATCCTATATCCGCAATATATGTGACACGATTCATGATGTCTCACATAAAGACATGATACTAGACCAGTCTTTTGCTATAATATTACTATTTGCCATGTTCTCATCATTTTGATTATGAAAAGGGATGTCGTAACCATAATCAAATTTTGAGAACGCAATTAATATTTCCATATACAGAATTTCCTTATGTTGAACCATTCCAACATAACATTCATATATATATATATATATATATATATATATATATATATATATATATATATATATATAGATATATATATATACTTGACTAAATTTGATTAAAATCTTAATCTAAGCTTTTAGAATTGAAATGAAGTATGAATTCCTCTCCCTTAATTATAGCAAAACAACTTTTCAAACCCTGCAACTTTGCAAATTGAAACTTTTGTTTTCCATAATTAACATTGCTAACTTGCAACACTTAACATAATAATCATGCTCCCATTAACATGATAATTATATCCTTATTAGCATAACACTTATGCTCTCACTAGATTTGACATGTACTCAGAAATCAGTTGGACTTCTAGAAATCAACACTTTGTTGACTTTCTTACCAAAGTTCAGATTTCTGATATGAGGTGCTTTGATAAGACTTTATCTGGGCGTCTCAAACTTATACACCTTTCCTTAGATAGCTCATATGTGTGTCTAAACAATTTTAGAACTATAAAAGGGATGTCGTAATCATAGTATCAAATGTTTAGACCTTTGCCTTTGCTCACAATTCGAATTATAAAAAGGGATGTCGTAATCATAATCGAATTTGAGAAATGCAAATATCACAATTGCTAACTATTCAAAATCTACTTAGTGAAAGCGTTTCCTCACCATCATTTTCATGAATCGAAGAGAAACCTTATAACACTTAGATTTTATGGTGTATGTGTTCCTATCCATATGAATTTGTCATAACCATAATCATAAGACAAGTTTAGTGACAAATCCAAACTCATATGGACTGAACTTGTTCAATCTTAACTTCTTGTCACTTGGTAGCACAAGGGCCTACCATGACTTCCAAGTTGTCATGCAAATAATTGAGAACTCATAGACCTCACATGCATAGTCAACTTTAAACTGGAATGGGCACAGAAACAAGAATATGTCAACACGATAGGTTACAAACCTCAAGTCGTGTGCTAGTGACAAACAATAGGTTTTATTCTTGATTAGGTCTTGAAACTTTTCAAGATTTTTAAGACTCCCACTCGCCTCTTGACATATAAGATTCACTTTGTCAAGGAACATTACTCAACAAAAAATATTCAAGAGTTAGTGCGGATTCTTATCAAGATAAACACTTCACACATTTGGTCTTAGTCGGTCTTTGTTTTATCAAAAACATCACCACTTACCAATTTTAAATGTACAAGAGTAGAAAACATTTTACTCTACATTTGATAAGTGTTTTAAACCTTCTTAACATTATGTCACTCAAGGCTCGATCTTGGAGTATTACTCTAAGACTCAATTTTGGAACGAAGTATGATTCATCTTTTGATTTAACCATTTCAACAATTCACGGTTCCTCTTCTTAGTCAAACAAATGCATTAAGATGTCCTTAGAGGGTCAATTGTGATATGGTTTTGCATAATCATTAAGATGATCATAAAACATGATATTGAAGTACTCTCCCATCTTTTCAGATTGGAGAAACTTTTATCTTTCTGCCTAATTTGATTCTTCTCATTCGTCATGCCATACATTGAAACTTTTCCAATGTTTCAGAATTATACTTAAACTTGTAAGCACAACCATATTTACTAAACTTTAGTAAATCATGACGAATAGCCGTATCGTTCTTTGTGGTGGACCTGATCAACGCACAACCAAGTGTCCCCGATCTCCTAGTCCTTCACTTGACTCACATATACATGTTAACAAGGAATTAGTCTTAATTTCCCAAAGATGAAAATTCTCATTCATCATACAATACATGTTGCATGATTCCAAGTTTCTATCCAACTGAAACTTGGGTGGTGAGAATCTTTCCTTATTTGGTAAATTATGACACTACCACAAACGAAAGAGTCAAATCCATTTTCCAATATTGTTATCAATGGAATCATATAAACAACAATTTTCACAAATCCTATTATAAGGATACTTTAAAATAAATAAAATAAAAAATTTTCCTTTTATTTTAAAATTGCGGAAAGACTTATCCTTACAATGAAAATACATATGAAAACTATGTTGTTATCTATTCCTAATCAATCTATCATAACTCTTAAGCAGCAGCTCAAAATTCTGATCTTCGAATCATGCAATCGAAATCAATCTTCGCGTTCAGATTCAACACACTCTTCTTCTAAGCTTCCTCTCTTTTTTCCAATTCTACTAAACATCAAAATGCGACCTAGTCACATCATGTAATAAGAATCTCTAATTAGGAACTTAATAGAGTTAGATAGTGGATTTTACCTGAAGCATAGTCAAATTTTTGACTTTTTACCATCCTAGTGAACATGTAAATAAGGCAGATTCGCAACCAATGCCCCTTCTTTTGAAAATAGAAACATATGGACTCTTTAGTAATGGTACATGGGACTATCTCAGACTTAGCCTTTCTCTTTACCATTTGGTCAACCAGGTTGACTATGGCTAATCCCTTTCCATTAGGAAGAGAAGACTTTTCCGGACTTCCAATGTTTCCATTGTCAATGTCCATGAAAGTTTGGGAAGTAGATCTTCCAATCAACTTTGCTTTACCAGTGCTCCAAATCATTGTTAATTCAGCAGCAACAAGCCAATAGGTAAGATCGATAAGGGTCATGTCGTGGTCTGTCACATAGTAGTCCTTAATGAACTCACTATATGATTCGGAAAGTGATTGAAGAACCCAGTCAATAGTCAACTTCCTTGAGACTTATACACCCAACTCTCCCAGCTTGTCAATATGAGACTTCATCTCCAAGATGAGAGTACATATAGACACTGCTTGCCAATAGGGATTGAGTGACCTTGAACTTTTCAAGAACTTGTGGGTTAGAGAGAACAATTGGAGGAGGTGGAGGAAGTTAAGTATGATTTCCAGTCTCATTAATGCACAACAAAGGGATTCATCTTTCACCTTGATCGCCATTTAGGATATCATCTTCATTAGGATAGCTTTATCCAAAAGGATAAAGAAGACCATAGTTGTCATAACTACACATCTATGAGGGAGAAATTCAAGTTTAGTTGATTTAAGCCCTTAATATAACACCCAATATGAAATATTAAGGCTAGGACCCAACACAATATGTTATAATTTGGAAGAGGGATGCCGTAATCCAAGCTACAAAATATTTGAAGGTAGGTAAATGACGATTTACCAATTTCCACCACGAAAAACGAAATTTAACATTAGGTTTTAAATGAATTGAAACTCCTAGATCTTTTGAGATTCATTGAAATATTCAATGGCATGTTTAAATCTCGATTGTGCCCTTCAAGTTTGTTACTGGGATGTCGAGGATCGCAAACAAGGAGTGAATAACCATGCAAATTAACTTGGTACACTTAATGTTACAACCACCTAATCAATGTGCCGGTTAACCACACACGCTCCATTGATCTATGATTAACATCAAGCTACCCTTTGTCACACATTGTCAGTCCCAGATTAGTGTACCAGTTAACCACACACGCTCCACTAATGACTTACCAAGGTGCAAAGTGCAATTTCATGGGTTAGCACCAAATTCACATTTTCCTAAAGTAACTAAGATTGGGAATTTAATAAAGTTTAGTTTGTTTATATTTATCATTATACTTTTAATGAAGGGAGAATTAATGTCCTGTCCTACCCGTTCGGCTAACGACCCTCCACCAGTCAAGGAAGCAGTGAGTGAGAATGGACACCCATTAAACTGCCATTTTATAGGCAGTAACCTTATACCCCTCTTATAGACCGGCTTCGTGAATGAGGCCTACTAACGGTAAGACTGACTTACTCTTATACATATATATAAATATTGAACCTTATAGAACGGCTTCGTGAATGAGGCCTACTAACTCAGGACATCAAACTCGTCGAGTCCCTTGATGCACTCGACGAGTCCAAGTGTATCTTCAAGCAACTCGTCGAGTCACCCAGTGGGCTCGGCGAGTCCTGCTGACAGAATGCAGAAAATTCGATTTTTTTTTGCTTCGAAAACCAATAATAACATCAAATATAATAGAAAACAACCAATGGCTCTGATACCACTGTTGGGTTTTGTATACTACAACATCCTATGGTTCACATACAACCCTAAAAGCTTTGGATCTATGTTTTCTCTAATTATACATGCATATAGTTTTCAAAGCTTTAAGCCTACAACTAGCATACAAATAACATATGTATAATAAGACAAGTTTTAGACATACATCTTGATGTTGTTGATGTTGCTAGGAAGACTTTGGCCTTTAAGAACTTAGCGCCCCAAGTGTTGCACCTCAAATGGAATCACAACACATCTAGGACAAAGGATGAAATTTTGAGAGAGAATTCCATGCACCAAAATCGTCCATCTTTCTTTAAGAATAGAAGCACACGAAATTGTTCATGAAGTAACATATTTATATGTAGGATTCCAAAGGTCATGGGTAAAACTCAAATCCATACCCATGGGTTTTATGATCCATGGTTCATGTGGCCCAACTCTTTATGTATCCATACATAAACTTAGTCCAATATGGATCATAAGCCCAACACATATAAATATAACCAATTACCATAATTAGTCCCCATAGATTTATTAGTCTCTTTTGATCACTAAATTAATTCCAAACTAATTCTTGATCAATACTAATTAAATCATATGATTTCATGTTAATATATTAGAACTTATAATATATTAATAAATCATATATAACCTCTTCTCAAAAGTCCATCCTAACAAATTGTCCTGGTGATATGCAACCCAAATGGACCATGCTACTATCGGGTCGAGTACATACCAATAATAGTTATGGGCTTAGACATCTAATCCAACACGATCACCACGTCCAATTTACCCCAGTGATGGCTACAAACCAAATCGGGTTCTCACATCACATTCAGCCCCAATCCAGCCTACGATTTTTCCCAAGCATTACAAATTTTGAGGCCCACTCACAACCCTTCACCCAAACCTACAATGATCTAAATCATCCTAGAGAATGCCACGAGCCAAGTCATAGACTTCCATCACTGTTACACCCGCCTACCCAACTAGTGAATGTTACGACTACTCCGCAGTCTTATAACACTTCCACAACCGCATACCAACCTAGTGAATGTTACGGCTGCTCTGAAGTCTTACTTCACTCCCACACTCGCATACTAATTTGGTGAATGCTACGACTACCCCGCAGTCTTACATCACTTCCACAACCGCATACTAACCTAGTGAATGTTACAGCTGCTCCGCAATCTTACATCACTCCCACAACACACACTAACCGAAAACACTATAATTCAACACCCCATCCTACCGGACTCTATCAGGTGTTCAGGTCGTGCTTCAGACCCCAAAGCGTTCATCAGACAAGAACATGCAGAAAGGTCCTAACACAACCCTCGACCTGAACCTAACCATGTATCCATATCATTTGCTCTGATACTCACCACTAACCAAAGAACATTATTCCTTACTTAAACATGAACCATATCACAACCAAAATTGGCTCTCTAGTTGTATTAGGATGATACCATGTTGATTGGCCTTCCAAGTTAATTCTTAATCAAACAATATCTTATACACACCACCCGATTAGTCGTTGAAGGCCTCGCCGACCAAAGGGTAGTCTGCTCCACATTCACAATCCTGACCTATCTTGGATTCTTCCCAACATCAAGGAACCCTAGCGCTCTCTCCAGATATATCAATCCAAATCCCTGACATGGGTACAAATTCTAAAATGGCTTGTACTGGGAACTATCTCTGGCGGTCCCAAGTAACCATCCCTCACTTGGATTCATCTACATTCTGATAACCTCATAATCACTAGATTACCGAGCCATCCCAAAATCTCCCTGCCCAAACCAAATGAAGCACTTTACTATTCTTGACACAGATTGTTGTATCCAAAGTACCTTCCGTTGATACAATTCCACATCCTTTTACAATCCCACCTGATGACATGGAACCCAGAAGAGCCACAATTTGAAATAGATAGATATTTACTTCATTGATCTACTTACTACTGAATCAAACCCGAGTCTGCTATAGAAAATAATTCCACAAACCAACAATTTAGGGCAAACGTACCTAGAAGCCAAGATATACTACCGACAGAACTTGACGAAAGGTTGTCACATCCACTAACCTCCAACTTATACAACTCAAACCCTTCGAAGCATCCCAACTATTAAAAATGAACGAAAAACAACCAACGATCAAGAGTAAACTGACAATAACCCAGTAATCCAACTTCTTTGGCTGAACTAAATCCATACGAGACTACACATATCAAACTCTAAAGTTGATTGACAAATCAGCCACTGCTTATCTTAGACTATAGGTAGCAATCTAGACGTTGAGCTCACAAATCCTTCAAAAACCAACACTCGACCCGAGTGACCTAACCGCCCCTTGATCAGTTCATCGGCATCCCTGAAAGGGACCATTGACTATAACGAGCTCCTCAACCCATAACTTCTTGCCGCAAAGACAACTCATGTATTCCCGAGCACATACATCTAATGGCAACTTTCTATGCACCCTCATCTCAAACCAAAGCCTCGCATACCCAAAATGCCTATCCCTGCAACCCATTCTTCTAGAACCATGAACTTAAACAAATCGATGATCTTACAAGTAGCATACCCAGTTCTCCCCCACTTGGGTTCGAACTATCACCAACTGAAGTTTTAGAAAAACCACACCTCAAACCGACTCAACCAGATACATATCATCCCTGACTCTGGCATAACATAACACAAAATGATCTCCTAGATAAGGTCCCAACAAACTCAAGGACATTCTGAATCTCATATGGAAACCTCGGAAACTTCCCAATCATAACCGCCTCTATCATCAAGAATCTTATGTAGATGCACAGGCAACAACTCTGATAGTCCCTTCGTAACACCAATTCTACATCGAGGAACAAATGTACTACCACATACTTTGCCTAGGAATCCCTGACATTCACCCCATCACGAGACTCAATCAGAAAACAAGAGGCATCATCCTCATAGTCGAGATACAACATAGACAACGACAGTTGTTGTTCCCAATTCACTTATCCTAATCGCCTGGAACCACCCGCTAAAACACGCTCTAGCTGAACTCAAAGAAGGCATACCCTTGTCCCCATCTTGTACAGTCTCTACGAACATGACTCTCTTTCCATATATGGAATTTTCTCGAGGCAATTAAACCATAAGAATCCTCTCGTGCACTTCCACTCTTGTCGCAGATACCACAACCATCTAGTTTCCCTAACTGGGTCGTCCTCTAATTTCTGAAATCATATGCTCGCTATCTCTTTCCCCCCAACACAAAAAACTGGAAGCACAAAATCCTCGTTATAGGAAATGACATCATAAGCCATCAGTCGATCACTCAACCTCAAGGCTGCAATCTTCAAGTCGTTCATCCCAATTGCTCCCTTTTTGAGTCCCACGACTCATACTGCCGTTACCTCAAGCAGAGCCCCCAATACATCAAAATCGAATACTCATCTAGATATACACCATTCAATCCCAGCCTGACATGGCCACTAAGGCCCAAACAATCATCCGACCCGTCTTCATCCCAGGTAACTATAATCAAAAGGTTGATAAATACCAAAATGTTGCAATGGATTCATGGTTCCAAACCATGTTCCTACCCTCCACCAGCTCCTTAAAATTTCCAGGACTTTCCTTGATTCGAGTACGAATCCTATGCTTTTAGTAGTACGGGCCCAACACTACCTCCTAAATCTATCCGTACTTTTCTCAAGAACGATCCTGAATCCTCTAATTCACCTTCTCAAACTAGTACTACTAGTACCCACTAAACAGCACATCCAAACACACTAAAACACTTCCTAGGCTCTCCTAGGATTCCCACCTCACCCTGCCATCAGCTGATGAAGGACTCCCATCAATGTCAACTAACTATTTCATGAATACAATTACATGTAACAAAACCTAAATAATCCTTCGACTAAAAGACCCAGCCCTACAACGGTTAGACTCAGACAAGAGCTGCGTAATAGGGCCAACTCAATCACTCTAAGATTATTTAACTTTTGCAGCATGTAACTTAACATATTCATGCAATAATTAACTAGCATAAATATGATTCCTACAAAGCATAAAGAAATCAGCATTCGAGCATCTAGAACTAAAAGCATCACATATATAGGAAGTCCTACCTCATAAGCTCCTGAAGACCTTTAGTCACTAGCATGCCTCACTACCAGAGCACACAACAGGCATAAGTCATCTTTCCTAATCAGGCATGCTACCATGCAACACTAAGAAGATCCTTAGCCCTAATATGGTATGTAATCCTCATATACTCATATCAAACGTTAATAAAAGACAAATATGGGTATTTTGCGAAATACTTATTTGAGCTCGGCTGATTCCACGCATCGCATCCCCTTTTATTTAAAAAAAACCATTTTAGAAAATCATTTTCTTTAAGAAAATTTTGCCAATTTCTCAGTTTGAGTTCAGACACACCCGAGAGTATGACCGGATCCCTCAAACCAAGGCTCTGATACCAACTTGTAACACCCCAAAATTTAGACCAAGATTTTTCATTTAAAAATAAAAGTATTTATTCAATTTAAAACAACAAGGATTTAGATAACACCATTTGATTCAAACATTTATCAGAGTATTGTCAAAAGTTATCATGTGTGGAAATCTCCAAATGAATGCGATGCAATCGAGTCGTGCCCCTCGTTTAATATAAGAAAAATCTGAAACATTTAAACCACAAGCTATAAGCACAAAGCTTAGTGAGTTCCCCGAAATACCACACACAACACATCACAAATAAACAATTATGGGTTATCAGCAACCCTGGAGACTACCCGAAGTCTCATTATGCAAACAGCACGCCATGTGGGTTATCAACAACCATGGAGACTACTCAAAGTCTCAGCACACACAGTATCACATATCATAGTAACAACAATAAGATCCAACTGGTCAGTACATATATACTACCACACAGGCAAGCATACAAGAGTCACAAGGACAGTAAGAATCATACATACACAATTTAGTGGGCCGACATTGGTGCCTTTGACCCACGAGCATAGTATGAAGACTCACGTGAATTGAAGAACTCTGAAACACTATGATATGATCCCTTTTTTGCACTGCTTGCACCCTGCGAATCCACTAACACCAGAACCAGATAAGATCTTAATTAATATCCCAAAATCCTCAAGTTTGACCCAAGGTCAAACTTGCTCCAAAATTCAACGTTCAACGGAAGTTAAAGTCAACAAGTCCAACTTTAGGCTAAGTACGCCCAATGTACTCATCTCGTACGCATGGCGTACTCACCATTCAGAGACGGGACTTCACACGAGTACACACGGCGTACTCAAAGGTACGCCCAACGTACTTGGTCAAATGACACTTTTCCATTAAGTGATTATTCTCCTAAGTCCTTTCACCCAACACTCAGATCTAGACCCATAACATCATTCTAAGTCATAAAGTTCCCACCTTTATGACTTTCCATGCTTAGAAAAGGTCCTAAAGCCAAAACCCTAACTTATTAATCCATTAAGACATCATAACTCTTGGATGGAACGGATAGAAGGACCAATATCACATTTTTACGGTTCCTTATAGCTCCATAATGAATAAAGTTTCCAACTTTATCCATTAGAATGGTCCAAACAACCAAGATCTAGTCTTTAAGTCTCAAAGGGACCAAAAGCGCATCTTTTTCAACTTAATCCATTAAGTCTAAGTCTCCAACCTTTAGATCTGAATCAATATGATGTTTAGATGGATAAAGTTTTCAACTTTATCCATAACAAGGTCACAAAATTTCAAGATCTAAACTTTATTATTACACCCATTTTCCTGGGTGAATCGAATTATGGTTTCAAGGAGTCAAAAGGTTGGATTTTGGAGAAAAGGAGCCTCACGACGTGAGACATAGAGGCTCACGATGTGAGATGGGTTGCACGAAGACTTTTGTTTGGGACTGAGCTCATGACGTGAGGAGCGATGCAACCCAAGCCCATGATCTTTTAGGGTTTCCTTCGTATTTAAGCATCTCTAACCTCATTTTAGGGTTTCTTATCAGCCCCAAAACCTCTTTCACCTCAGAAAAACCCTAGTGCCCATCCTTGCTTGATCTTTGGTGGCTTTGGGGCTTTTCTTGGATTGGAAGAAGGAGGAAAGAAGAAGAATAAGGTGGTCTTGTGTTGTGGCTTACAAGGAATCATCATCAACATCACCTTACATTGTTTCTGGACCATTGTAAGTGATAAAGCTCTTATCTTTATGGTTATATAAGGCTATATTTAAGCTATGTCCCACTTTTCTTCTTGTTTGAGCATGCTTAATGAATGGAAACCATAAAGTTGGCAACTTTATGGATTTAGAGGGCCTTACAGATGTCTTGGAGTTAAAATCTAGAGAATGGTTGAGTTTTGGAACCTTGCATGCAAGTTGGATGTCTTTTCTTCAACTTTGGACCTAAATGAGATCTAGACATGTATTGGACATGTATGTCTTAAAAGCATCGACTTTCTAGTGTATTAAGAGGTTATAAAACATTCTGGAAAGTTAGAGTTCAAGGCTTAATGGATTAAGGACTTAAAAGTTGGATTTTGACCTCAGACTGTTCTCACGACATGAGACACAAGGTCTCACGATGTGAGGAACGGTTGATCCCGTTTTTGATGAGCCTATTGGTGCTCACGACGTGAGGAAAGGCTGCCCACATCATGAGGACAACTCATGTGTCATTCTGTGACTGAGTTGGTTAGGTTGAGTCGTGATGGGTTGGGATCAGATCGAGTGAGCTCTCACGACGTGACCAAGGTCTGGTCACAACGTGAGATGAGATTTTGGGCTTTGGGACTTGTTGGGCCCTAGTTTTTTATTTTTGGGCCTACTTGGATTAGGCGCATGAGGGGTTTTGGACCCAATTAGGAAGTTGGGCCATATTAGGTTTCTTGGTGCTATTGGTTTGGGCCTTGGATATTGGGTCAACTGAGGAAAGGGTAAAATGGACTTTTACCCTGGGTGTTGGACAATCGGACTAGGATTCCAGCTATGGGTTATGGACTAACTATTGACTGGGTATTATTTAATGATGCTAGCATGGGGATTTTCCAGATCAACAGTCTGAGATCTTATATAAGAGATTCAACAGCTTAAGGTGAGTCTCCTCATTGTACTATGGGTTGAAGGTACCAATGCCGACCCATCGTCTTATGTTATATAGGAAGACCAGGGGGCGGCCCTTGGCATTTGTATGAAAGAGTCGGAGGTGGCTCCCGACAAATTGTATGCAGACCAAGGACCGGACCCTGACAGATAGGTAAATATATATGTGTATAAATATTATGTTACTTGCATTTGTGATACTTGCTTGGAAGACTAGGAGGTGGCTCTTGGCACTTGTCTGTAAGACCTAGGGTTTTGGCCCCGGACTGGCAAGGAATGACCATGATATGACTCGTGGCATAGTGGCAAGACTATAATCGGTAGCGCCTGATCGGTTTTAACCGGTTGGTCCAGTTTTTTTGAAGGTACACGACCCGACCCCCACAAGTGTTGTTAATTTTGCTTATTGGCTTCACTTAATTTGGGAACCACATCATTTTTTGTTCTAGATTCGCCACTACCCAGTATACATACAAACATATAAACACATGTAAAAATCACAAAGATAAATAGCATACAATATAATCATCAGGCCCCGCCCGACATCGGGACCCCCCGGTAAACATATTATAAAATGTACATGCAGAATCACATAGACAACTAACATCGTAATCATAATAATCCATGGGCCGACATTGGTGCCTTCGACTCGTTAAACACAATGAGGATACTGTAACATCCCAAAAATCATGACCAAAATTTTCATTTTAAATCATTGAGAAAACCATAGTCGTCCAAACATTATATAAAAACCATAAGTTGTGTATCTCAAATATCATAACATCTGTCAAAATATATCAGAGTATAAACATCCCAGGCTAAACAAATGGTGTGTGAACTGCAATCATCCCGAGCTCTTCCCCTTGCTACCGGAAGTACCTGAAACCAAAACTGAAAACTGTAAGCACGAAGCTTAGTGAGTCTCCCCAAACTACCACATACCATACACATAACATGAAATAAGGAGATACGGGCCCCGCCCACACTCAACTACTATGAGATATGGGCCACGCCCACACTCAGCTACTATGAGATATGGGCCATGCCCACACTCAGCTACTATGAGATACGAGCCCCGCCCACACTTAGCTATTCATGAAAATACATACAGGTATCACACAGACAACAAGTATAACTAAACATATAAATCTGTACCATATTAGCAATCTATGAGATACGGGGCCCGCCCACACTCAACTACTAATCAGATCACATATACGGGCCGACCTTGGTGCCTTAGACCCGTTCCTACTGAAGGAAACTTACCTTAATGTCGTGAATAGCTGAAAGTCCCTGCTCCGCAACCGGATCTACTCACACCCTATACATAACAACCTCTTAGATAACATTCCATACTCAAAACCCCTTCGCGGGTCAACCTTGGTCAAAGTCAACATCCTGGGTTGACTCAACTTGTCGAGTTGATCCACCAACTCGTCAAGTTCCATGAATCATGAACCCTGAAATTGCGATCCCACTCGACGAGTTCTTTCACAACTCGTCGAGTTCCTCCTATCTACAACATCGGGACTTCTCCTAGTCAACTCGTCGAGTCATCCTTGAGCTCATCGAGTTTTTGCCTTTAACAGAATCGGGAAACTTCGTCCCAACTCGTCGAGTTCCTCTATGGACTCGCCGAGTTCTTTAGTCTATTAAGCCATCTTAATAGATTAAGCCCCTAATCCTCAGATCTGGGCTTCATACTTCACCTACACACTGAAAAAGTCCTTTTAAGGGTAAAGTTTCCAAGCTTACCTGTTAATACCCTCACTTAATGAGTCTAGGTCAAACCCTAACTCTTTAGGACCTAGATCTTGGTCCACAAGTCATCCATACTCCAAACTAAAGCATACAAACAGAGATCTAGACCCTAAACACTACATGAACACGTAAAGCTTCCTCTTTTCACTCCATGCATGGCCTTTTGGAGTTTAAAACGCCAAAATGACATCCTATAGCTTGCATGGGGCTTCAATGGCCATAAAGTTTGCACCTTTATGCCATGAAAACCCTCCATGATTCCAGATCTAAAGGTTTACTTACTTGGGACATCCATATCCCAAAGATCAAGCTTCTTGGACCAAAAACCCAATAAAGTGATAATAAAGAGATCTAAGAAGCTACTAAGCAAGTTTTAGAGTTGATTACCAGAAAATGATGAGAATGAAAGGAAGTCTCTGGATCTACTAGCTTCTCATTGAATCCTCTAACTTCTTCTTCTTCCACAAGCTTCAAACACACAAAACTTCACTCAAAAAATGGCTCACAAGCTCACAATTGCATTAAGGTTTCTGGATCTAGGGTTTGGGACTTGGAGGCTGTAAATGAGGATGGCATAAGGGGATTAAGATGCTTAAATAGGGTGCAAAACCCCAAAATTAGGGTTTCACTCTGGTAGTCCTACTCGTCGAGTTGAGGCTTCCAACTCGTCGAGTAGACTTCAAAACCCGCGTCCAAATCCATTTCCTACTTGACGAGTTTGGGGCCTCCAACTCGTCGAGTTCATGTCTAAAAATAAATAAATTATAATTTAAAAACATACCAGGAACCCGGTGTTACAGAAACTCACCTCAAGCTGCTGAATCTCTCAGATAAAATCTCGGTCTGCTGATCCGGAAAATCCCCGCGCTATCATCATCAGTAATACCCAATTAATAATTGGGTCTTAATCTAAAATCAAGTATCTAGATCACTTGTTCAACATCCAGGGTAAAAGACCATTTTACCATTTTTCCTACTTGGCCCAAAGAAGGCCCAATTTCCTAAATGGTGTCACAACTAGGAATTCTGATACGTTGTAAACACTTAACAAAGAATGACATTGTAGCTAGAACTTGAAAGCATGTATGGTGCTTATTCAATGACAACAAAATTCCATCAAATACCCTATACAAACATTCAAATAGTCAACCAAAAAAAATTGGAAACCCTAAAAATCCTGGTTTAAGTCCATTTTGGACTAGGATCTTCTTATTGGGCCCAATGGACCAATAAGCTTCCAATTTGACTATTTTGGGCTTAGAACTCTTAAATGGGCCCTAATTGGACCCATTTGCATGAAACTTAACATTTTGGGCCTCATAAGCCTAGAATGGACTAGTTTATCTTTAATGGGCCTTATTGGGCCATAACAAATCTAATTAGCCCCAATGGGCCATAAAACTCATACTTTGATGAATATTGGGCCGTGAACCATCTCCAAAGACCAAATGGGCCGAAAATCATCAAAATGGGCCCATAATATGGACTCAAGAACACAAAGGCCCAAACTATTCTTTTTCTTCTCCCTCTCTCGGCCGAAGTAGAAAAAAAAAGAGAAATTAGGGGACTAAGGAGGGTTAGCCACCTCCTTATTACCTATGGGATTTCCATGCAAATCTCACATACTTCCATGCATCCATCCTTTCACCTCTCTCTCTTCTCCTTCTTTTCTTCTTATCTCTCGGCCAAAGGAAAAACACACACACACACAATTCACTTAAGCTTCTCTCAAGAACTCACAACAACTTTGTCACACCCTGAAACCGATGGCGGAAACGTTCCGGGGTGGAGGACGTCATGTATAGCATCACAACCAATGAATAACAGCAATCATAGCAACACAACCATTACAGTGAATACTTAAGTAAAAATGTTTACATCAATTCTGAAACTTGTTTGAATTACATCATATAACTTGTATGAATATAACATTAAACTCTTATTGCTTCAACTCTTCAAAAACCCAGCAGGCACCTGTCTACTTATTTCGTGAGAATACAAGCAGTTTAAAAGAGTATCAGCATAAAGCTGGTGAGTTCATAAGCGGTGGTTTGTAGTGAAAATCGTTGATGAGTTCGGAAAATATTCGAATAGTTTCAAGAAAATCCGATATTTTCCTTAGTGAAAACGTAGTGTTATCAGTTCTGTAATAAACCATGAATATCTGTATGTTTCCAAGAAAATCCGATATTTTCTTTAGTGAAAAGGTAGCGTTATCGATTTCGTATAAAACCATGAATGTTCGTTACGGAAAACTGTAGTGATGTGCGAAAATATTACCTCATGTGACTAGCTAAAACTAATCATGAAGTATGAGTATTTTGCATGTGAAACCATTGCATAATCGGTTCTGTTTGAAAAACCCTGGCCTTAGCCAGATTACGTAGTGTGTATCAGTTCTATTTAGTAAAAATAGAACTGTTGAAGAGTGTTAAGTTGTAAACTAAAGGTGATTTATACATATTGTGAGTCGTATAACCATGCTTGATATGACTAGAGACCTTTCCAACGTTCTTTAGGTGTCGCGTTAAATGACATTTGTACATCTCAGGCGTGCCCGCCTAACTGTAGCTAGCAGTCCAAATGTGGGATTGTCAGCCCCGAATAGATCTATTCACAAATCTCACGCTCTCCCTCCAGGAGACTCTGGTTATACAGTGGTAGGATTTATCCCTGTACACCTAAGGGTACAGTAGTGAAGTAGCGCCTCACAGTATCGTACAATCTAGTTTACATGTAGTGTAGTAGCGTTCTACCGTAGTGAAAATCCGTATGTATACCGTATATAATGATAATTACAGTTATGAAAAACCATGATAAAGTGGTGATGTAACTGTAAACTAATTTTGTCTTCGTGCATATGTTTAATAGTGAAAGTTTATGTACTCGTGATGTTTAGAAAATCCCAAACTATACCGATTATAGTTTGCATGAATAGTGAATAGCGTGTCCGAAAAACTATGCAAATTTTTGTGAAAACGTCCCTTATGCTCAACACAGTACAAAAGGGTTAAAGTATGAGATTTGCATAAGTTTTGAAAACATTTATGTTTAGCTTGTATTCCCCCCTGAAAACATTGAAAATATGGAAAAATGTAGGGGTATGAACTCACAGTTCTTGTTGTGAAATTGCTGACTGAAATGAAGATCCTCGAGTTGTTGCACGCGACACTTAACGGAATCCTATTATCAAATAAATACGTATATGTATCTAAATTAGCGATTTCGTTAGATAACGTGTTAGAGGTACACTTGAATTCGGTTAAGGAATGTTACCGGGACTTGATCGAATCGAAGGTGAGTTTTCAGTCAAAAACACCACTAAAAAGGTGTTTACGGTCGAAGAGGAGTTTACGGTTCTTGAAGGCTTGGACCGTAAACTCAAGAACAGAGTTTACGGTTTCTGAAGGTTTGACCGTAAACTCAAGAACAGGGTTTACGGTTCTTGAAGGTTTGACTGTAAACTCAAGAACAGGGTTTACGGTTCTTGAAGGTTTGACCGTAAACTCAAGAACAGGGTTTACGGTTCTTGAAGGTTTGACCGTAAACTCAAGAACAGGGTTTACGGTTCTTGAAGGTTTGACCGTAAACTCAAGAAAAATGGTTCTGATTGCTGATTTCGAAGAGATAATCGTTTCCAGGCGTTCCAAAGTGACTCCAAACGTGGTTTCTCGATGATTTCCGAAGTTTGAAGGCGTTTTGAGTGTTTACGGTTAAGGTTCTTAGAGAGAGAAAGAGAGAGTTTTTTTTTACCAGAAATGTCCTAATGAAGGTGGAGGCATCGTATTTATAGGGGTGTTGTGGGGGGTCCACTCTTCACTGGCCGTAAACAGGTTTACGGTCGTAAACGAGTTTACGGTCGTAAACTAGTTTACGGTCGTAAACTAGTTTACGGTCATAATCCTCACTTAGACCGGAAATGTTGATTTTTCGAGATTTTTGGGTTTCCGCGCGATTTTTGGTTCCGACTCGTAAATAATTTAATTAAATATAACTAGATTATTTTCTAAACCAAAAAGTTTGACGGAAAAGTTAACAAATTCGAAATTTTATTAACGAAACTCGCGTAATCGGAAACGGACAAAGTTTCGGGTTGTCACATCATCCCCCCGTTAGAGGGAATTTCGTCCCGAAATTCGAACATAGAATACAAATCATGGATTAGGAAAGAGATGCGGATATTTCTGCTTCATCTGATCTTCGCGCTCCCAAGTGAATTCAGGTCCCCGCTTGGTATCCCAGCGAACCTTCACTATCGGGATGCGACTTTGTTTCGTTCGTTTGACTTCCCGATCCATGATTGCGACAGGTTCTTCCATGAAGTTGAGGTTCTCGTTGATTTCAATCTCGTCGAGAGGCATCACAAGTGTCTCATCGGACAGACACTTCTTTAGGTTCGACACATGGAAGACAGGATGGATGTTGCTGAGCTCTCGGGGTAACTGAAGTTTGTATGCCACGGGACCGATCCTAGCAAGGATTTCGAACGGTCCAATGTACCTTGGGTTTAGGTTTCCACGTTTCCCAAAACGTATCATGCCTTTCCAGGGTGAGACCTTCAGAAGGACGCGGTCACCAACCTGGAACTCCAAGGGTTTTCGTCTCTTATCGGCGTAGCTCTTTTGTCTATCTCGAGAGGCTTTCAGTCGTTCTCGGATGTGCACAATCTTTTCGGTTGTTGAAGTAGACCTGAGGGCTTCTGATATTCGACCTCCACCTTGGCGCAAGTTAGGCACTTGCCCACGAAGGTAGCGATCTCTGCTTTCATGTTTGGCCACCAATAGAGCTGTTTGAGATCCAAGTACATCTTATCCGAACCTAGATGAACGGAGTATTTCGTCTTGTGAGCCTCATTCATGACAACCTCTCTGTACCCGCCGAACTTTGGGGTCCAGATCCGGTTCATGAAATAGTGCACTCCGTCTCCTTTGACCTCCAAGTTCTTGTCCATTCCTCGCAGTGACTCACTTGCCACGTTCTCGGGTTTTAAGGCTTCCAGCTGAGCCTCTCTAATTTGCACGGTTAAACGGGAATGGATGGTCATTGTTAGTGCCTTCACCTTACGTCCTGAATACTCCTTTCGACTGAGGGCATCTGCTACCACATTGGCCTTTCCGGGATGATAGCGAATTTTGCATTCGTAATCACTGAGTAACTCTACCCATCGCCGTTGTCTCATGTTTAACTCCTTTTGATCGAAAATATGTTGCAAGCTCTTATGGTCGGTGAAGATAGTGCACTTGGTTCCATAGAGATAGTGTCTCCAGATCTTTAACGCAAAGACCACTGCTCCCAACTCTAAATCGTGAGTTGTGTAATTGACCTCGTGTGTTTTCAACTTCCTCGAGGCATAGGCGATGACCTTTCCTCTCTGCATGAGCACACACCCTAGGCCCTGATTGGATGCATCACAGTAGACAACGAAGTCTTCTGTCCCTTCGGGCAGGGACAAGATAGGTTCGCTGCATAGGGCCTGCTTTAATATTTGAAACGCAGTGTCTTGCTTGACTCCCCAACTAAAGGTTATCCCTTTTTGCGTCAGGGTAGTTAAGGGCTTAGCGATTCTGGAGAAGTTCTGGATGAACCTGCGATAATAGCCCGCGAGACCCAAGAATTGCCAGATTTCTGTGGGTGTCTTTGGTGCAGACCAGTTCTCAATCGCCTTGATCTTGGAAGGGTCCACGTGTATTCCTTCCTTGCTAATCACGTGTCCAAGGAAATTCACCTTCCTGATCCAGAATTCGCACTTCGAGAATTTCGCGTATAGCTTTTCTGCCCTTAATGTTTCCAACACCTGCCTTAAGTGCTGTTTATGATCATTCTCACTCCGCGAATAGACAAGTATATCGTCGATGAACACAATCACGAACTTGTCTAAGAAAGGGCGGCACACCCGATTCATCAGGTCCATGAATACTGCGGGTGCGTTGGTTAGACCAAAGGGCATTACTACAAACTCATAGTGTCCATAGCGAGTTCGGAATGCTGTTTTGGGCACATCATTCTCATGAACTCGCAACTGATGGTATCCTGATCTCAGATTGATCTTTGAGAAATAACTGGCTCCCTGAAGTTGGTCGAAGAGATCGTCGATTCTGGGTAAGGGATATCGGTTCTTGATAGTCAGCTTATTCAGCTCTCGGTAGTCAATGCACATCCGAAAGGATCCATCTTTCTTTTTCACGAATAAGATCGGAGCTCCCCAGGGTGAGGAACTCGGCCTTATGAATCCTTTGCTGATCAGCTCATTGAGCTGACTGGATAATTCTTGCATTTCCGCTGGCGCTAAGCGGTAAGGAGACTTAGCTACGGGAGTAGCTCCGGGGATCAAGTCAATACGAAACTCGACTTGGCGTTCGGGAGGGATTCGTGGGATATCTTCAGGGAAGACATCAGGGAAGTTGCAGACTTCGGGAAGACTCTCGAGGTCTTTAACTTTTTGCGTCACGTCTATAACGTGAGCTAGAAATGCATGGCACTCCTTTTGCAGATATTTCCGAGCTTTGATGCATGAAATGATACGGAGGTTCGAGCTAGGCTTATCTCCATAAATCATGAGAGCTTCGCCAGAGGGAAGATTGAGACGGATATCCTTCTCGAAGCAAAGAATATCAGCACAATTGGAGCTTAGCCAGTCCATGCCGATAATGACGTCGAAACTCTTGATGGACACAGGCATAAGATTGATAGGAAAAGAATAATTGTCTAGGGTAAGAGTACAGCCTATGAATATGTCGTTAGTGCTCTCCTTCTTTCCGTTAGCCATCTCGATGGTAAATGTTTTGGTTAGAGGTTAGGATTTACATTTGATTAGATGTTTGAATGTATGACTAACAAAACTCCTTTCCGCACCAGAATCGAAGAGAATACATGCATAAGAGTTGTCAAGGAGGAACGTACCCGTAACAACGGTAGGATCAGCAACTGCTTCCTCCTGGCCCATCACTAGAACTCTCCCTGCATTGCCACCAGTTGTTGCGTTGGGGCAGTTTCTCCTGAAGTGCCCAGCCTCTCCACATCCATAACAAGTTTGACCAGCGCCCGCTCCCGGAGCATGGTTGGTTGGTTGAGCTGGTGTCTTGCAGTATCGAGCTGTGTGTCCTTTCTTTCCACAGCTGTTGCAACTCAGCTCACGGCAGGGTCCGTGATGATGGAAGTTACACTTGTTGCACAGAGGTAGTTTTCCAGCATAACCACCGGTAGGGGATAGGGTGGTTGGAACAGCAGTAGGAGCAGCAGCAGGAGCAGTAACATCATGAACTGCCACTATTTGTTGTTTCTTGGAGGGCTCCTGCGAAGACTGGCCCTTTCGTTTGTTACCAAACTTCTTCTTCTTCCCACCGCTTTCCTTTTGTGGTTCAGAGACAGCTGCCACTTCATCCAGATCGATTCCATGATCGATCAGAGTCTGTGCCAGATCCTTGGCGCTTTCAAATGTGGTCGGCCTCGCAGCCAAGACATTTCCTTTTGTTGGTTGTGTCAGCCCCCAGATGTACCTCTCGATTTTCTTGCTTTCCGGGGTGACCATTCCCGGACAGAGAAGTGCCAGATCACAGAATCTAGCAGTGTAAGCAGCAATGTCAGAACCCTTCATCTTCAAGTTCCAAAGTTTGTGCTCCAACTTTTGCACTTCGCCCCTCGGGCAGTTTTCAGCGAGCATGAGCTCCTTCAATCTTTCCCAACCCATGGCATTAGCCACTGGCAGGGTTAGGGTTTTGACCCGACCATTCCACCAGGTCAAGGCTCTGTCGGTGAAGGTGCAGGCGGCGAACTTCACCTTGTTTGCTTCAGAACAAACGCAAATTTCGAAGATGGATTCGATCTTCTCGAACCATCGAGTCAGGGCGATGACACCTCCATTTCCGTCGAAGGACTTGGGCTTCGCAGTCATGAAGTCCTTGTAGGAACACTCTTTTTGATGTCCCTGACTTCCATCTTGTCTCTGTGGGTCGGTTCTACCTCCAGCCCCACCAGCATTCACTTGAGCCATTGCTGCAGTCACGGCGGCTGTAACTGCTGCCTGAAACATGACGGGGTCGAACTGTGGGGGTGGTGGTGGAGGCGGAGTGTTGTCGTTCCTTATGATGGGTCTTGGTCGAGGAGGCATCTTGTTCTAGAAACAATCAGGGAGAAGAGGATGGTAAGTCCTCGAGATATAAAACAAAATATATCTCATCCTGATAATGAAAGTATTCTACCGAGCGATAAACACAGAAAGGTTACTAATACAAGTAAGTTATCGCTTAAGGAAGAAGAGGTAGCAACACTTAGAGTGAATCTGTATACTGAGTTTGGTCTTAGCGAAAATACTCCTATAGTATTTTATGTGAGATGATGTTTGGTAAGTTTTAGGCCTGCTGTAACACCACAGTCACTCCCAAGCACATGTTGGTCATGTCTCGACTGAATATAGTTGATCAGGTTATATTCACCCTAGACATGATTACATAACTGCCCAGGTTTAACCGCAACGTTCCAGCATCCAAATACTTTTGTTCTTTTCTACTAGCGACACGAATTTTGTTATGTATGCATGCTCGTATACTTTTTATAAAAATACTTTATATTTTGAAAGTATACTTTTAGCGTAGAGCACTTAGGCCCCTTAGTGTTTATAGTTGTATACCACGTAAGGTTCGGTATACGTAAGGTTCGGTATAAATAAGGGCTCTGATACCAATCTGTCACACCCCGAAACCGATGGCGGAAACGTTCTGGGGTGGAGGACGTCATGTATAGCATCACAACCAATGAATAACAACAATCATAGCAACACAACCATTACAGTGAATACTTAAGTAAAAATGTTTACATCAATTCTGAAACTTGTTTGAATTACATCATATAACTTGTATGAATATAACATTAAACTCTTATTGCTTCAACTCTTCAAAAACCCAGCAGGCACCTGTCTACTTATTTCGTGAGAATACAAGCAGTTTAAAAGAGTATCAGCATAAAGCTGGTGAGTTCATAAGCAGTGGTTTGTAGTGAAAATCGTTGATGAGTTCGGAAAATATTCGAATAGTTTCAAGAAAATCCGATATTTTCCTTAGTGAAAACGTAGTGTTATCAGTTCTGTAATAAACCATGAATATCTGTATGTTTCCAAGAAAATCCGATATTTTCTTTAGTGAAAAGGTAGCGTTATCGATTTCGTATAAAACCATGAATGTTCGTTACGGAAAACTGTAGTGATGTGCGAAAATATTACCTCATGTGACTAGCTAAAACTAATCATGAAGTATGAGTATTTTGCATGTGAAACCATTGCATAATCGGTTCTGTTTGAAAAACCCTGGCCTTAGCCAGATTACGTAGTGTGTATCAGTTCTATTTAGTAAAAATAGAACTGTTGAAGAATGTTAAGTTGTAAACTAAAGGTGATTTATACATATTGTGAGTCGTATAACCATGCTTGATATGACTAGAGACCTTTCCAACGTTCTTCAGGCGTCGCGTTAAATGACATTTGTACATCTCAGGCGTGCCCGCCTAACTGTAGCTAGCAGTCCAAATGTGGGATTGTCAGCCCCGAATAGATCTATTCACAAATCTCACGCTCTCCCTCCAGGAGACTCTGGTTATACAGTGGTAGGATTTATCCCTGTACACCTAAGGGTACAGTAGTGAAGTAGCGCCTCACAGTATCGTACAATCTAGTTTACATGTAGTGTAGTAGCGTTCTACCGTAGTGAAAATCCGTATGTATACCGTATATAATGATAATTACAGTTATGAAAAACCATGATAAAGTGGTGATGTAACTGTAAACTAATTTTGTCTTCGTGCATATGTTTAATAGTGAAAGTTTATGTACTCGTGATGTTTAGAAAATCCCAAACTATACCGATTATAGTTTGCATGAATAGTGAATAGCGTGTCCGAAAAACTATGCAAATTTTTGTGAAAACGTCCCTTATCCTCAACACAGTACAAAAGGGTTAAAGTATGAGATTTGCATAAGTTTTGAAAACATTTATGTTTAGCTTGTATTCCCCCCTGAAAACATTGAAAATATGGAAAAATGTAGGGGTATGAACTCACAGTTCTTGTTGTGAAATTGCTGACTGAAATGAAGATCCTCGAGTTGTTGCACGCGACACTTAACGGAATCCTATTATCAAATAAATACATATATGTATCTAAATTAGCGATTTCGTTAGATAACGTGTTAGAGGTACACTTGAATTCGGTTGAGGAATGTTACCGGGACTTGATCGAATCGAAGAAGGTGAGTTTTCAGTCAAAAACACCACTAAAAAGGTGTTTACGGTCGAAGAGGAGTTTACGGTTCTTGAAGGCTTGGACCGTAAACTCAAGAACAGAGTTTACGGTTTCTGAAGGTTTGACCGTAAACTCAAGAACAGGGTTTACGGTTCTTGAAGGTTTGACCGTAAACTCAAGAACAGGGTTTACGGTTCTTGAAGGTTTGACCGTAAACTCAAGAACAGGGTTTACGGTTCTTGAAGGTTTGACCGTAAACTCAAGAACAGGGTTTAAGGTTCTTGAAGGTGGACCGTAAACTCAAGAAAAATGGTTCTGATTGCTGATTTCGAAGAGATAATCGTTTCCAGGCGTTCCAAAGTGACTCCAAACTTGGTTTCTCGATGATTTCCGAAGTTTGAAGGCGTTTTGAGTGTTTACGGTTAAGGTTCTTAGAGAGAGAAAGAGAGAGTTTTTTTTTACCAGAAATGTCCTAATGAAGGTGGAGGCATCGTATTTATAGGGGTGTTGTGGGGGGTCCACTCTTCACTGACCGTAAACAGGTTTACGGTCGTAAACGAGTTTACGGTCGTAAACTAGTTTACGGTCGTAATCCTCACTTAGACCGGAAATGTTGATTTTTCGAGATTTTTGGGTTTCCGCGCGATTTTTGGTTCTGACTCGTAAATAATTTAATTAAATATAACTAGATTATTTTCTAAACCAAAAAGTTTGACGGAAAAGTTAACAAATTCGAATTTTTTTTAACGAAACTCGCGTAATCGGAAACGGACAAAGTTTCGGGTTGTCACAAACTTCTTCACTTCTTCTTCAAAATTTTCGAGAGTTAGGGCTTTTCAAGAAGGTTATTCCACAATAATCATCATGATTGGTAAGTTATTGTTTAGATCCATAACCTAGTCTCTTTATTTCATCAAAACTTCTTCCTAACTCACACAATTTTCGTGATCTACTCCTTAGAAGCTTCTTAAGTTCGAAATCAACCTAAGAAAGCTTGCTAGGGCCGAAAAATAGCATCAAACTCTTCCCTTTCTTCTTCAAATCGAAAACAACAAGCAAAGGTGAGTTCATACCCCTCTATTTTCGGTTTTCACAAGTTTTATGGGGGAGAATACAAGTAAAATGTGTAGATCTATGTGTATGTGTATGTTATGTGTGCTTTCATGTATGCATGTGTGATTTTATGTGTTTATGTGGTAAATATGTAACAAAAAGGAACGAAATCACGAGATCTATGGCACAAGAAGGAAAATAAACATGATCTAAAATATATTACACTAAACAAGTCAAGAAAAATTACCCTCTAAAGTTATAATAAACATATTGCAACATAAAACTCATTTTTGGACTATATTTGTCAAATAAACAAAAGTTGGGTTAAAAATTGTCATTCACGGTTTTCTTAAGGACCAAATGAGTCAAAACAGTTAAAATAAATGTTTTTATGAATATTATGCTCTTCAAGGGACTAGAAATGTAATTTGTAGCTTAATGGGCCAATTTTTGGGCTTTTCGGTCCATAGGCCCAAAAATTGCGAAAATATGGTTTTCAAGGGATTGAAATGGTAGATTTCTCAAAACAGGGGGTAAAAGGGTAAACAAAGCTATTTCAGGGGTCAAAATGACTTGTTTTCCAAAAAGGATAAAAAATGTAAAGTTTTTGGAATTTGGGCCAAAATTGTAAAAGTTGCGAAAAGCTTGGACTTTAACTGAAAAACTCTTTGTTAAAGGGACTGAAACTGCCAAAGAGTAAATTTTGAGCTAAAAACATTACTTAAAAAAGTCTATGGATCAAAAATGTCTTTTCTTTATATAAGGGACTAAAATTGTCATTTTTATTAAAGAATGGCTGAATGGGTCAAACCAATATTTTGAGTCAGTTATTTTATTATTAAGATATTTGGGTCAAAAATACCAAATTACAACTTATGAAAATAGAATGAAGAATATACATATATTTTCAAATATTGTTATAAACAATCGACAAGTTTCGTGCCGTTGCGAATTTAACAATTGTTCAATCAAGCTTCCGACAATTATACTATACCTAAAACAAGTAAATATTCAAATAGTTGGGCTTGAAAGATCCTAATCATGCTTATTGGGCCTTCGTGGCCCATTGACATGACTTTTGGGCCTAACGATGATAACACATGTCTATTGGGCCTCCTGTGACCCAATTACATGTTTAAGGGACCCTCAATGGCTTTTATGTGCTATTGGGCCTCAGTGGCCCATTAGCATTGCTAGTAAGGTCCAAATAAATCAAATGTGAAATGGGCCAACGCGTCCTTCGTATAACTAACAGCCTTAAATAACACACGTAATTAGCAGGACCTTGTAATCCTCTTCTCCTCGTTTGTTAGGCTTACCTTCAATTCAAGTAAACAAATACAGGTCGTTAATCAATGGTAATCAATTTCGTTTGGATTGATATGCAACTATAAACCAAAGAGGGACTAAAACAACTCTGAACAAAACAAATAAAACACAACGATAAAACACCTATACTTGTACGATATCGGGAAAAAGAACATAATACCAAATCAAATAAGATGATACTGACATCTCGGTTAAGTCGGGACTGTTCATAGTTGTATTAAGGGGTGAATGTAGCCTGATCAACTACATTTTCTCCGAAGTACAACTATCACATGCCCCGGGGAAACCTCGATGGTCGGTAAACCTAAAAACATACCCCTTTGTTACCAAGAAGAGAACATCAACTCAATTTACATAATAATTAAAACATCTTAGGAGTAATAATAGTTTATTCATATACCTCCTCTCAGTCACCATGGAAGGGGAGCACCAGGGCATTCAGTTTCATCAGGTCTTAGTGGCCCACGGGATGATCGAGGACGAACCCAAGGGAGATCAAGGGGGATAACACGGCGTTGGGCCCGACGAGTACACGGACACGGACTACGAGTTTGATGGGACCGATGATGACATGGAGGAAGAACAAGACACAGATGAGGATTCCGTCACACCACCTACCAGCGAGACGCAGCAGAACCACCCTGCCCCACCAGAGAACCCCGTGAGAGAGAATCGTTCACCGGAAGCTGAGATTGCCGCTCTGCGCCAACAGCTATTCGCCATGGAAGCACGAGCGGTGCAGGCTGAACAGGAAAGAGATGAAGTCATTGGATAAATGACTGAGATGGCCCAGTTGTTGGCACAACACTTCGGTATATGACCTCGATGTCGTCGTCGGGCGCTCCTTAGAGTGTTAGGACCAGCCTTACCCTACTAGTACTATGATCTATGCTATGTACCATCGACTCTATGTTTAAGTAATTACACTAATCATAGAGTCGTTACGCTGCCGAACTTGCACCACTTATGTATGCTCTTTCGAGCAAATTTTCATGTATCAAAGTACGAATATTATTAATGGAAAATATATGTGTTCTATTGTGATGTTGTTATCTGTTATGTGATTGTATGTTAACATGTGAAACTACTTAAGTACATGCAATACACCTAGTTTATAGGACCACAACCTCACAAAAATCATAGGCACTCAACGTCTTTCCGTTCAATGACAGAAAGATGCCTCAACGACCAACCCGTGGAAAACCTGAGCCAACCCCACCAGAAATCAACTCAGCTACATTTCAAGCAGTTGTATCTGCTGCGGTCACCGCAGCCATGACGCAAATCCACCAAGGGAACAATGGTGGAGGCAATGGACAAGGGGCTGGAAGTTTGAACAACGGAATAAATCAAGGACCTACCAAGACATGCTCTTACAAGGACTTCACCAACGCCAAATCACGAACCTTTAATGGCACAGGTGGAATGATAACCCTAAAGAGATGGATTGAAAAGGTGGAATCGGTATTTAAGATATGCGAATGCCCCGAGGAGATGAAAGTGAAGTTTGCCGCATGCACATTCGTCGACCAAGCTCTCACCTGGTGGAATGGACACGTAGAAGCCATGACTCTCCCCGTAGTCAACGTCATGCCGTGGGCGGAGTTGAAAGAAATGTTGATGGCCGAGTACTGCCCGCGAGGCGAAATTCAGAAAATGGAGCAAGAGTTATGGAATCTCACCGTCCGCAACTCCGACATTGATGCATACATATCAAGGTTTAGCGAACTGTCAATGTTGTGCCCTGGCATGATTACTTCAGAGGGAAAGAAAATCGAACGATTCATCTGGGGATTAACCTCCCCAATTCAAGGAAATATGATAGCTGCAAATCCCGAAACCTTCGACAGTGCCAAGAGGTTGGCCAAGAAACTGTACGACCACAACAACAAGAAGGGCGAGAAGCCAGGGGAAACTGAAGGCAAGAAGGAGAGTGACAATAAGAAAGGAAAGAATAACAAGAGAAAGGGGCGACAAGGCTCAGAGTCGTCAAAGAAGCAACAAACAGTGACAGTCAATGCTACAACCACCCAAGTTCCCTCCACACCACATGCTCCAGTCTCAGCTACTTCAAGTGCCCCTAGGCAGTATTCCGGGAATCTCCCAAAGTGCAACAAGTGAAGTCTCTATCGTAATGGTGAATGCAGGGATATGCATTGTACCAGTTGCAATTGAAAGGGCCACACGACAAAATATTGCAGGACCTATCCTCCCCAGAACCAGCAGCAAGGAAACAACAACAACAACAACACCAACCACAACGACAATAATGCGGGACCAAGCCACACCTGCTATGGATATGGAAAGACTGGGCATTTCCGTCGAAACTGCCCCAACATCAACAACCCTGGGAATGGAGGAGCAGGGAGAGTGCTGACCATGGGTCAAGGAGAAGCGGTTCAGGATCCCGCTGTTGTCACCGATACGTTTCTCCTAAACCACACTTATGCATGCATCCTATTTGATACCGGGGCAGAACGAAGCTTTGTAAGTAATAGATTCAAACACTTGTTAAAACAACAACCCCAGAAGCTTAATGAAACCTTTACGGTGGAAATGGCTAATGGGAAAACAGAATCCACTGGGGAAATCTACATCGGATGTACCCTGACCTTGAACCATCACGTCTTTCAAATAAACTTAATGCTTGTATCCATTAGGAGTTTTGATGTGATTATCGGCATGGACTGGTTAAGCCCCCACCATGCTGAAATTATGTGTCACGAGAAGCTCGTTCGCCTTCACCTCCCAAATCGCGAAACCCTAATTATATACGGAGACAAAACCCAGCACGAACCTTCGTCTTATCTTGTGCACTAAGGCACAAAAGTATCTACGAAAGAAGGACTTGACGTTTCTGGCTCATATAGTGGATAAGTCCAAAGAAGAGGTAAATATTCAAAACATCCCAGTGGCTTGCGATTTCCCGGATGTATTTCCTGAAGATCTTCCGGGGATACCCCCAGAAAGACAAGTCGAGTTCCGAATTGACCTTGTGCCAGGAGCTACACCCATCGCCAAATCGCCCTACAGATTGGCTCCTGCGGAGATGCAAGAGTTATCCAGCCAACTCAGCGAACTTTTGGACAAAGGATTCATCCGACCCAGTTTCTCACCTTGGGGAGCTCCGGTCCTCTTTGTTAAGAAGAAAGACGGTTCCTTTAGGATGTGTATTGACTACAGGGAACTAAATAAGCTCACTATCAAAAATCGCTATCCACTTCCGCGAATCAAAGATCTATTTGACCAACTCCAAGGAGCAAGTTACTTCTCTAAGATAGATCTGCGATCTGGATACCACCAACTCAAAGTCCGGGAAGAGGATATCCCCAAAACCGCTTTCCGAACTCGTTATGGACATTATGAATTTGTCATAATGCCCTTCGGTCTAACGAATGCCCCTGCCACATTCATGGACCTAATGAATCGAATATGTCGACCATTCCTCGACAACTTTGTCATCGTTTTCATTGACGATATTCTAGTCTATTCTCAAAGCGAAGAGGAGCATGGCCGACATCTCCGGCAAATCTTAGAAACCCTAAGAATCGAAAAACTATACGCAAAACTCTCTAAGTGTGAGTTCTGGCTCCATAGTGTGAACTTTTTAGGACATGTTGTTAGTCAAGAAGGGATACATGTGGATCCTTCTAAGGTCAAAGCCATTGAAGGATGGGCGATCCCAACGACACCCACATAAATTCGTCAATTTTTAGGTCTCGCAGGCTATTACAGGAGGTTCATTCAGATATTCTCCAAAACAGCCAAGCCACTTAAATTGCTTACGCAAAAGGGTGTACCCTTTGAATGGACGGATAAGCAAGAAGCTGCATTTCGAACTCTGAAGCAAGCACTCTGCAGTGCACCAATACTATCACTACCAGAGGGAACAGAGGACTTCGTAGTTTACTGTGATGCATCGAATCAGGGTTTAGGCTGTGTACTCATGCAGCGTTGGAAGGTGATAGCTTATGCGTCCCGACAACTAAAGACACATGAGGTGAATTATACCACCCATGATCTCGAATTGGGAGCTGTGGTCTTCGCCTTGAAGATTTGGAGGCACTACCTTTGTGGTACCAAGTGCACCATTTTCACTGACCACAAGAGTCTCCAACACATTTTAAATCAAAAGGAGTTAAACATGAGGCAACGAAGATGGGTTGAGCTGCTGAACGATTATGAGTGCGAAATCAAGTACCACCCAGGTAAGGCTAACGTGGTAGCTGATGCCTTGAGTCGAAAAGAACACTCGAATCGTCGTTTGAAGACTCTTTTAATAACCATTCAATTCCATCTGTCCACGCAAATCAAAGCAGCCCACTTCGATGTTATGAAGACAGAAAACAAAACAAGCGAAGCGTTACGTGGAATAGAAAAGAATTTCGAAGTGAAGGAGGACGGAGCATATTATTTCATGAACCACATTTGGATCCCTAAACTTGGGGGATTCAGAGAAGTAGTCACGAATGAAGCCCACAAGACACGATACTCCATCCATCCGGGTTCAGATAAGATGTACTTGGATATCAAGCAGCATTATTGGTGGCCTAACATGAAGGCAGAAATTGCCACTTACGTTAGCAAGTGCCTCACGTGTGCTAAAGTAAAGGTGGAATATCAGAAGCCCTCGGGATTACTACAACAACCAGTAATTCCCGAGTGGAAATGGGAAAGGATTAGTATGGACTTTGTGACCAAACTACCCAAGACGACTGATGGTTTGGATACCATATGGGTGATAGTTGACAGGTTGACAAAATCCGCTCATTTCCTGCCAATAAAAGAGTCATACAAGATGGAGCGATTGACAAGGACCTATATCAAGGAAATCGTGAGACTCCACGGAGTGCCAATATCTATCATCTCAGATAGAGATAGTAGGTTTACTTCACGCTTTTGGCAATCGCTTCAGAAAGCTATGGGAACACAACTTGACATGAGCACTGCCTACCACCCACAAACGGATGGTCAAAGCGAGCGAACCATTCAAACGCGAGAAGATATGTTTCGCGCATGTGTGATAGATTTTGGAAGGTCGTGGGATACCCACTTACCCTTGATCGAATTCTCGTACAACAACAGTTATCACTCAAGCATCAAAGTTGCTCCTTTCGAGGCATTGTATGGGCGTAAATGTAGATCACTGTTGTGTTGGGCTGAGGTAGGTGACACTCAGCTAGCAAGAGGACAGACACCAGGCAATACATTAACGGGACCAGAAATCATACGTGAAACAACCGAGAAGATAATTCAGATCAGAGCCCGACTGCAATCATCACTAGACAGACAGAAGAGCTACGCTGATAAGCGGCGAAATCCCTTGGAATTTCAAGTCGGGGATCGGGTGTTGTTAAAGGTCTCTCCCTGGAAAGGGGTGATTCGTTTTGGGAAACAGGGAAAAATAAACCCACGATACATTGGACCCTTCGAGATTCTTGCTCGGATAGGTCTAGTGGTTTATAGACTGCAGCTACCCGCTGAGCTCAACAGTGTACACCCCGTGTTCCATGTTTCCAATTTAAAGAAGTGCTTATCCGACGAAACTCTCGTCATTCCATTAGAAGAAATCGAAATCAACGAGAATCTCCTGTTCATCGAAGAACCAGTCGAAATCATGGACAGGGAAGTGAAGCGTACTAAGCAAAGTCGCATTCCGATTGTGAAAGTTCGGTGGAACGCGAAACGTGGACCAGAATTCACATGGGAACGCGAAGACCCGATGAAGCAGAAGTACCCTCACCTATTCTCACATCCTCAAATCTAGCTTTAAAATGAATTTCGGGACGAAATTCCCTCTAACGGGGGGATGATGTCACAACTAGGAATTCTGATACGTTGTAAACACTTAACAAAGAATGACATTGTAGCTAGAACTTGAAAGCATGTATGGTGTTTATTCAATGACAACAAAATTCCATCAAATACCCTATACAAACATTCAAATAGTCAACCAAAAAAAATTGGAAACCCTAAAAATCCCGGTTTAAGTCCATTTTGGACTAGGATCTTCTTATTGGGCTCAATGGACCAATAAGCTTCCAATTTGACTATTTTGGGCTTAGAACTCTTAAATGGGCCCTAATTGGACCCATTTGCATGAAACTTAACATTTTGGGCCTCATAAGCCTATAATGGACTAGTTTATCTTTAATGGGCCTTATTGGGCCATAACAAATCTAATTAGCCCCAATGGGCCATAAAACTCATACTTTGATGAATATTGGGCCGTGAACCATCTCGAAATACCAAATGGGCCGAAAATCATCAAAATGGGCCCATAATATGGACTCAAGAACACAAAGGCCCAAATTATTCTTTTTCTTCTCCCTCTCTCGGCCCAAGTAGAAAAAAAAGAGAAATTAGGGGATTAAGGAGGGTTAGCCACCTCCTTATTACCTATGGGATTTCCATGAAAATCTCACATACTTCCATGCATCCATCCTTTCACCTCTCTCTCTTCTCCTTCTCTTCTTCTTATCTCTCGGCCAAAGGAAACACACACACACACACACAATTCACTTAAGCTTCTCTCAAGAACTCACAACAACTTCTTCACTTCTCCTTCAAAATTTTCGAGAGTTAGGGCTTTTCAAGAAGGTTATTCTACAATAATCATCATCATTGGTAAGTTATTGTTTAGATCCATAACCTAGTCTCTTTATTTCATCAAAACTTCTTCCTAACTCACACAATTTTCGTGATCTACTCCTTAGAATCTTCTTAAGTTCGAAATCAACCCAAGAAAGCTTGCTAGGGCCGAAAAATAGCATCAAACTCTTCCCTTTCTTCTTCAAATCGAAAACAACAAGCAAAGGTGAGTTCATACCCCTCTATTTTCGGTTTTTACAAGTTTTATGGGGGAGAATACAAGTAAAATGTGTAGATCTATGTGTATGTGTATGTTATGTGTGCTTTCATGTATGCATGTGTGATTTTATGTGTTTATGTGGTAAATATGTAACAAAAAGGAACGAAATCACGAGATTTATGGCACAAGAAGGAAAATAAACATGATCTAAAATATATTACACTAAACAAGTCAAGAAAAATTACCCTCTAAAGTTATAATAAACATATTGCAACATAAAACTCATTTTTGGACTATATTTGTCAAATAAACAAAAGTTGGGTTAAAAATTGTCATTCACGGTTTTCTTAAGGACCAAATGAGTCAAAACAGTTAAAATAAATGTTTTTATGAATATTATGCTCTTCAAGGGACTAGAAATGTAATTTGTAGCTTAATGGGCCAATTTTTGGGCTTTTCGGCCCATAGGCCCAAAAATTGCGAAAATATGGTTTTCAAGGGATTGAAATGGTAGATTTCTCAAAACAGGGGGTAAAAGGGTAAACAAAGCTATTTCAGGGGTCAAAATGACTTGTTTTCCAAAAAGGATCAAAAATGTAAAGTTTTTGGAATTTGGGCCAAAATTGTAAAAGCTGCGAAAAGCTTGGACTTTAACTGAAAAACTCTTTGTTGAAGGGACTGAAACTGCCAAAGAGTAAATTTTGAGCTAAAAACATTACTTAAAAAAGTCTATGGATCAAAAATGTCTTTTCTTTATATAAGGGACTAAAATTGTCATTTTTATTAAAGAAGGGCTGAATGGGTCAAACCAATATTTTGAGTCAGTTATTTTATTATTAAGATATTTGGGTCAAAAATACCAAATTACAATTTATGAAAATAGAATGAAGAATATACATATATTTTCAAATATCGTTATAAACAATCGACAAATTTCGTGCCGTTGCGAATTTAACAATTGTTCAATCAAGCTTCCGACAATTATACTATACCTAAAACAAGTAAATATTCAAATAGTTGGGCTTGAAAAATCCTAATCATGCTCATTGGGCCTTCGTGGCCCATTGACATGACTTTTGGGCCTAACGATGATAACACATGTCTATTGGGCCTCTTGTGACCCAATTACATGTTTAAAGGACCCTCAATGGCTTTTATGTGCTATTGGGCCTCAGTGGCCCATTAGCATTGCTAGTAAGGTCAAATAAATCAAATGTGAAATGGGCCAACGCGTCCTTCGTATAACCAACAGCCTTAAATAACACACATAATTAGCAGGACCTTGTAATCCTCTTCTCCTCGTTTGTTAGGCTTACCTTCAATTCAAGTAAACAAATACAGGTCGTTAATCAATAGTAATCAATTTCGTTTGGATTAAGTGAGCAATAACGGGCGACACCTCTAAGTGTCGTTCGTAGTCTGTAGTTATAATCAAAGTCTCCTGGAGGGAGAGCGAGAGTTTGTGTATAGATCTATACGGGGGTGACTCCCCCACACCTCAGCTGTTCGCTACAGTTAGACTCGGCCAGTCTAGGGTGACAAAATCTTAAGATCAATTCCGGCGTTCGCTAGAATGTCAAGACACGAACTAGTCATTATCATGCATGGTTATAACGACTCACATAAAAATAAATCCAATACTATCCGAGTAATCAAGGAAAATCATAATCATTCGTTGTGGCGGTATAACAATTTGAAACAATTATATTATCTTATCGGAAAACATCGGATTTTTCGAGGAAATCAACACCATTCACTTGTACTTTTCAATAACTATAATGCAAAACTTCTCATTTATACACGCTTTGAAATCATTCATGCACAAACTTATGGATCTTCACACTTTGGTATAACACAATTGTCTTTTCAGAAAATATCGGATTTTCTGGGTTTTTTTATAAACTACACAAAACATTTTCATAACAACCCTGCTTATGAACTCACCAACATTCAACATGTTGACGTTTTTCAAAATAACTTGTATTCTCAGGTAACAGGTAAACTGAAGAGTAATGCCAAGTATGATAGGGTGTTATGTTTTGAAAACTTTCAAACAATTTACGTTATGGATATGTAAAATTTAAACAATGTACTTGATGTGAACCATGTCAGTTGTAATGTATTGATGCATGGTGAGGTTTATGTTATGTTTCATGTATATTCATTGTGATGATATTCAATTTGAGTCACGAGAGCCCTCAGACGTTTCCGTCGTCTGGTTCGGGGGTGTGACAAATGGCGCCTAAAGCCTAATATGGCCCAATCTACGAAAGCCCAAAGTACAAAAATTATCCATAGGGGTTAAGGGGACAAGCCCAAACAAAGAATAGCCCAAAGATCCACGCCCACAACTCCTTCGGCCCACAGTATAGCGTACGCTCGGCGTACCAGGCCTGTACGCCCTGCATACGCGATCGATTCAGAAACGGGTTCGCAGCCAGTATGCTCAATGTACTCAGGAGTACGCCCCGCGTACTGGCCTGGTCCCAAACGACTTAATCACTTCAGAACTTATCATCCAATCCACAAAATGTCATCATATTAAAGTCCTAATCCATAAAGTCGAAGGCTTTAAGCCTTTGCATGGCTAAAAACGCCCCAAGGTCCAATTCTAGCATCTTAGCTCCATTAAGTGAGACATCAACTTTGCATGGTTGCACGAAACCCATCAATGTGACATTTTTATGCATTAGGGACCTCTAAAACGTCCAGATCTAGAGACTAAGTTCTTGTAGTAACTTTTACTCACAAGGACAAACCAAAGGAACTAGAATGAGCCATAATCATCCCAAACTAGATCTATCCAAAGAGATGTCAAGCTAAAAACTTTTTACCTTCAATAGCTTGCAAAAGAGACGACAACTTTGGATCTTTAAGCTTCACTCCAAGCAATGAACCTTCAATGATCTTCTATATCTTAAAAATGCACAAAAAAACACTAATATTCTTCACAAGAGCTCAAGAACATTAAAATGGTGGCTAAGCGTCGAGATTAGGGTTTAGGAGATATGGAGGTTGATAAGAGGCAAGGCTCATGGGACATAATGAGCTTATATAGGGGTAAAACCCTACATATTAGGTTTTTAGCTGGCCGGAGTACGCCCCGCGTTCTCCCACGTAAGCTTAGCGTACGTGGATGCATCCATGATCCATCGAAGAGCCAATACGCTCATCGTACTCATAGGGTACGCCCCACGACCCACGTACTAAGCTATGGACCAAAATGAAAGATTTTTGCATAAAGGGTTAAAAAGAAAACATACCAATAATTCGAATGTTACAATTTTTTTTTTTCTGTTTGGTTTTCTTTGTGCTTTGGTTTGTGAGGGTGATCATGGTCTGTTTAGGTTCTTCAACTCCATATTGATGCTCTTTACTCGTTACACAATATTATGGACAAAAGTTTGATGAGTTTGTGCTTTGCGAGTGGGCTTCTTGAATTGTTTTGTGTTTCTTGCATCTGTCGTTGAAGGTTTAGCTGATAATTGTTGCCTTAGATGAGCATTGGTATTGAACCCTTGGTGATAACCAATCTAAAAAGATAAACATGCCCAAGTATTAAAACATTGGATACTAAACTTCTTTGAGTACTCTTTCTTCTGTCTCAGGTTAGTTATTTTCTTATCTTGTTATATTTTATCGGAAAAAAATTGTGCTACGTGTTAAAAAAAATTGGTTTCGCCCATGATTAAAATGACCATATTTGTAAGCCATAATATCAAGATAACCCTATTTTAATAGTCAATAACAAAATGATCAACACTATCGTGAAAAAATGGCCTTCGAATTTGTGACATCACCTTTTTTACAAAAAAGACTATTTCGCACAAAAGTGTGCAAGTTTGTGATCATAGATTATAGAGTGGAAATTAAATTAATAAAAAACAAATTTTCCCCATGAACATTTATGATGCATATAAGGCGATAAAAATTTCCACTGCCTAATAGATGGTGCTCACTAGGTATTCATATAATTTTGTTATTTGGCAATGGATTTAGTATTAGAAGTAAACATGTAATCACTAGCGATGTTTGTTTTTAATGGCTTATATAACGTAAGTAAAGTAAAAGTACATGCAAAAGTACAAATAATGGGTAAATCAATTACGATTTTTTTTTTCCCTTAAGAGAAAGATTAACAAAAGTAAACTAATAACAATGATTTTTTTTCCTTAAGAAAAAGATTAACAAAAGTAAACTAATAACAATGATTGCATTTGAGAAATGAAGAAGTTTGTTTGGTCATTCGATAGAGCAAGAAATATGGTGGGGTTTGGAAATACTCCAATAAAAATAATGTCAATATAGGCTTTAGTCTTGATTGGTCTCACACTTTACGGTAAACCATACAATGCACTTTGAGAACAATATGGAAAGTAGGATCCGTATGCTTATATCGATATGTTTTTGCGACATCTAAAGTTTATTTAACACACTTTTATAAATATCTCAAAATCATGATATAATAAGGTGTAAGGAAGAGTCAATGAATCAACATTGGAAATAAAATATGGGCTAGAAGGTGTAGATGCGCCGAAAGAATTCAGACATCTCGAATAAGGAAAAGGTGGATGTAAAGTATAATATTTACCCATACATCCATTAGTAATTATTATAGTGGTAAAAAGTGTTAGCACCATTTTCAAACAATGTTTTGGTAACCGTGGTTCATTTAAAACAATGTTAATGCTTATATACACAAAAATAGATGGTTGACAAGAAAAAGTGATAACATAATCTATTATTTCTTATCTTCTTCTTCTAAATGACATCGTCATTGTCTATATTAAGCTATAAAATAGGATGTTGACATGAAATAGTGAAATCAAAAGATTATGATGTGGAAACTCCACATACTTTGGGGACCCGTGGTAGAAGGTTTTTGGGATGCTCTAATTTCAAAGTTTATGTTTGTCTAGGTAGGAAGTGTAATGAAGTTATCTTTTACATCTATGTTTAATATGTTTGTTTGAAAGAACATGATGAATGACTATATATTTTAGATGAATAGATATGAAACTAACTTTATAAGGCTACAAATACTTACCTCATGTTGAAGAAAATGCATTTAGAATTGAAAAGAGAAGAACATGAATTGTATCTTGAAATAGGAAAAACATAAGTTTACAAGTGTTTTCGCACTTAAGGTTATTTTAGTCATGATAGTTGTGGTTTACACATTATGAATTATAATATTTATTTTGTTATAAAAATACATGTTATGAATTTGACATAATGTGGTTACTAATGATTATTTTAGATCTTAAATTTTGTTATGTTTTGTATGTTCATGTGGAGAACTGATAATTTCACGAATGTTTAGGTGGATCACCATCTTATGTACACAATATGGATATGTTGGTTAGAAAAAAATATCGTTTAGCATATTTGGTCACCATTTTCGGGTAAAACTTATTGTTTAGCTATTTAAAAGGTATCACTCTCCAAACAATAAAACATGATGAATATCCGACAATCTACTTGATCGGGAAGGGGTAACTCACAAAATAATATAACCTCGTGCGAACCTAAAAACGCTACTTTACATGAGGGGTTATCTGTGTAATTAAGCGAAAATCCAAGGACCGGTGATGCAATTGTCGTCAAATTAAGTCTTAAGCTTCACACATCTTCAAATCTTTTAGCCTAAAACCCTAGCAAATACGCCGAGACAGAGAGAGTCGGCATCTCTGCAAAACCCTTGCATTTCCGCTTCTCTTCTCTTCATGGATGCCCCAGAGATGCCGCAGCTTATCGGCGATATGGAACACGACAATCGCTCCGACGATGACTTCTGCAACTCGATCCTCTCACGGTTTTCTAACTCCACAGACCCCCAACACCACCACCTGTGTTCCATGATTGGCGATATATCTCAAGGTCTCAAAGACCTCAACCACCCTCTTACCCCCCTTGCCTATTTCGGCGCCACCTGTACTTCTCTCGATAAGCTCTCATCTTCCGACCCCAACCCGCCGTCTCACCACATTGATGCTCTCATCAGTATCATCTCCATGGTCCTACCCCGTATTAATTCTGCTGTTCTCAGGAAGGAGTCCGACTACGTTTCCGGTCTAATCTCCCGTCTTATTCTATCCAATGGTGTTACCGATAGCGTCGTGGCTTCTGGCTTAAAGTGCATCTCCCATTTGTTAATCGTTGGTCATAGGATGAGCTGGTCTGACGTTTCTCATTTATTTGGAGTTCTTCTTGGATTTATTGCAGATTCGCGTCCCAAGGTGATTTTTTGTTGCAAGCTTTCTTTGAACACATACATCTGCATCTTTGAATATATATTTGGAGTACTAGTATTCTACTTCTAGTTGATACTTTTTTTTTTCTTTTGAGAAAGCATCAAGTTATCCAAACTTGATTCCTGTTTATGTTTGTGAGTGAAAGTTATTTGTTAACTGGAAATTTACCTAAGAAGCTAGTAAATGGATTAGCTGAATTGTTCTATATTGCAGCAAGATTACTCCTTCATAGTTCATCTTGACACATGGTTATGATAGTTAGAAAGCTTAGAATAACACATGTCTTCTTCTTATAGGTAAGAAGGCAATCACATATCTGTCTCCGTGATGTAATGCAAGGCTTCAGGGAAACACCAGTGTTGTCACCTGCTAGTGAAGCCATTGCAAGCACCTTTGAGAGGTTTCTTCTACTTGCTGGAGGATCAAATACCAACACCTCAGAAGGTTCTAGAGCTCAAGAGGTCCTATATATTCTTGATGCTCTGAAAGATACTCTTCCCCTTATGTCTGTCAAGTTCTCAACAAAGATTCTGAACTACTTCAAATCTCTTCTAGCACTACACCAATCTGCAGCTACACGTCGAATTACAGATGCTTTGTATTTACTTTGCCTCCAACCAACTGTAGAGGTCTCTCCTGAAGTACTGATGGATTTGTTATGCTCATTAGCTGTCTCAGTCTCTTCAAATGAGATGTCTGGTGATAACTTGACATTCACTGCACGACTGTTGGATTCAGGGATGAAGAAAGCTTTTTCTCTTAACAGACAGACTTGTGTTATCAAGCTTCCAGTTGTGTTCAGTGCATTCAGAGATATTTTAGCTTCTGAGCATGAGGAGCCTTTGGTTGTTGCTATGGAGGCACTCAAGAGCTTAATACATACATGCATTGATGATAGCTTAATCAAGCAGGGTGTAGATCAGATTAAGACAAGTGGGAGAAAATCTGGGCCCACCATAATTGAGAAACTCTGTGCGACAGTTGAGAGTTTACTTGATTATAGCTATGCTGCAGTCTGGGACATGTCATTTCAAGTTGTGGCTGCAATGTTTGATAAACTAGGTGAATTCAGCTCTTACTTCTTAAAGGCCACTCTTAAGAGCTTGGAAGACATACAAAAGTTGCGTGATGAAGATCTTCCTTACAGGAAACAGTTGCATGATTGCATGGGAATGGCTGTAATTGCATTAGGGCCTGAAACCTTCTTAAGATTTCTACCTCTAAATCTAGAAGCTGAAGACATCTCTAATGCCAATGTTTGGCTTTTCCCTATCTTGAAGCAAAACATTGTGGGTGCCCGTTTAAGTTTTTTCAGTGAATCTTTGCTCGATACAATTCGAATATTGAAGCTGAAATCTGCAAAGGTAATAAGTGCTCTTGAATCTTTTCTTTCTGTTTTATGTCTTGTTCTTTCTACTTACATGTCTGCTTGCAACAGCATGAGCAAGAAGGGCGAATTCATTCTGCTAGAAGCATTGATGGAGTTATATATTCTTTGTGGTCTTTATTGCCTTCATTTTGCAACTACCCTCTTGATACTGCTGAAAGTTTCAGTGATTTAGAAAAAGCATTATGCCATTCTCTTCGTCAAGAACCTGATTTTCGTGGAGTAGTATGCTCCAGTTTACAGACTCTCATTCGACAAAATAAAAGAATAGTGGATGGGGAAAGTCAAAGTCAACCCTCTGATAACAAAGTCAGTGTATGTGAACAACGTGCAGTTTCCCGCTACACTTTAGAAGTTGCAACTTGTAATTTGGATGTGTTAAGGTCCTCTGCACGTGATATTTTGTCTACACTATCTGGAATTTTCATGAAATCTGATAAAGATGATGGTGGATCTTTACAGGTAGGATTGATGGCATTTTTGTAATTGATTAGAATTTAGAACCTCTGTTGGTTGATTAAAATTTCCATTTTGTAGAAAACAATTGGTGACTTTGCATCTATAGCTGAGAAAGGTGTAGTCTCAAGGTTTTTCAAGACCACAATGCAGAAACTATTGAAGGTCACAGAAGAGGCTGGAAAAGCACAAAATACAAAAAATTCTACTTCTATGGAAGTAGACCAATCATCGAATGAAAATTCTTTGTCACAAACAAGGTAAAGCTTCTTCGTTTGACTAATAGTTTTTATAAAATAATCTAACATGTTTGTATTTTTCTTTTACAGGGTACAATTATATGACCTGGCAGTTGCACTTTTACCTGGGTTAGGTGTAAAAGAAGTTGACCTGTTATTTGTTGCAATAGAACCTGCATTGAAGGACACTGATAGTTCAATTCAAAAGAAGGCTTACAAAGTTCTTTCAACAATCCTTGAGGTATTTATTTTAATTAAACCATTAACATAATCTTGACATAAAGATTAAAACTTTACATTCTTTTTTGATTTGACAGCATGCTGATGGTTTCATTGCAAGAAAGCTTGAAGATTTACTCAAACTGATGTTTGAAGTGATGCATTCATGCCATTTTTCAGCCAAAAGACACAGACTTGACTGTTTATATTTCATAATTGTCCATGTCTCAAAGGATGAATCAGAACAGATGAAGCGTGAAATTGTTGCTTCTTTTTTGACAGAAATTGTACTTGGACTCAAAGAGGTAGAATTTCTAGAACTTTCTGAAGTTTTGTACTTTGTTGCTTATTTTTTTTTATTTGTGGCTGATTTTATGATCTACAGGCTAACAAGAAAACAAGAAATAGGGCATATGATATTATTGTCCAAATTGGTCATGCGTGTGTGGATGAAGATAAGGGTGGAAACAAGGAGAATTTGTATAGCTTTTTCAATATGGTAATGTACTTTTGTAAAGACATTTTGGGTTCTATTTAGGTTTTTTTTTTTTTAAAAAAAAGTTGGTTGCTATTTTTGATACAGGTGGCTGGTGGCTTAGCTGGCGAGACACCTCACATGATAAGTGCAGCGGTCAAAGGCATAGCTCGTTTGACTTATGAGTTTACTGATCTTGTATCCACTGCTTTCAGTGTTCTTCCATCCGCTTTTCTCCTTCTTCAAAGAAAAAACAGAGAGATAATTAAAGTAAGTATTTATTATTATTATTATTTTATATTAAGTGTCTATTAATATGGTTGTTATTGGTGCAGGCGAATTTAGGTTTGATAAAGGTATTAGTTGCAAAATCACAAGCTGAAGGGTTGCAAATGCATATGAAGGGCATGGTGGAGGCTCTGCTGAGCTGGCAGAGTACGAACAAGAGTCATTTTAAGGCAAAGGTTAGTGAAAGATCTGGATTTATATCTTGTGATAAATTGTTATTGAAATATAATAAATGGAATGGATGATGATATGTTGTTACAGGTGAAGCTGCTGCTTGAAATGCTTGTGAAGAAATGTGGGATTGATGCTGTTAAGGAAGTTATGCCCGAAGAACATATGAAGCTGCTTACTAATATTAGAAAGGTTTGTTGAAGATTTAATGTTTTTTTTCTTCTTTAAGAAATTAATTTGGAATTAAAATTAAACAAGTTGGAATGGAATGGAATGGAGTGCAGACAAAGGAACGGAATGAGCGAAAATATGCTGCTAACACTGAGGAAACCAAATCTCGTATGTCAAAAGCAACCACCTCCAGGTTCTTTTCGCTTCTTGTCTTTTAAGCAAAGATATTTTTAGATATTATTTATAATTTTATATATAATTTACAGGATGAGCAGGTGGAATCATACAAAAATATTCTCTGATGATGAAACTGAGGATGGGAATTCAGATGACATGCATCATACACATGCGGTTTCTGGTCGACGCAGCTTGGTCAACTCCAAGAATCCTTCAATCCGGTTTGTGCTTTGGCCCCAACATAATAACTGTTTTTGGACCAGTTTTGTAAAAATCAGGTATGCCCAAGGACCAAACATGTAATTTAATGTAATGTCATGATATGCTTTGCAGGTCCAAGAGAGCAGGGAAGAGGCTACCAGAAGACGATTTCGACAGATTAGAGGATGAGCCGCTGGACTTAATGGACCGTGAAAAGACGAGATTGTCCCTGAGATCATCTCAGAGTTTAAAGCGGAAATTACAGTCGGAGGATGAGCCAGAGATAGATGATGATGGACGGCTGATAATACGCGAAGAAGAGACGAAACGCGAGGTGGCGGAGGAGTATGATGCGAGGAGTGAGGTGTCGGGAGGTAATAAGTCACGGAAAGGAGGAGAGAAGAGGAGGAAAGTGGAGAGTGGGTGGGCGTATACGGGTGGGGAATATAAGAGTAAAAAGGCAGGTGGGGATTTGAAGAGGAAAGGGAAGTTGGAGCCCTATGCTTATTGGCCGTTGGATCGCAAGATGGTCAGCAGGAGACCCGAGCAGCGGGCAGCTGCCCGGAAAGGGATGTCAAGTGTTGTGAAAATGTCCAAGATGATGGAAGGCCAGAGTGTGTCCAATGCCTTGAAAATGAAGGCCTTCAAGTTGAAGAAGAAAGGGAATGGGAAAGGGAAAAAAAGACAGCTTAATTAATTTATTTTCAAGGCTAGACGATGTGCTGTTTTTTGAGTGTATACAAAAATATTTATTCTATTTAAAACATTATATAATAGATGAGTTTGCTTGGACTGCATTTTCATGTCCTTTTTCCTTGAAATTATCATATACGAGTAACAATCCTTCATTTTGCAAAAAAGTCCGTATCCATGCTAAATAATATTTAAAGTTATTTTGCGAAGTCACGTGCTATGATCGAAACCTTATTTTGTTGGTCATCTTAGTGAAAACGCTCTACAAAACTAGTTATTATATTGTTGATCGACCATTAACCTCAGTTTCCAACACCAGATTCAGATTTAAAGTAAAAGAAATAAAATCTTAACTCAATTTTAAACGTATCATAGCTCTTACAATTAACATTTTTTTTTTTTTTGGGGGGGGTGAAAATTTTAGTAAAGATTGAACTGTAAAGAGTTGAGAACTTGGATCTGGTGTGGGAAATAAATAATACACACCATTAATTAAAAGGTTATCTACAGAAAAATCCGATTTTTTTTTTCAAAAGTTTCAATAAAGTCATTAAAGTTTTTTTTTAACAGAAAAATCCCAATATTTTGATTTTTTTGTCTAAATTAACGAAAAAGTCTTTTATATTTGAACAGCAAATGATAGATTATATGATTTTTTCAAAATATTGCGACTTTTTTGTTCAAATTTTTTTTTAGGACTTTATTGAAACTTTTGAAAAAATAACCCTTAATTAAACGACTATCTGTCTATGAGGCAAAACATATGATGAAAGAAAAGTAATACATATAACATCAAAATCCAACAAAATATTTCATTCATTCTCATCTACTTTCAAAGTACACAGATGGAAGCAACAACAGTCAGGTGAAGAATATCATTACAAGAACAGCATTCACTAGCATTAGCCATTTAGCTTTCATTCTTCCTTCATCTTCCACTGTTTCTCTTTTTTCCAAACAGACACACCCCTGCAACAACAGATATACACCACTGTTTAATAATAATAATAATAATAATAATAATGGGGTGGGGTGGGGTGGGGTGGGGTCATCTTACCATGTCATATCATGTCTGAATAAAGAGCAAGTATTGTCTATTGGAAAGGTGCAAATAATATGGAAGAGTTGTGACCCCCAAATCCAAATGAATTAGACAACGCCACCTTCACTTCCAGTTTCTCTTTCTTTGGCCCCACCAACACTTTTGTATCCTGCATTCATCATATGTCATTATTGTAATAAAAGAATTTTTATTTCTCAAATAACCATAGAAAAAAATTATATAATTCATACCACCCCTTCATCTGGATTATCAAGATTGATATTTGGATGAATCCAACCTGTCCTTATTGCCTGCCAAAACAACATCAATATTCAATACCATTATTAAATTTATGGCATCCAATAATATTCAAGAAAAAAATAAAAATGAAAAGGCAAATTGCATACTGCTGTAAGTATTGGTTTACCTGTACAGTTGCAACAGCTTCCACAGCACCAGCTGCTCCAAGAAGGTGGCCAATCATGGACTTTGTAGAATTCACTCGCAACTGCAAACATTCAAATTTCATAATCAATTAATTACCCAATAAAACTAAAAATATTTTCATTAAATCTCAACTCTCACATCTTGGTTCTTCCCAAAACAATGAAGAAGAGCATTATATTCTTTAAGGTCTCCAGCTGGCGTTGATGTGGCATGGGCATTTATGTAATTCACATCTTCCCTTGCCACCCCAGCTTGAGATAACGCCTTCTCTATGCATAAAATCACACCAGCACCTAATAAAACATAATTAAAAAAAAAAATCAATTACTTTCCATTTTTTTTCTTGAACAAATTAGTTCGTATTATCATATCTCTCATTATTGATTTCTTTCTACCTTGTGGATGAGGCTCTGTCATATGATAAGCATCACAAGTGAAACTTCCACCTAAAAACTCTGCATAGATTGTAGCACCCCTTTTCTGTCCAATTTCAACATTTTTAATCACATCAAATACAAAATAAATTATTACCAAAACCATATTAATATCATTACAATTAAAAAAAAAACAAACCTTAGCATGCTCAAGTTCTTCCAACAACAAAACTCCAGCTCCTTCACCCATAACAAATCCATCACGCCCCTGTAAAAACATCATAACCAAAATTATATACATTTTTTAAATGGTATAAAATTTATATTTTAAGAAAAGAATATCTAATATTACCGTATCCCATGGACGTGATGCTTTTGCAGGATCATTGTTTCTCTCAGATAAAGCCCTGCATGCCACAAATCCTCCCAATCCTACACCATGGATAATGAAATAAATATTTATCTTTTATGACCATTTTACCCTTATTCTCTAACAACTTTCACAATACGAGTATTGTGAGGAAAGAAGAACAGCAAATGGGTATACATGAAGTCATTTGTCTAGATTAAGTAAATAAAAAAAGAAATAGCCATGTATAATTGTCTAGATTAAGTGCTAAAACTATTAAGCTCATTAAGTCAAAAAGACAAAAAACACCTTACACAAGAAAAGATTTAGTAGTACCTATAGGTATAATGACAGCATCTGAGCCACCACAAAGCATCATGTCCTGCAAGATTCTTTACACTGTTAGATAACTAAACATAAATAGCTATTTTGGAATTTTAATTAATGACTTTCTTTTCTTTTGTAGTTAGAAGTATTATAGAGTAACAAAAGTCACTTACAGCTTCACCTCTGATGATGTGATTTGCTGCATTTAATATACAGAAGTTGCTAGTGGCACAAGCTGTAGAGATAGAATAATTTGGACCCATCCATCCCTGAAGAACAACAATATGCAAATGAACATCATTTACAATTTACAAGAATCTTGAATGCTTAAAATCCTTTTAGGATCATAAAAATCTGCTCACCAGATCCATGGCCAGCATTGCGGACCCCATGTTAGTAGTTGCAAAGGGTACACAAAAAGGATTCATTTTTCTATATGAAACCCTTAAAGCTTCTATAGCATCATTGAAAACCTAAGAAATTATAAAACAAAGAATGCGTTAAAACTCTTAAGATACAGAAATAGAAGTGAAAGAATAAAGAATATGTTTTCTTTGTGAAATTACCTTCATACCCCCCATAGCAGAGCCAATCAGAACCCCACATCTGGTTTTATCTAATTCATCCATTTGATCTTCAGTTATCCCTCCATCTGCAAGAGCTTTCTTTCCAGCAGTTAACATGTAAAGCATAAACCTATCCATCCTCTTGGATAATTTTGGTGCCACCCATCCATTTGTTGAAAAATTCTTTATCTCTCCAGCAATTCTCTGTAAATTTAAACTCTGTTATGTTAATGACTTGATTCTAATCAATAACTTTATAAAAAAAACAATAAAGGGTAAGAATAAAGACATACAGTTGGATAGTTGGAGCAATCAAAGGCTTCAATTTCACTAATGCCACTAACACCCTCTAGCAAATTGTTATAGAAATCATTTGGATTGTTACCAATTGGGGTCTCCACACCCATTCCTGTAACTACCACTCGCCTTTGTTTTGTTGGTGGTTTCTTTTTTGTCACTGTTTCCATTGAAGGTTGAATGGCTATAGCCATTGCTTCACCTACATGTTTAAGAAACCAAGAATCTGGTTGGTGACTAATAATATCATGAAGACTTAATATGCGTAAGTAAATGAGATAAAGAGAGAGGAGAATGTGAATTAATGCAACCAACTTCAACCAAACCTGCATAGACTTTAATATAAAGTTGAATATATATATATATATATTTGCATGCGTGTGCATATACCCAAATTTGAAAAAAATCAGAACAAGAAATTACAGAAACTAAATTGGTTAGACTAATTTGCAACTCCATTATCAATCTGGCATTTTATCTATTATGCTAAAAGATCTGTTAGGTTTTGAACAATCAAGCATACCAGCTTATACCAGCTGCATTAACTAAAAGTTCAATTCAGTGAGATCGGGAATAGAATAGAATCCAATTAAGCAAGTGTCTGAAGCCTCAAAGTGTAAAGAGAGTAAAACTTTGTTGGGGTTTTGAGATAAGAAACCTTTTCACCCAAAATTAAGAAACAAACGGAATCCCAAATTAAAGGACAAGTGAGAATGGGGGTACCACTGAAGCGGATTTGATTTATAAATTAAAAGAAAGGGGATAAGAAGTGAGAAGATTACCTGAACGGAGGGGGCGGCGGCGCCTGCCACCAAGGGGAACATTTCCGGATCGGAAAAGGGAAGCAGCACCGAAAAAATCAGAAGAGGAAAGTGAAAAACCATTGGAGCTATTGTATCGATCGCATGGAGATAAACAAGAGGACATGAAACCCTCAATGGTATTGGTAGCAGTTAATCGTCCAAAACCAGGAAAAGAGGTGTTGGCGTTAGCGTTGGCGCTGGCGTTACATTTAGATAAGAGTCTCCGTTTGCGAGCCCATCTGGTGTTGGTTGCTTGTGGCTTAGAAGACAACAACGAGGGATGTTGGTCGTTTTGGCAAGAGACAGACATGCAGGCCGCTACTATCCATGTACAAACCAGGGAAGAGGCGGATGCCTCCATCTCAGTGATTAATTGTTTATTTAGCTTCAAACTGAATCATATATGTGGGTGTCTGCTTCTGTCGTAATATATATGTTATCTGGGGGATTGTCGAGTGAAACTGGCGTAAGGCCGTGACGGCGGAGAGACAGAGGAGGGTTGTTGCTGGTGGCTGAGTGCGTTGAATCTGAGAGAAACAAGTGAGAGAGAGAGAGAGAGAGAGAGAGATACGTGGTTCGCGTGTTGTGATGAAGAGGCCAAGTAATCGAGTGGAGCCATGGCGGAAATCTGAGTCCGTCCAACTCACCCCACTGCCCACTTCCAGAGTGGGCCCGTGTACTCTCTAGCTCTACCAAATGTCACCACATCTTCCACCTCTTTCCCTCCGATTATACCATTATCAACAATATATACCCTTATCTTTAGTACACAATTATATTTCAATAAAGCTTATCAAAGTACAAGTACTATTATAAATTAGAAAAAAAAAATTATGAACTTTATCAAATATAATACCCTAGTATAAAGATTTTATTTATTGCAAAGATGGTCCCTAATTGAAACAATATTATCAATGTCCATCACTTCTTCTTTATTTTGTTTGTCATGTGTCGTGTGAAAGTCACATAAGAGTATTTATATCGTTTCGTCCCTATCTATTTCCAGTTGCTTATTGAAAAAACAATAAGTGGATTTCAGTTTTATTCTTCAACATTTATCGAATGTAAATCCTCTCATTTGAAAATGGCTTTTATGCACATGGTCGATATACTATAACACGAACCTCTTGGACATCCAACAACCATGGGCGAAGATTTTACTAATTCTCCGAAGTGGTAATGAAAGGGTACTAAATGTGGATTTTTTTCACTAGGTTGGTCCACCAATGTGTCCAATGGCAATCGATGCCATTCTATGACTTTGTCATTCCATGAATGCCCTAGAAGCTGATAACAACTTTTTTGTTGCACAAAACTGAAGAATGTAACATTTTATAAGGACTATTTGGTTAAGATGAAATAGTGGATACTCTTTGCAAATTTTGGTTTAGTAAGGTTGCATAAAAGATGAAATAGTTAGTTTAGTTCATGTTTATTTAGGAAATTTAGGTCGTATGTTGCATGTTGTCTTTGTGTGGAAATGTAAAGTACATGTTTCAAGTAATGAAAATGAAAGACACTTACGGGCGTGGACTGTTTTATTTCCAAATTTTGTATATTGGTGATTGGAAAAGTAGGATATGTTTAACATATGTGCACCAACATAACAAGTTAGTAATACTACTTGTAAAAACATAAACATATTGGGTTACACATAAGGCTCAATCCAACAACAAGAAATAAATAAATATAAGGACTAGTTTATTATAAATCAGTTGATGGTATAATTATAAACTAAAAGTCTTAAAGAGATGAACTTATTTTGTTATAAGACAAAGATTTAAATTATGGAAGGTAAGTATATAAGATGATTATATTAATCGGATAGTTGCCTAATTTAAACCAAATCTTAGAGAAAGGAAAGCTCTATGGATTATGTAAGTATAAAAAGGTAAGCCAATCCACGAGAGACTTATCCTAATCTCGATTTCTCTCTCTTCCTCCCATTTTCTCTTTTCGTTGATTGGGAATACATACCCCATAAGGGTTCTCGGTTTTGCTAGTTCAGCAAAAGACAAAGGTTTGATATGCTTTCTTTCTCGGATTGTTGCTTTAGGGTGTGACCTCGATAAATGGATTGTACATTCCTTCTATTGTGTTTGCTTCTTGATCTTCGAAAGGAGTACATACACACACAAACCTTCTTGTAGTTTAACATTTATTGCTTGAATATATGAACATAGATCCAATGGCTTGATCATGATGTGTTTTGATTAAATGTTTATGTTGCTTGTTTTGTTTATGGAATTCGAATAAGCATCATGAACCAACAAGATCAACGCAATTGTACTATGTAGGCTTACATTAAGAAAACACAATGTTCATAACACATCTTTAGGATAGTAGTTTAATTTCAAGTATCATCCTTCTATAATTCACACTAATAATAAGCTTTTCAACAAACATTTTAGGGTTTCACCATAAGTAACACAAACATAAGTATTTCATCACATATCATATCCATAACAAATAAGAATTCACTATAAAAAACATAACATAAACGGACATAAAGGAAATGTTTGTCAATACATAACCATTACATAACAAAATAAATGTAGTTTTCCTAAGAAACTATCCCATTTCACCACACACATAATCAACCCATCATTTGTTAAATTTTGATATGTTTGCGCTCTTCCCATGCTGTACTTACCTTATTTGGAACCCCACTAGAAGATTCAAGACTGTAACGCCCCATTTTCACAACAAAAAATTTCATTTTTAATTAAAATAAAACAATATGTTCATATAACCCAAGTTAAGAAAACCATTTGTTCCAAAATACAACTGTTTGAAAATCAGAGTAATGTAATAAATGTGGAATCTACTCTGCTACTGATGAGTGTGTACAGTCACGCCTTTGCCTTCCCACGATCACCAATAGTACCTGAAAAATATCTAATCCACAAATAGCCAAAGCTTAGTGAGTTCCCCCAAAATACAACATACCACAATATACATACAATGCATGCACACATAAGCCTTCAGTCTGTCTGGCCTGCCTCGCAAGGCCTACAACACACTTTGACTACTCCTGAGCCTACAGTTTGACTGGACCACCTTGCAAATCCTACAGTACACCTGGACTGCTCTCTCTCTCTCTCTCTCTCTCTCTCTCTCTCTCTTTCTCTTTCTTTTTCTCTCTCTCCCAGAGCTTACAACTGATCCACACCTAGTCTACAACATACCGCTGGCCTGTCAGGGAAGGATGCAGGAATACATAGTAGATGTTGTCGAGGTTGAAATAGGCGTTGCCGATGTAGAAAAAATAGGTAAAAAATCGAAAAATCAAATTTTTTTCCACTACGGACAGAAAAAGTAGGTGTTGCCGGTGCAACACCGGGACACCTACTAGGTCCGCCCCTGTGGCCTGCCTGGGTATCTTGGATACAACACAAAGCAGGACCGTCTTAACCCACCACCCAATATGTCGACATATGTAACAAACAAGCAATCAAGTGAACACATAAACACATGCAACTCTCTACATTAGTCTACTTGTCTAACAGCTCACTACCGCATATCAGGCCTCATACCGTACACTATGCCACGAACAACAGATCTCAAGGAATGCATAGCTATATGTAACTACAGGTGAGATAGACATTCGAACAGATGATCCCACTCTAGATCCACAACCAAACAAGGAACAGGTAAGAAAGCCTAGATCAACTGTTCTCAGGCTATCCTATGTGACTACATACAACCCTTAGGGAACTCCACTAGACAATAACCAACCTAATGATACTCTAACCAACATACTGCTACTCTTATATCGTGACACACAATGATATACACTGTAACACATAGTATAGTGAGGAAACTCACTTGAATCGAAGACCCAAGGAAAACATAGCAGCACCCTCACTTCCTGTATTGATCGCTCCTACGAACCAACTAGCACCAAGCAAAGGTAGAACCTTAGTCAATAACCTAATTCCTCCAAGTTAAAACCAAAGTTAAACTGGTCAAAAGTCAACGGTCAATGTCAACATAAAAGTCAACGGTCAATGGTCAACATAAAAGTCAACGGTCAACCAAGTTAACCCCCACTACGATGTGGAGGCCTCTTGGCCACGCCGTGGGCACATCAGGACAAAATAGTCGCGAAGCTGAGAACCACCACGTCGTGGCAAGCCCATTCCCACGTCGTGGGAACTAGCAGATTGCCATATTCTTTATTAAATGCTTAATCCTTATAGATCTAAGCCCAAAACTTAAAATCTACTTCTTTTCAATGACTTAATGGATAAAGTTTCCAACTTTATCCATTAGGACTTCACTCTAAGGCTAGATCTATAACCCTAAGTCCATTAAGTCCTTAATGGGACCAAAACTTGTGCATGAGACCAATAATCATCCAAAACAAAGGCCTTTTTCTCACTCAACAGAACCTCTGGACCATTAGAGAGCCATAGCAAGCTCTAGAGTTTCTTAAACTCCAAGAGCATTCATGGAAGGAACCAAAAGTACCCAAAATTGGCATCAAACTTGAATCTAAAGGAAGAGGTGTCAATGTGAGAACTTTATGTTGATTAAGATGTATAAGCCAATAACTAATTTGGTATATTATTAAATTAGAAGAAAAGACATTTTTGGGTTGCCATCATAACCAATAACTGAATAGAATGACTTTTGGGGAGAGAGGCTGATTAATTAATTTATTTGATTATTAAATAAATTAGAAATTGAAATAAATGATTTATTAATATGCTATGTGATTAATATATTAATTTGAATTATTATTAGTTAATTAAGAATTAATTAAGAATTAATCAAAAATTAATTACAATTAATTTCGGGATAATTAGAATTACTTGAAAGTGCAAGGGCTAAGATGTAATTGTTCAATAGTTAAACAATAGATGTTACAGAATCTTCCCATTGGGGGGGGGGCGGTTTTGGGAAGCCTCTTAGGGTTTCTAAAATGATTTCTTATAGATAATTAAGGAGTTGGATAATTACCACATTTGAGATATTATTATAATATTCAATTAGGGTTATCCAAAGCTTTCCTTATCAACTATAAACAGGACCAAAATTTTTATCTACCTCTCCTCTCTCCTCAAGTCTTCTAGTTACTAGGGTTTTGGATACAAACCATTAGAGGCATTCAAGTTTTTGGTGCTTGCTTTCCAAGGAACTTAAGAGGATTTTGGTGTGATTATTTGCTACAATAATCAAAAGGTATGTAACCTTATTTCTATATGAATTTTGATAATGGTAGGATTTCATTAGGGTTTCTTGATATTCATAGTTAGTTGCTACCAATAGAGAAAACATAGATCATTTCTAGGTTGCATGTGAACTTAAGCGTTTAAGTGTTTTCCGCTCATATGTATTTTTTTATAACCTGGAAAACTCATAAGTGGCATCAGAGCCTTAGTTTGATAGTTGATTGTGCATAATAGTGAATGGATCAAAATTAGGGTTTATGGAATTAAATCTTAAGGCTTAAAACTTTGGCAAAAGGCTAGGGTTCTTGACACCCTAACCTTACGGTTTATAGTTTTCTTAATTTCAATTTTAGATGCCTTAAAATTTGGATAATTAAAACTTGGTAACCCTATACCCTTTTTCGAAAATTAGAAGGTATATGGGATTAAGATTAAATTTAAATTATTTTATTAATTGGTTAATTTAAGATAATTATTTAATCCCTAATAATTTAAATTATTTTATTAATTGTTTAAATGAAGATAGATATTTAATGATTTAAATTAATTTAATTGGTTATTTAAAGGATAATTAGTAAATCATTAATTGGTTAAAAATTAATTAATATATTAACTGTTAATTTCAAAAAAATAATTTTAAAACATAGTATTTTTGGAAAGTTTAAAATACACGTTATACTATATATGACTAAATGAGTAATATACTATACGTATAAGAAAAGTCAGTCAAATCGCTACTACCCCTCGTTCATGAAGTCATACTATAAGGAGGTATAAGGAAACATCTTATTTCCTTACTCTTCAAATAATATGAAAAAATTTGACCTTGTTTTTTGTTTTATGAAAATGGAATGCCTTCTTTGTTCACAATTAAACTGTATTACAGTGGTGAGTTTACTAGATTTCCATATGTGAAGTACATTGGTGGTGTTATCTCATATGTTGATATGAGATATTGACGAGTTTTTGGTTCACTAACTTGACATAATGATGAAAGGTTTGGGCTATGTTGGACCCCCAGTGATTTACTACCACTTCCGCATACCTAATGGTAGCTTTGATTTTGGATTTCGTGCTTTGGGTAATGACGAATATGTATGCAACTGAAACATCCAAAAATTATGACCCAAAAATTTCATTTTTTATTTAAGTAAAAACAGTATTCCACAACATTGTTCATATATACCAAACAAATAAATATGTCAACATCATGAAAATCAGAGTATGTCCCATAAACAGAATCCATATGGTGTGTGCGATGCAGTCAACCCGAGCTCTTCCCATTGGAACCGAAAATACCTGAAACATAAACTAAAAACTGTAAGCACAAAACTTAGTGAGTTCCCCTAGATACCGCATACCAAACATATCATATAACGGGCCCCGCCCAATGAAATACGGTCCCCGCCCACACTCGCATAACGGGCCCCACCCAATGAGATACGGTCTGTAACGCCCGTAGATCAGGGCTAGTCAATTTAGAGACAATGAGCGTCAAAAATAACTTTTTGATGGAAGATTATTTAGAAGGAGTAATCTTAACTAAGTTGTAGTATATGTTACAAGGATTCCGTACATATAAAGAACGCCGAAATCTGAGTTATAACGAAGAAGTTATCACTTGTCGAAGTTTCGCGACAGAACCGGCACGACACAGCGCGACATAAATAGTGAATTTACGTTAGAGTGATATTTGGCCTTAGCGATCTAAATGAAAGTCGTAGAATACGTTAAACCGAGAGCGTGCATAAAAAGAACGTCCAAATCTGACTTCGTATGAGGAAGTTATGATTTTTCTAAGTTTCAGCTTAGCAGTATGCAGCCTGAAGTTCGAATATGAGATCGAGGGATTTCTAGACGAAACAATCTAAACGAGAATCAAAGATCTCGTCGATAGTAGTTCAACGGTAAAAAGACAAATGAAAACGGACGTCGGATGAAGAAGTTATGAGTTTATAACGGAGTTTTCCTGTCCCGGCCTACTAAAAATAATATAATAAAAATTAAATCAAAATTAGCCGACAGAGTCTAAACGAGAGTTGTAGAGCATAATCTCACCTACGCGTGGATATAAAGAACGTCAAAAATGGAGCTCGTATGCGAAAGTTATGAACTTATGAAGTTCGGGGCGCGAACCCCAACACTGTGTCAGAGTTCACGATGTGAACTCAGTGCTGACGTCTTCTGGAGCCTGACAGACTGAACATCGCGACTACGCACCTGATGACGTCCAAGGCCACGACGTGAAATGATGGTTCACGACGTGAAAATCGAAAAATCAGCCCTGTAAAAAGAATCGAAGGGCAGTCGGTTTTGGTTGCTACTTTCTTACTCTCTCACTCTCTATACCCTCTCTAATCCATCTGGAAGCACCCCCGAAGCCCCGATATCACCCCGACTGTAAGGGTTAAAATGTTGTAATTAGTCGAAATATATTTTGCCTCTTCGAATGTTTTGTAATGTATTTTACTAAGGCGCTTTTATTCGAAACTTAAGTGTCTATGCCTTAGTATATTTTTTGTACGTTTTCTGTTCCCTATAAATAGGGATATTTACTTGAGTTAGAAAAGAGTTTTTACAGACCTGTCGTTGTACTCTGTAAACATTCGAAAGCGTAATAGAGTTGAAACAAGATCATATTTACATCCGGTGTTCAATTTCTCATTCTTACTTGATTCAATACTTTGATTCATTTTATACTCGATTCTTTGATTCTTCAATTGGTATCAGAGCAGGAATCACATCTGTGATCTGATTTTCATCCATTCAAAAAGTTTTTGAATCAAATTTTTGATTCAAAAGTTTCCGCACTTTTTGATAGTGAAAAATTTGTCTAGATTTTAGTTTGTGATTTGATTCTGCATTTGAATTGTTGAATCGAGTGTTCTTATTGTAATTCCGATTTGATTCAACTTGTTTGATTTCAAATTTCCAAATCTTCTTAAAAATTTTCAAAATCATCTTCCGTACAACAATGGCGAGTTTCAATCTCAATTCGATGACCTCGTTTTCTCATTTGTTAGGATCATCAACCAAAATTCCAATGCTAATCCTTGAATATTATGATCAGTGGGCTGATCGTATGCAGGATTATCTGAATGGTCTTGATGAAGAATTATGGTCATGTATCACTGGAAATGTCAATGCTCCGGTGAATGTTCAAGCAATTGGATCATATTCTACAAGTTCTGGTGTTGATAATCAAACTGATCGTCTGAAGAAACTGGAGAAGAGGTGTATCAGGGAATTGCGAGGAGCTTTACCTCCAGTTGTGTACAATTATGTAAGGAGTTGTACAACTGCAAAGGAGATCTGTAACAATCTGAAAGATAAGTTTCAAGGAAGTGAGAAGACGAAAATCAATTCAGTCAAACAATGTTTGGTTGAGCTGAAAGATTTCAGACAAAAAGAAGGTGAAACAATTGAAGTCTACTATGATCGACTGAACCAGTTAATCTATCGTTGTAATCGCTATGGAATCACCAGGACTTCAATGGAATTCAATCTCATCTTTGTGATGGGTCTTCGAAAAGAATGGAGAAGCGTGAGTATGATGGTGAAGAATCAGCAAAGTTTTGATACATCAACTCTCAATGATTTGTACAATCAGTTGAAGACACACGAAACTGAGGTAAATGAAATTGTTGAGGAGACGAAGCTGAATTTGGGAGGTCCATTGGCACTTGTGTCAAAGATATTTGAGAAAGAAGCTGAAAATGGTGATTCTGAGGAAGAAGAGGGATTCATCATGAATTCGGATGATGAGGCAATAGCATTTTACTCGAATAATCGTGTCAAGAAGTTTTTCAAAAAGTCGTTCAATCCGAAGGCAAAGCTTGCTGAGGTAAAAGGAAGTAATGTGAGTAAAACTGTTGTTGAGGAGAATAAGAAGATTGAGAAGAAAGATTCGAAAATGTCTGAAGGAAAGAGTGAGAAAAAGCTTAAAGGTGATGCTGGTATTGATTGTCATTATTGCAATGGAGCCAATCATCTTGCGAATGATTGTATGCTTAGGAAGAAGGATGAGAGAAAGAATAAAGTCAAAGATGAGGCTTATTATGCAGAGAGGCTTGAGGAGGTTCGTGCGAAAGCCAAGAATTTATCACTAGTTGCAAGGGGTGAACAAGAGGAGGATGGAACATATCAAATATGGTCATCCGGATCAGATGATGAAGAAATGAGGAATCCAACACATGGAGCATTCTATGCGAAGTTGGAGGAGGACTCAGATGAAGTGGAATTCGAAGTGAAAGGAAGATGCTTCGTATCCAAGATAGCAGACAAATCACCAATGACAACAAAGGTACGTAATATTCTCGAATCTTTTAATATCCCTACACATGCTTATGACTCTGAACTAATATCTTTTGATGAGACTGTTACTTATTTTGATTCAATTGTTGTGTCTGATAGCAATGAGTCCAACAAGTTGTCCATGCAGTTATTATAGACCAAAAAGCGATTAGACATGAAAATAAGTAAAGTTGATTGTTTAGAATTACAAATAACGAATATTATGTGTGATAGAGATACTTTGTCAAATGAAGTCAAACTTTTGCTAGCACAAAGAAACATATACTGTAATTCTGCTAAAAGACTTTATGGCAAATTAACTGATTTACATCATTCAAGTGAAATAAGTAAAGAGCAACATAGAAAATTACTACCTTTTATAGCATTCGAAAGAGCTAAGGTAGATAATATTTCGTATGATTGTGAGAAAATAATAGCTGATTTTGACAAAGTTCCTGATGATAGATATAAATATGGAATTGTCAAAATTGATGAATGTTTTGATGCGAATGAGTTAGTTAACATAGTGAATGATACTTTGACTAAATCTGAACAAATTCAAATTTTGAAAAAGACTAAGAATTCAACATCTGATTCTCAATCTAATTTTGCTGATATTGAAGATAATTCTGACAATATTAGTGAAATTAGTGATCTTGAGGATGTTGATTGTTCCTAGTTGTCTGTTGTTAATGTTGCATCAACATTTAAAGGGAAAGAAAAAGTTAAGGACTTGATGGTTAAGAAAGAAACTGATATACCCTCAACTTCGAAAGTTTGTGATATGGACTTCGTGGATCTCAGAGACAGTCAAACTGATGATAGCGATGATGAAAAAGAAGAAGAAATTTCAAAGGAAAAGAAATCTTCAAAGGAAGAAGAAATTCCTCGAATAGTGGTTGATCAAGTGTATGGTGATACACAAAAGTTTGAAAAAGTGATGAATGAAAAAGGTTATCATTATCTTGAAACGAATATTGTGGTTTATCCAAATTTCAAGTGTACAGATGATGTTATTTTTCCAAATCAAGTATTCGTAACTACTGGAAATGTTGAGAATATCAAACCAGAATTAAAGAAGTTAGTTGAAGAAGATAATTTGAAAACAACTAATGAAGGTTTCTTTGCAAATCAAAGCACAGTTGAAAACAACCTAACAAAGAACTCGTATGTTTTTCACCGTCAAAACCCGCAAAGAAAATGGGTTGAAAAATCAAAAGTTGAAAAAGAGAATTCAAAACAAGTTGTAAAGGAAAATGAAAACATTGTCAAACTAAACTCTAAGGAATTCAAAGATCAAATTGACAAATTTTCGAAGGAAATTAACATTTCAAAAAGACAAGCTCGGAAGAAAATATTTTGGCAGATCATTGAGTCTCAAAAGATGTCTGAATCACAATCACCCAAAAATGTTTTTAAAGCTAAAAATTCCTCTTTTTCAACAAATAATCAACACTCATCACAAGCAAATCATTCAAGGTCTGAAGTGAATAGACAACCAAAGTTTTCGAAAGTCTCAAAAACTAATATTTCAAATACATCAAATCCAAATCAAAAAGTCTTTCAACGTCAAGATTTTAAATCCACTGTTGATACATCTTATGCTGAATCTTTTCTAACCAATCCAAAAGTTGATTTTGGTCCTAAAAAGCCAAATTTTCCTAATCATACGAAGAAAGAAACTATGAGAATTTCACATAAAAAGGGGATAACTTCAAGGAAGAACATTGATCATTGGCTTGAAGGCAAAGGAAAAATGTATCAGTCGAATACATTTTCAAAGGAATAAATTCACGAAGCCTATGAAAAGTATGTAAATACTTCATCAAATGGAAGTTTATCTTCTAAGGATTCGAACATATCTGTCAAAGCATGGAAACCAGTAATCCAAACAAAGAATGTACATTCACAAACTCAGAATACGAAGGGTAATGTCAGTGAACATTTGAAACCATCAAAATCTTATGTTTCGGTTCCTTTAAATGAAGATGTAAACTTAATTGATAGTCTCAAAACCAAAGTTTGTGATTGGGTTAAAAGTTCTTCATTACATTTGAAATTGAAATCTAATTTCCAAGGACCCAAAAAGCCTTGGGTACCTAAAATTTTCCACTGATTGTAGGTACTATGTGACGAACAATATGATAATAAATGGTACATTGATAGTGGTTGCTCTCGTCACATGACTGGGAAGAAGGAGAATTTACGTGATTTTCGAAGCCTAAAGAATGCTGGAGTTGTGAAGTTTAGGAACAATCAGAAATGTCAAGTCAAAGGATATGGGAAGATCACAAACGGACAATTCACAGTGAATCGTGTTGCGTATGTTGAAGGTCTTCAACATAACTTGATAAGTGTTTCCCAACTTGTTGTGGGCACAGGCAATCAAGTTCTTTTAATGAAGAAGGAAGTGTTATTTCGAATGTCAACACTAACGAAGTTTTACTTAAATCCAAAAGGAAAGGTGACATGTTCACTTTAGACATCAATCCGATAGTAGGGAAACCTGCTATATGTATTCTTTCAAAAGCAACATCAGACTTAAGTTGGCTTTGGCATCGAAGACTTTCTCATCTCAACTTTCGAAACATCAACAAACTAGTGGTACAAGATCTGGTAAGAGGTTTACCTGTAATTAAATTTGATAATGATTCTTTATATGCAGCTTGTGAAGTTGGAAAGCAACATAAACAAGGACATCCAATTACTATCGATTCGAAAATAGTCACACCTCTGGAGCTGTTACATATTGATTTGTGTGGTCCATCAACAGTTTCAACAATCAACAAGAAACGGTACATATTAGTCATTGTTGATGATTTTTCCTGATTTACGTGGGTTTATTTTCTCAGGCTTAAATCCGAAGTTGCACAAATCATGATTGACTTTATCAAAAAGATGGAAACAACATTGAAGAAGATTGTTCGAAAAATTAAGAGTGATCATGGAACTGAGTTTAAGAACAATGTTCATGATTCATTTTTGGTGGACAAAAGGATTTCGCATAATTTTTCATCTCCATACACACCACAACAAAATGGTGTTGTTGAACGAAGAAATAGGTCTCTATGCGAAGCGGCAAGGACTATGTTGGCATATGCAAATCTTCCACAATACCTTTGGGCTGAAGCAGTATCCACCACATGTTTTACTCAAAACAGATCTTTCATTCATCGTCGTTTTAACATCACTCCATATGAAATTCTTAACAATCAAAAACCTAACGTCAAATTTTTCCATGTTTTCGGATGCAGGTGCTATATTATGAATCTCAAGGATAATCTTACAAAATTTCAAGCTAAAGCAGATGAAAGGATTTTCTTGGGATATTCGCATAATTCAGTCGCATATCGTGTGTTGAACAAAAGAACACGAAAAGTTGAAGAAACTTTTAATCTTACATTTGATGATTACTATATTAAACAAACTGAAACGAAGTGTGAAAATCATCTCATTCTAAAAGAAATACAAGATGAATCTGAATCTTCACAAACCTTAGATATTGATTATGATTTAATTTTTGGTATTTCAGATCATGCTGTTGATGCTGAAATAAATGCAAATGATAATCATCTCTCTGAATTAACGAAGCTTACTAATGATTCAACATCAACTTCTCAAGAGAAAGGCGAAAGTATGCAAAATAATCCAGTGGAGGAGGAGCACTTGGATTCGAACACTCTAGTTGAGGGAGAGCATTCTTTCGAGGGGGAGAATGAAAGATTGAATGTTGATGTTGAAGGGGAGCATAATGTTGAGGGGGAGCATTTAGAAAACATTGAGATTAATAATGATTTTGATGATGTTTGTTCGATTGCAGGTTCAGAGAATGATGATTTATACGAAGATGCACCTTTGGAATTTGATCCAGCTTATCCGCCAATGGAAAAGTGGACAAGAGATCATCCGAAAGATCAAATAATTGGAAATCCACAAGAGGGTGTTTTAACAAGAGCTCAAATTCGTGCAAAGAATGAGGTATTGAATACTCATCAAGAATTTTGCATGTTCAATGTTTTCATTTCTAAAATTGAACCAAAAACAGTTAAGGTTGCAATGGAACACTCAGATTGGGTTGTTGCTATGCAATCTGAATTGTCTGAATTTGAACGAAACAAGGTTTGGAGATTAATTCCTAAACCTGAAAATATTTCGATTGTCGGGTTAAAATGGATTTTTAAAAACAAAACCAACAAAGATGGAAATATTGTTCGAAACAAAGTCAGACTTGTTGTTAAAGGATATTCACAACAAGAAGGAATCGACTATGAAGAAACTTTTGCCCCTGTTGCAAGACTCGAGGCTGTTCGTATATTTCTGGCTTATGCAGCTCACAAAGACTTTGATGTGTATCAAATGGATGTGAAGTGTGCATTTTTAAATGGAGAGCTTGAAGAAACAGTTTACGTGGAACAACCCCCAGGTTTTATTACCGAAGAACATCCAGATCATGTTTATATTTTAGATAAGGCAGTTTATGGTTTAAAACAAGCACCACGAGCATGGTATGCAACTCTTACTTCATTTTTGAAACAATCTAAATTTAAACAAGGATCTGTTGACCCCATATTATTTCGAAAGAAAGTTGGGAATCATCTAATGCTTGTTCAAATTTATGTTGATGATATTATTTTTGGCTCAACTGACCCTGCTTTATCTAGAGAATTCAAAGATTTGATGAAAAGTAAGTTCGAAATGAGCATGATGGGAAAAACTAATAATTTTCTTGGACTGAATATTCGTCAAAGCAGAGAAGGAATTTTTATTAATCAAGAAAAATATACGAAGAATCTGCTAGAGAAGTTTGGATTGACGAATAGCACAAAGTTACGAGTTCCTATGGCAACAAGAATAAAGTTGACACCTTCGTTAGATAAACCTGCAGTTGACATAACTCTTTACAGAAGCATGATTGGTTCATTACTTTATCTTACAGCAAGTAGACCTGATATCATGTTTTCTGTGTGTAATTGTGCTAGGTATCAGTCAAATCCACGAGAACCACATCTCACTGCTGTGAAGAATATATTTCGTTATCTTAAAGGAACAATTTCATTAGGATTGTGGTATCCTTCGAAAACTGGGTTCTTTGTACAAGCTTATTCGGATGCAGACTTGGGTGGTTGTAATCTTGATAGAAAAAGCACAAGTGGCGGATGTCAATTTCTCGATGGCAAATTGGTGAGCTGGCAGTCGAAAAAGCAAACATGTGTATCAATTTCAACAGCTGAAGCAGAATATGTGGCTGCTGCTGCTTGCACATCATAAATTATATGGATTCAAAGTCAATTGCGTGATTATGCAATCAATATGAAAAAGATTCCATTATATTGTGATTCTCAAAGTGCAATAAGAATTTGTCATAATCCTGTGCAGCATTCGAAGACTAAACATATAGCTCTTCGTTATCATTTCATCAAGGATCACGTGGAGGATGGAAATATTGAAGTACATTTTGTGAAAACAACTGATCAGTTAGCTGATATTTTCACAAAACCTTTAGATGAAAAATCCTTTGTGAAAATTTTAGAAGGACTTGGAATGATAAATGGAAATTTTGTTCCATGCGAAAAAGGAGAATAATGATTGACCAGGAATAATTCAGAGGCGCTGAAAGAAAAACAAAGCAATAACAGTCAACGTTCAGAGGTTACTGTTCATAGTCAACGCTTCGAATCCCTTCGAATTCGTAAATTTATCATATATTTTAAGGGTTGATTCAGAGGTTACTGTTCATAGTTAACGCTTCGAATCCCTTCGAATTCGTAAATTTGTCACTTATCAGGGGATGATAAAATTTCGTGTATATGCAACAAGTACAGTTGTCATTTAATTTTCGAAAAATTAAAAATCCAAAAAGATTTTCGTTTGTTTTTGTCATTCAATTTTCGAAAAATTAAAAATCCAAAAAGATTTTCGTTTGTTTTTGTCATTCAATTTTCAAAAAATTAAAAATCCAAAAACATTTTCGTTTGTGTTTGTCATTTAATTTTCGAAAAATTTAAAAATCCAAAAAGATTTTGTTTTGCTTTTGTTCTATATCTCTTTTCGAAAAATCAAAACAACAAAAATATTTTGTTTCTAATTTCTTTTTAGTATTTCGTTGCAGATATTTTTGATGATACATAGTGGATTATGCTTGCAGTTCTAGGGTCAGGTACATTTTTCGTACGACTCGATAAATTTTCAATATTTTGAACTAGTTAAGATTGTCCCTAGAAGCATGCTGCTGCATGTTGTCCAAAGCCTCCAATGACTCAATGTGTGTGTACGAAAGCCTTAATGAAATTAGTCATACGAAAATTTCTTCCCAATAAGGCTTATATTCACATTAGTCTCTGAGCTACCTGACTCTTCTCAAAATGAGTTAAGAGTTTACTGTTTTGTCCAAAAATAACAGAGGTACCTTTTGTGTCTTACACCAATCTTTTTAACCCATAAAGTTCTTACATGATCACACACGAAGACATATGTCTGAGAGGTCTCTGATCAAACCCATCGAGACTTAGATATATCAAAAATTTGTGTTAATGATCTGACATCATGAGACCGTGATGAAAGAGAAACCCAATTTTCTAAACTTTTAAGGAATTGACGGGGAACTATGTTCCAGATTTTCACGAAACATTTGGTTTAGTACCATCATTCGAAACTCCAAATCATATTCATTTCGTATGAGTGGTCTTGATCAAACATTCGAAACCCATGATGTTTGTTACCCAACAAGATCCAGCACAAATTTTTTTCTTGAAAATGATTTCCGTGTGAGTTTCATTCGAACTTCAATGTCACTTCAAATTTATCAAAACAAACTTGTCCCTGACTACACTGGTCAAACAAGTAATTTCTGTTACAATTTATCACCTTATGTTTAGGATGACATGTAACGAAAATTTTAAACTACCCACGAAGCATTATAAAAGAAGCCCTTTGATACTTATTTACAAGTATTCAATTGTATTTCACGGGAACCTACACAAGATGTTGATCATTGCTCTTAATGATTAATGAAGCAATCTTTGCCCGGGATTTTATCTCCCTTTGTGTCAAATTCATATTTTGACATCACAGTATCCCAAAATTTTCTTATATTTGTTTCTTGTCTAAATTCTTTGGAACACTGCACTCACGAAATCCTTGAGGTGCTGAGTAATACCAACTCAGGTTGATGATTTCAAACATCTGGCATATGACTTCGCTTTTCATCCCAAAAGCGAAAGAGCCTTGCTTCCATACGAAGGGGTCTGACGGTTACAATCTTCTTGGGGATAACAATACAGACTGGTTTTTAATGGCGTATGGTATTCTGTCCGGATTTCAAGGTGATGTGACAGATACTTTTTGACGCATGGCTACTTTTACGCAGTAATGGTCCGATATTCAAGGTGCCACGTCAGATATCATTAAATATACATCCCGCTTCAAATTCAAACTTCAGGGTTACATATAAAAAGGGGATTCAAGGGTTCATTATCAGTTTACGCGATCAAAAAGAACAAATTCCCAAATTTTCTGATCTTCAAAGTTTTCAAACCCTAACAATGACAACTTCTGTTCATGTTGATGCTGATCTTTCTCAAACCACTGAAGATGTATCTTCATTGCCAATTATGGAGATTCAAGCAAATAACTATTACTTGGAGGGTGATGTTTCTAAATATCCGGAAGAATTGAAGATGTTAATCGTTGCCTTGAAGAGCTCTGTTTTGTCTAAGGCGATGTTCAGTTCATTCTCTGTTCCAATGTCATGGCTTTCTCAAGCTGGATCAACCGCTACTTACAATAAAGCTTCTGATACAATTACTTTCCATCTGGTGAATGACAAAAAGGTCAGATTATCAAAGAAACTCTTTTGCCAAATTCTTGAAATTCCGAATTCACCTCCGTATGTTGCTTTCACATTTCCTCAAATAGTTCATATGTTTAATGAGATGGGATATCAGCCTCAGTTATCCAAGATTAGTGATTTTAAGAAATCTGGTCTTCCAAGTATCTGGAATTTCTTATTTGGTATTTTTCTACGATGTTTAACTGGGAGATCAGTTGGTCTTGACAAAGGAAGAATGGAAGTATATGCCATGGTTGCTGGGCTATACTATGATCTTCAAGTAGATTATTCTACACAATTGTGGAAGGAATTCCAAAAGAGTGTAGAACACACGAATGTTATTCATGGTATTTCGTGTGCAAGATACTGGAGCTTGATTTTGCAACATTTTTACAACAAGGAAGGGATTTTGGTACCAAATGAAGAAGAAAAGCTATTTTTCAATCGTACCACTATCCGAAGGATGTCACAGATAGTGTTGAGGTTTTTCCATCTGTTGCTCGTATTCCAGATGCAATGCTCAAACGAGTTGATCCTTCGAATTCTGTTTTAGTGGCATATTTGAAGACTATTTATTCTACAATCGAAACTGGGATACTATTGGAAAAGGAAGATAAGAAATCCAAGAGGTCAAAGAAGACTGAAACTACTTCTCATGACGACAAAATCACAGAATTGAAATCTTCGAAATCTCCAACGAAGAAGCCTCTAACAATTGCAGTGTCTGTTGCTGAGACACAAGTGATTGAGCCTGTTGCTGAAGAAACTCAAGAGCAAGTGATCATTCCTTCGAAGACTGGTATGTTTCGAAGAATCAAAATGAAGTCAACACATAGAAGCAAGTCTCCAACACAAAAAGTGGTCCGCAAACCTCAAATTACTCATCAAGGAGTTTTAATTCGAGAAGTGCCAGCACCTGTTTCTCCTGTGTCCATGAAACGAAAGGCTGAGGATATGGCCAAACATCTGTCGAAGAAGAAGAAGAAGACACGAAAGCTTATGCTTTCCACTGAGTCAACAAAAGATGACGATGAAAGAATTCCTGAAACACCAGAAGTCACTCTTCATGTAGAAAGTTCAACTCCTGAGCAGACAATCGTCATACCACCCGAAGATTCGGTTGCCAAATCAGTTTCTGAGGAGGTACGAACTTCAAGTATCCCTGAAAACGTATCTGATACGGATGCAAATGTCAATAAGGGTGAAGGAGATTCGAATAAAGAAGATCAAGGTCATCCAACTTCTTTTGTTTTTGAACATATTGTTTCTTTACCTCCACCAATTATTCCAATTACTTCCACCACTGATTCCCCTACATTCGAAAACATTATCAATCAACCCTTCACTTCTATTTTTTCTTCTCAATCCACTGATACACCCAAACCTAATTCAACCGTTCAAGAAACCGTTCTTATGGAAACCGAAACTGATACTGAGGGTTTTGGAGGTACGTTTGAAGAATTAGAGTTTCATGAAGAAGAAGAGGAGTTTCCAGATCATATGCTGATGACAATGAAGCAATTTAAAATGTTGAATCAGAAGTTGAATTCTATAATTCAATCTCAAGCTGATCTGGGGGTGGTTCGTCGGTGTCGAGTTTAGAGGTTGATTCATTATTGAAAATGTTTGAAGCTAGAGTTGTAAGTAAAGTATCTGGGATGATTACAGACTCTGAATCTCGAATTTTGGAGAAAGTTGATCATAGTGATCAAAATAATGAACTCCGAATAAATTCTCAAAATTCGAAGTTTGCCGGAGATTTGAAAGAATTAAAGAATGCAACAAAGGAAATGCATGTTCTCTTTATTCAAGATGTAAAGAAAGTCAGGGAGGATATCAATTTGCAGATTCATGAACTTCGTGAAGATATGCAAAAAGAAATTGCAAATGTTCAACAAGATTATGCATATCTGAATCAAAAGGTTGATATTATTTGTGACGCAGTCACAAGATTTGTCAAATTATATGAAAGTTTGAGTCCTCAACTTACTCAACTTTCAACAACAGAAAGTGCCAACTTTTTGGAAGTGACTACTTTGCTAAAGGAATTAAAAGACCTATCTGTCCAGCCGGTTTCCTCTTCCCTGATTACTCCTGAATTTTTATCTCAAAAGTTCCTACAATTCGAAGCAATTCTCAACAAGCAACTTGCTCCTCTATCTCGCATATCAAGCCTTCTTCCAACAACAAATGCCCCACCTGTTTTCACAGGGGTGCAAGGGGGAGAAAGAAAAAATGGTGATTCGAAGGCCGGTGGTGATGATGCGAAGGTTGTAGGAAAGATGTTTTCTTCAAAGATCTCAACAACAAAGCCAGTTATAGCATCTGCTGGGCCGATTACTTCAACAATCGTAACAACCATGCCAATTACAAGACCAATTTTCAAAAGGAATTGTGATTGGTAAACCTACTGATAATGTTGGGAGTAGTTCGAAAACAATGGAGGTGAAAAATGATTCAGTTGTGAAAGATAAAGGGAAAACAATTGTGGTGGAAAAATCGAAAGAAGAAAGGAAAGGCGAAGCAGAAGCTGAAATCGAAAAGCTAAGATTGATTCAAAGCATAATGACTCAGCGTGCAAGTGATCCGAAGGGAATGGACAAGGGTGATCCGGCCAAACATTACAATTATGAAACAATTGAGGCCAAGGTAGCTTTTAATCATATGTTTTCGTTTGAGAAGAAACCAAAACAAAGTTATATGGTTACGAATACTGATTCAAGTCAGCTGGACTTTCCGATAAACGAAATGATGTTCATCATGCCTCAATTTAAAGCAGAAGGTAATTTCAAAGATAAGGATGATGGAACACACATGAAAATTCGATTTCATGCTGTTCTTGCAAAAGCCCCTGAGGAAGTTTGGTCATTGATAAAAATCAAGAAAGTGATCAGTATGAAAAAGGATGTGGTATTCGGAAACACAGTCCAAAATATCAAGTATGTGGTTGCCAGGGCAAATGGAAATATTTGCGAATTTACAATTGCAGATTTTCCATTAATGAACTTGTATGATCTTATACAAGTTGCATTGATTCTAAAAGACAAATCATTTTCATATCTTCAAAACACGGAACCTGATGAATTTAAGCTTGGGGTTGCCCACATCAAGATTTTCATTGAAAATTATTATGAGTGCTTGGCTCTAACAGATGTGGAGTTAGCTATGGCTAAAGGTATGGAAATTAAAGCTCCAATGGCTCCTACGAAGACTCAGGCAGAATTGAAGAAGTATGCTGATGGTGAAATCTGCTTGAAGCCTTTTAGATTGGTCTTCGCAGGAAAAGACAAAGTTGGAAAAGCAAAACGTTTCTTGTTCCAGGCATGCGAAGTGAAAAGGTATTCAACGTCTCAATATACGAACTTAATTGTTCGTATGAATCATTGCAAGAAAAACAATGAAGGAGATAAGAAAGAGCTTAAGAAGATTATTTCTTGGTACACGGAAATTCGAAGAGTGATGCTGTATTCCATCTAGCTTCTTACGAATTAAGATGTTCGACTTTGATTACAAAGGGGGAGATTGTAAGGGTTAAAATGTTGTAATTAGTCGAAATATATTTTGCCTCTTCGAATGTTTTGTAATGTATTTTACTAAGGCGCTTTTATTCAAAACTTAAGTGTCTATGTCTTAGTATATTTTTTGTACACTTTCTGTTCCCTATAAATAGGGATATTTAGTAGAGTTAGAAAAGAGTTTTTACAGACCTGTCTTTGTACTCTGTAAACATTCGAAAGCGTAATAGAGCTGAAACAAGATCATATTTACATCCGGTGTTCAATTTCGCATTCTTACTTGATTCAATACTCTGATTCATTTTATACTCGATTCTTTGATTCTTCACCGACACCCGAAGCAAGTCCCGACGCTCCGAAGAACCGTGAAGAAAAGAGTGTTCTAGCCGAAGCTCTGCCCGCGAGAAGCCCGGTGTGAGAAGATATCCCGGTTTCATCAAAGAATACTACTTTACTAGCCGTAGTGCTGTCTGATCATCGTCTAATCATGTGAGTGTGTAGTTACTTTCTTCTACCGCATAGATATGAAGTATTTTCTATGAAATACGTGCTATGTGTTTATATGTTGTCTGTTTACTTGAGATGGTTGTTGAATGAATGTTTTATACAGGTTTTTAAATGATTTAAACTATATATGTAATTTATATCTACAAATATGTTGGGTAGAACATGGGTAGATGAAATAGTTGGTGTGTGACGAAAGATGACTTTGAGGATGAGACGAAAGATGATATAGATCATGAGATGAGGGTGACAGGTGAAAAATGAGTGAAACCTTTACCCAAACGATGGCCCCCGTCATTCAGCAGAGTAGGGATGACAACTACGGACTATTCTAGACAGTCATGTGGAACACTAGCAGGCTCGCAACTTGTAGGTGTTGTGGACTTGATGTTCACCGGTGTACTCTAAAAACCCATTGATATGTATTGCTAGAGGAGTCTCGGAACCAATACTGTCAATAAACGAGATAAACCCCGGCGACTATGGAGTTAGCGCTTGGTAACTACGAATATAGTGTATGTTGAGAAAACCCTGGCAACGATGGATTTCGTGCCGATTCCTTAGGATAATCCTTAGGAATAAATGAACGAGGAATAGTTGATTTTTAGGGTAATCTTTAAGAAATAAAAAGGAGATAATGAGGTGGGTAATTGGGTTGATTGTGTGATGATTAAATATAATATAATATTTCATTGTGGGTTGAAAACCCTATATACTCACCAGGATCCCAAGCCTGACCCACTCAGTTTTCTTTGTATCACATGTATCGATACAAAGACATATTTTACTGAGAGATTAAAGGAGATGTAAATCATTAGTGTAAATAAATGTAAGTTTTGTTTATGCTTATGTGTCTGTATCGGAACATGACATCCCGTGATTTTGTTAAATAATGAAAATACATTTATTTAAGAAATGCTTTGATAAATTCTTATCATATTTTGTTTTGGGAAAAAATTCCGCAACACTTTTAATAAATGAAGTACTCTGATTTTTATAAAGCATAAACAAATCGGTCTTTTCTGGTCGTGAAATTGGGGATGTCACAGTTGGTATCAGAGCATTAGTTTAAGCGAACTAGGAAATTGTAGGATTTCTAGACTTAAACTTAGAATGCTAAGCAATGATTGCGAGATGAGTGTCTACCATATTTTAGACACGAGCACTGGTATATTTTAGGAAAGATGACTAAAATGCTTCTATGTGCTAAATGATATATGTTTGCCATATATGAAATTGTTTGTTCGAATCTATGGTATGTTGCCGACCGGATCTAGAAACCTTATGTGTTTAGGATTCTAAGCGTACGGCTACGATATTACAACTAGCATGTAAACGTTTCGGAGTGATAAGGATGATTTGAACGTCTATCGAAATAGAGATCTAAATTCACTTAATTTGGTGTATAGATCGAAATGGCAAGCACGCAAAATGGATTGGGAAACGATAACCCGCAGTCTGAGCCACACGTGATTGAGAGTGCATCAGAAATAAGAGCTGCACCTGAGCCAATCACGATGGAAGGAGTACAAGCAATGGTACGGACGATGTTGGATCAACAGATGGAAGAGACAAAACGTTTACTTCAACAAAGTAAGGACGAACTTACTGTGCCAGTACACCAGGCACCTACTCTTGAGACAACTATCGGGGTTGCTAATTCAGTCGAAGAAATGATCAACGATAGGACCATCAACAAGGTTGAGATTGGAAAAAAGAGGAAATTTGAGGAGTCCTCGAGGTCCAACAAGAACAACATGTTCTCGAAATCTAGCAAAAGAGGAGGTAAAGAAAAATGGTGCGGGAAATGCAAAAAGAAAAACTCTAGAAAAAGTGGCGAGGAGGTAACATGTTTTAAGTGTGGAAAGCATGGGCATTACGCCGATGAATGTACATTCAACGAAAGGGTATGTTACGAATGTAATGAAGAAGGTCACTTCAAGCAGGATTGCCCAAAGAGGGAAGAAGCTACAAAGCCAACTGTAGCACTGAAGCATTATGAGAGATGCGACGAAGAGGTGACTTGCTACAAATGTGGAATGAAAGGTCATTACGCCAACAAGTTCACATCCGACAAGAAGGTGTGCTACGGATGTAACAAAGAAGGGCATTTTTCTAGAGATTGCCCAAAGAAGAATGAACCAGCAAAGCCAAAGGCATTCCACATGATCCTCGATGAAGCAGAAAACAACGCGAGGATTCAAGAATGAAGACCTCATATCAAGATATAGTCTGTATCAGGAAGTGTAGCCTATTAGAGGCATAGTATAGGGTGAACTTGAACCTTTGTGTAATCGTTTCAAGAAATAATATAAACCCTAGTTTTGTTATATGATGTGTTGAATGATGGTGTGATTTTCTTGAATGGTGACTTGGTCGACTGCGGGACAATACTTGGGACGAGTATGAGTAGGTGTGAATAGTAGTAGAGATCTATACTACTGGAAGCACAGGACTCACGCTTGGATCAGGGAAAGTCACAAGGTTACCAAGAAGCTAGTGATTGGTCTCGTTTTATTCAAGTATGTCGTTACCATCGTTTCGGTAATGACTAATGAGATGATTGTTATTCCGACCCTAGTAGTCATATCAAATTGAGTCCGACTACGATGAGTTTTTTACATGGTTCGGAGAACCAAGTTCGATGTAGCATCTGACTTAAGCCGGAAGATTGAAATCAAAGCGATCAATTGTATCGCGCTCGTTGTTAAAGAAGTTAGTAGCTATAAATGCTACATGCTAAAATATAATCATAGCATATGAAGGAAGGTATATTCCATTCTGGAATTTGACTTAAGTCTAAGCGTTGCATCATACGATGAGAGATCATTAGAGCATGACCCATCGGTCTGTTACAATAGATAAAGGAAAGTACTTATCCTAAGAAGAATAAGGAGTCCTCAATAAGGATTTATTTTGTAACTCGTAGGTTATGATTGAAAGTCCAACATAGTACGAAGAGGAGGTGCAAGATTGAGCATCGCCTGCGGTCAAGAAGTCCAAGAGTTAGATACTCATTCGAAGAAACATAGAAGTTACGATTATTACCTAGGATGAAGATATAACGTATGGAATCATTATACAAGCCCCATTTTCTTTGATGATTCCGAGACGTAATCATCCTAAGGGGAAGATAATTGTAATGCCCGTAGATCAGGTTTAGTCAATTTAGAGACAATGAGCGTCAAAAATGACTTTTTGATGGAAGATTATTTAGAAGGAGTAATCTTAACTAAGTTGTAGTATATGTTACAAGGATTTGTACATATAAAGAACGCCGAAATCCGAGTTATAACGAAGAAGTTATGACATGTCGAAGTTTCTCGACAAAACCAACACGACACAGCGCGACGTAAATAGTGAATTTACGTTAGAGCGATATTTGGCCTTAGCGATCTAAATGAAAGTCGTAGAATACGTTAAACCGAGAGCGTGCATAATAGGAACGTCCAAATCTGACTTCGTATGAGGAAGTTATGATTTTTCTAAGTTTCAGCTTAGCAATATGCAGCCCGAAGTTCGAATATGAGATCGAAGGATTTCTAGCCAACTTGTAGGTGTTGTGGACTTGATGTTCACCGGTGTACTCTAAAAACCCATTGATATGTATTGCTAGAGGAGTCTCGGAACCAATACTGTCAATAAACGAGAGGCGACTATGGAGTTAGTGCTTGGTAACTACGGATATAGTGTCTGTTGAGAAAACCCTGGCAACGATGGATTTCGTGCCGATTCCTTAGGATAATCCTTAGGAATAAATGAACGAGGAATAGTTGATTTTTAGGGTAATCTTTAAGAAATAAAAAGGAGATAATGGGGTGGATAATTGGGTTGATTGTGTGATGATTAAATATAATATAATATTTTATTGTGGGTTGAAAACCCTATATACTCACCAGGCTCCCAAGCCTGACCCACTCAGTTTTCTTTGTATCACAGGTATCGATACGAAGACATATTTCACTGAGAGATTAAAGGAGATGTAAATCATTAATGTAAATAAATGTAAGTTATGTTTATGCTTATGTGTCTGTATCGGAACATGACATCCCGTGATTTTGTTAAATAATGAAAATACATTTATTTAAGAAATGCTTTGATAAATTCTTATCATATTTTGTTTTGGGAAAAAATTTCGCAACACTTTTAATAAATGAAGTACTCTGATTTTTATAAAGCATAAACAAATCGGTCTTTTCTGGTCGTGAAATTGGGGATGTCACACGGTCCCCGCCCACACTCGCATAACGGGCCCCGCCCATGAGATACGGGCCCCGCTCACACTCGCAATACAACCCCTGCCCAATAAACATACATATACAAGCACATACAAGTATCACATAGACCACAAGTATATCAACATAACCAATCAAGGTTTGGCCTTGGTGCCTTAGACCCGCTAAGCCCAGTGTGGAAACTCACCTCGAAAAGCTGAATGAAACGAATGATCCCTGACTGCTGGTCCTACAGCTCCCCGAGCTATTAATTGCCACATAAAAACTAATTAACATTTGGGATCTACATTATAACCCAAAATCTCTACTTGGGGTAAAAATACCATTTTACCCCTAACCTAGCTTGGTCCAAGAATGAAGCCCATAACCATAATCCAATGGGCCCAAAAGCTAAACAATCCATCAACGCCCAAATATGGCTCAATTTCCAATTGGGTCTAATCCCTTCACATGGGCCTTAGCCCAAGGCCCAATAACATATGTGGCCCAAAAACTACCAAAATCAGAGGGCCCAGCTAAACCCTAACCTTCTAAGCCCAAACCAAGTCCCAAACCGAATGTCCAACATCGAAATGCCATCAGACTGAGTACGCTGGGCGTACTCAGCTGGGACACTAAGCGTACTGGCTCGAGCGCCTGTACGTTGCGCGTATAGGCTTGTACGCCCAACGTACTCAACCAGATCAGCCACCTTCTACTTTAATCACTTAACTCGTTAAGACTTCACCCCAAAGTGCAGATCTAACCTCCTTAAGCTGAAATATCACGTAAAGTTGCTAACTTTACGTCCATGCATGACCATAAGAAGCCCTAAAGCTCAAAAAGGACTTAATGAATGCATGAGGCCCCTAACTCCATAAAGTTGGCACCTTTATGCCAAAGGAGCCCATGAAGACCTTAGATCTGAAAGAATAAGGGTGCGTTTAGTTGCGGAAAAATGGGCCGTTTTCCGAAATTTTTTTCCAAAAAATATGAGAATTTTGAAAATGCGTTTAGTTCATCTATTTTTCTAAATTTTTCACGGAAAATGAAAATTTTCCATTTTCTAAAATTACAAAGAAGTTGGAAATTTTTGGAAAACCAATAATCATTGTTTTCCACATTTTTCTAATTCCAAATTTTTTCTAAAATATAAGCACCCACCCACCCTACCTTAACACCCCAAACCCACCACACCCCTACCTACCCAGACCCACCCACTCACAAGCCCACCCCCACAAACACACACACACACCCCCACACCCCCACCCATACAAACAGACAAACACACAAACACACCCACCCCTACCCCAACAAATACACACATACACACACACACACCACCCCCACAAACACACATCAACACACACACACCCACAAACACACACACATACAAATACCCCCCCCCCCCCACACACACACACACACCCCGCCCCCCACAAACACACACACATAAACCCACCCAACACCACTACCACAATCACCGACCTACCATCACCACCACCGTCATCACCACCTCTGCCACAATTGTCGCCGCCGCCATCACCACCTCTGCCACAATTACCGTCGCCACCACCATCGCCATCATTGACACCACCAGTGCCCCCACCCTACCACCACTACCGTTTTCCAAAAATGAATACGGATAGAAATATACACATCTAAACGCGTTTTCTAATTTTCTAAAACTAAAAATGAAAAATGAATAAGTTTTAACTAAACGCGTTTTCTAAAATTTCCAATGAAAACTGAAAACGAAAAACGAAAACTGAAAAGGGAAAACGATAAATGGAAAATGAAAACTGTTTTTCCGTAACTAAACGCAACCTAAGCCTTTGGGATGTCCTAAACTCAACATCCATCCAAACCATGGCAAAAACATAACTATTTAACCCAAAAAGAGATCTAAGCATCTAGCAACCAAGTTAAGAACTTGATACCTCAAACTTCTTGCAAAATGGGTAGAGGTTCTGGATCCAAGACTTCCTTCTCCAAGCTTAGAAACCTCAAGATCTTCTAACTCCTTCACAATGAACAAAATGAACATCAAACTCTCTTCAAAGGCTCAAAAGCTTGAGAATGGAGGCTACAACTCGATTTAGGGTTTTAGAGGCTTTGGGTGCTGGTAAGGAGGCCAACCCCAGAAGATAAGGATGCTTAAATAGGGTGCAACACCCCCATTTAGGGTTTCATTAAAGTCTACGTACGCCCAGCGTACGCAACCTAAGTCTCGTCTCGCCACCAACCCAGTACGTTAAGCGTACCAAGTGGTACGCCTTGCGTACTGGCTTCTCAACCAGTACGCTAAGCATACCAAGTGGTATGCCCCGTGTACTACTTCAGGGACCAAAATGCAAATATTGAATACTCATGGGGATACAAGGCACATACCAGGGCACAAGTGTTACAATTCTCCCCCACTTGGATCAGACTTCGTCCTCGAAGTCCGCTGCCCCGAACATCTTTGGATAGTGCTCCCTCATCTCCACCTCGGGCTCCTAAGTCCACTCTGATCCCTTGCGGTGCTGCCACTGCACCTTTACCAACTCAACTACCTTGTTCCTCAAGGTCTTCGTCCTTCGGTCCAAAATTGCCATAGGTCTCTCAATATAATTTAGGCGGTCATCCGCCTGAATATCCTCCAATGGTACCACTGAGAAATCATCCACTAAACACTTCCGCAGCTGAGAAACATGAAATGTGCTATGAATCTGACTGAGCTCGGATGGAAGATTAAGATGATATGCAACCCGTCCCACCCGAGCCAAAACCCTGAAGGGACCAATATACCTGGGGCCCAGCTTGCCCTGCTTCCTGAACCGGATGACACCTTTCCAAGGTGAAACCTTAAGGAGAACCATATCTCCCACCTGGAACTCCAAGTCTGACCGGCGCCTCTCGGCATAGCTCTTCTGCTGACTCTGAGTTGTCTGGAGCCTGCTGAATCATCTAAGTGGTCTTAAGCACCACCTTAGTACTCCCCACAACTCGCTGACCGACCTCGCCCCAACAAATCGGGGTCCTACACTTCCTCCCTTTAGAGCATCTAAAAAGGAGGTCGATTGATGTTGGCGGGATAACTGTTGTTATACAAAAATTCCGCCAACGGAAGATACATATCCCAACTCCCACCAAAATCCAACACGCATGCACGTAGCATGTCCTCAAGAGTGTGAATAGTCCGCTCACTCTGACCATCGGTCTGCAGATGAAATGCCGTACTGAAATGGAGACGAGTACCCATATCGTCATGAAACCGCTTCTAAAATCTGGAAGTAAAACGAACATCCATATCTAAAACTATTGATACCGGCACCCCATAACGTGCCACCACCTCCCAGACATAAATCTCGGCCAATTTTTCTGCAAAAATACTCTCCTGGATCGGAATGAAATGCGCGCTCTTGGTCAATCGATCCATGATGACCCAGATAGAATCCACTCCTTGCGCAGTCCTAGGAAGATTCATGATAAAATCTATATTGATGTCTTCCCATTTCCAAACAGGAATCTCCAACGGGTGCATCTTGCCGTGAGGTCGCTGATGCTCGGCCTTGACTTTCCTGCAAGTCAAGGACCGCTCTACGTACCATGCCACATCCCGCTTCATGCAAGGCCACCAATAATCAGGACAAAGATCCCTATACATCTTCGTCGCCACGGGATGAATGGAGAATCTCGACTTGTGAGACTCCTCCATCAGAACTTGGCGCACACCACCCCAATACGGAACCCAGACTCTCCGATGCAGAGTCAACAATCTGCGACTATCATAATCGAAGGAAGCCACCTGCTCCACAATACGCTCGCTCTTCCGGTGCTCTTCCTTTATAGCCTCCACCTGTGCTTCACGAATCCGCTCCAATAACGGAGTAATCACGGTCATCCTCAAACATAGGTCTCTGATCGGAGCCGCAACCGCCTTGCGGATGAGAGCATCGACCACCACAGTGGCCTTCCCCGGGTGGTACAGGATCTCACAATCATAATCCTTCACCACATCCAACCATCGATGTTGCCTCATGTTCAGATTCGGCTGATCCATCAAGTACCTCAGGCTTTTGTGATCCATGTAGATGGTAAACCAGACCCCATAGAGGTAATGCTGCCAAATATTGAGGGCGAAAACCACAACCCCAGCTCAAAATCATGCGTCGGATAATTCACCTCATGTGGATTCAGTTGCCTCGAATCGTAAGCGATCACGCGACCCCGCTGCATCAACACTTCCCCCAAACCTGTGATCGATGCATCATAATAAACCACGAAGTCATCAACACCCTCGCGCAGGGTCAGAATCGGCTCCGCACATAACCGCTGGCTAAGAGTTTCCAAAAGATGCTTGCTGCTCAAGCCCCCAACGAAAAGTCACCAACTTCTTGGTCAGTCAGGTCAATGGAACAGCGTTCTTGGAGAAATCCTGAATTAATCTCCGATAATAACCAGCCAAACCAAGAAAGGTTCGAATCTCAGATGCAGACCTCGGAACCTCCCACTGCATCACGCCCTCGACATTGGCCGGATTGACCAGGACACCCTTCTGGTTGACAAGGTGCCCTAGAAATTGCACCTCGCGCAACCAGAACTCGCACTTTGAGAACTTTGCAAAAAGTCTCTCCTTCCTCAAGGTCTCCAGCACCTCCCTCAAGTGCTTCTCATGCTGCTCCTGAGTCTTGGAATAAACCAATATATCATCAATGAATATTACCACAAACCGATCCAGCATCAGTCGACACACACAGTTCATGAGATCCATGAACACGGCTGGAGCATTGGTGAGCCCAAAAGGCATCACCACGAACTCGTAATGACCATATCGAGCCCGGAAAGCTGTCTTCTGCACATCCTCATCCCGAATCCGCATCTGATGATAACCCGATCGCAAATCAATTCTGGAGAACCAAGATGCACCCTGAAGCTGGTCAAAAAGATCATCAATCCTCGGGAGGGGATAACGGTTCTTCACTGTTACCTTATTCAACTCCTGATAGTCGATAAAAATATGATGAAACCCATCCTTCTTCTTCACAGACAGAATCGGGGCTCCCCAAGGCGAATTGTTCGTCCTAATAAATCCTTTTTCTAACAGCTCTTGCAGCTGTGTAGACAACTCATGTATATCAGGAGGATCCAGCCGATACGGTGCTTTGGCTATCAGAGCCGCACGTGGAACCAAATCAATCCTGAACTCCACCCGCCTCTTCGGAGGTACCCCTGGAAAATCCTCTGGAAACACATCCGGATAATCCCGCATGATCGACACATCATCCATAGTCGCCTTACCCTTATCCCGAGTATCCATGAAATAGGCGATAAAACCCGAACAAACCTGAAGAAGATAACGCCTGGCCCTCGCTGCAGAACACATAATCGGCCCACGCTGCGGTCTCTCACCTTGAATCACCAGCTCTCCCCCACTTAGGGCCCGAACCCGAACCAACTATTGCTCACAGTCGATCAGTTCCCCATTTAGGCTCAACCAATCTATGCCCACGATAACCTTGTTCCCACGCAGAGGAATGGGAACCAGATCAACCGGATACTGCTCGCTGAATAATTGGAGAGTACAACCTCGATGAACCCTCGCAACCCGAATGGACCTATCATCAGCAATCTCAACATCTAGAGGACAATCCATATCCCCCGGAGCTCCAGCAAATCTCTTGCTAAGTGCAAGAGATACAAATGATCGGGTAGACCCCGAATCAAATAATACCAAAGCAGAGATACCGTTCACAATGAATGATCCTAAAATAAAACACATAAACATAATCAACAATTCAATATAGATAAAGAGATAAGGAGAAGATACATACCCATCACAACATCGGGAGCTGCATGCGACTCCTCCCCGGTCAGTTGGAAAGCCCTGCTCTTTGCCGTAGGCGCATCTGCCCGGCCCTGGCGGCCGTCAGTAATCCGGAGAGTCGCAGGAGCGGGTGCTGACACCGGTCCTGCTGCAGCCAAACTAGGGCAATGGGCCTTCTTGCGGCCCCTCTGATTGTACTGAAACAAATCAAATCAGATACCGGGGTGATGGTGGTGGTAGCAGTACAATCCCTGCTGATATGACCAGTCCGAATGCACTTGAAGCAGCCAGAACCACCCACTATGCACGTCCCCTTGTGCGACCTGCCACACTTGCCACAATGGCCTCGGCCCTGCTGGCCCTTCCCCCTCGTATCAACCACCTTGGGCCTCTTTCCCGAACCCTCAACACACAGAATCTAGCTTCCTCTTCTTCTCCATCTCCAAATCAGTCTCCCTCTCTCTAGCCCTCGCTATCATGTCTTCCAGTGTCTTGAGATGGATCGGCTAACAAATTGCCGAATATCACTCCTCAATATCTCATGGTACCGATCCTTATTCATATTCTTGCCCGCCACATACTGCGGAACCAAAAGTGCCCTCTCCATGAACATAGTGGTGATGTCAGCCACCGTCTCAGTAGTCTGGCGGAGATCCTAGAACTCTCGTGCCAGCTGCTGCACCTCAATCACCGGTGTAAACTCGGCTCAGAACCTGGTCGAGAAATTTGTTGGATAAGGTGTCTAAGTCCATAACTACTTCTGGTATGTACTTGACCCGGTTGGCATGGTACATTTGGGTTGCATGGCATTGCAATACTTGGATAGACCAAAATCAGAGAAAGGACACTTAAGGTTTATTAATATATTATAAGTTCTAATATATTAATAATATCATTTAATTAGTATTGATCAAATAATTAATTTGGAATTAATTAAGTGATCAAAAAGAGACTAATTAAATATATGGGGTTGATTGTGTAAATCATCTATTCTTGTATAGTGGGCTAATGATTCATGGTTTGTATGGATTGTGCTAAAACCCATAAGGTGCTCCATGGATAGTCCATGGAGGTTACAAACCCATGGATCATGGAATATGGAAAGCCATTACAATTAGGGTTTACATGGTGTAACCCTACTTGTGTCACAACTATATAAAGACCCCTTGTTTAGCAAAATTGGCATTACTACAAGCAAGTAAGAGGGCTAGCCGAATTTTGGAGTATAAGTGAACTTCTCTCAAGGTTATTCCAAGTATTGTGGTGTTGTGTGAGACATTTGAGGCATCACACTTGAGGTGCTAGGCTCACAAGGTTCTCAAGGAATCCAAACAACAAAAGGTATGTTCTACTTCTAGCATTTATGTTTGAAAGTTCCCCATGCTATGCTAGATAGGTTAAGAACCTTGGAAATCAAATTTGCATGTATCTTAGTAAAACATAGATCCAAGGTTTCTAGGGTTGCATGCACACCTTAGGAGTGTTAGAATGCTCAAAACCCTTCAGTGGTATCAGAGCCTAGGCTTGTTTTCTTGATACTTGATGCAAATTGTTGAAAAAACTCAAGTTTTCTGCATTCTGCGACATGAACTCGCCGAGTCCATGAGGGGACTCGACGAGTCCATGTGATAATTCATCCTACTCGTTGAGTAGGTTCTTGCACTCAACGAGTAGGAGCCCCTGAATGCAGATTTTCGAGTTTTGTTGCTGGAAATGGACTAGAAACATTACCCTAAACTGTTTTGGTCTTATAAAACTTGTTTTAGATGGTGTAATGGTAATGCTAATCCATTTTCAATAGCTATTATCAAAATTTCAAGTCTTATATGTGTTTTTATGATTCTTGAAATTGTTGATATGAATATTCATACTCTTATGAGTTTAGAAGATCATAGGAATTATTTGCAACTTGCTTGTTAGTTTAATTCTTGATCATTATGTGTTTTAATGGAATCCATAATTTGTCCTCAAGTTATGGATTACCAAAAGTCACTCTTTTAAAGTCCATTAAAGAAACACATAGGTTACATAAAATGAAAAGTCTCTCATTTTAATAAACCATTAACTCATAAGTTCTGAAAGATGAAAAGTTTTGAAAGTTACAGAACTTGCCCTCAAGTTTTGTAACATGTAAAGTCACTTAAAAAAAACTTTAGTTCCAACCCCTAGAATTTTGAAAGTTAAAATTCAACCCTTATACTTTATAATATTATAAGTTTTAAGAATTATTATATATGTTTACGAACAAGTCGTTTTACCGTTAGTAGGCCTCATTCACGAAGCCGGTCTATAAGGGGGGTATAAGGTTGTTGCCTATAAAATGGCAGCTTAATGGGTGTCCACTCTCACCCACTGCTTCCTTGACTGGTGGAGGGTCGTTAGCCGAACGGGTAGGACAATGACTTTAATCCTCATTAAAAGTATGATGAATGTAAAGTAACTAAATGTTTTTTATAAATTCCCAATCTTAGTTACTTTAGGAACATGTGAATAAGGTGCTAACCCATGAAATTACACTTTGCACTTTAATTAAGTCGTTAATGGAGCGTGTGTGGTTAACCGACACACTAACCTGGACTTAACAAGGTAGGCAAAGGGTGGCTTAAGGTTTATCATAGGTCGATGGAGCGCGTGTGGTTAACCGGCACATCGATTGAGTGATAAACATTAAGAGCACCAAGTAATTTGCATGGTTACTTCACACCTTGTTTTGTGATCCTTGGCATCCCAGTCACAAAACTTGAAGGGTACACTCGAGATTGAAACATGCCATTGAAAAGTTCAATGAATCTCAAAGAATCTAGGAGTTTCAAAACCAATTAAAACCTAATAATCTATTTCGTTTTTCATGGTGGAAATTGGTGAATCGTCATTCATCTACCTTCAAATATATTATAGCTTGGATTACGGCATCCCTCTTCTAAGTTATAAAATATTGTTTGGGTCCTAGCCTTAATATTACATTTGGGTGTCTTATTAAGGATTATCTTTATATCTAATCTAAATTTGTCTTTCTTCTTTTCAGATGTCTTCCAACAATGCTGCTTCTGGGTCAAACCCTACCGGCTCCCTTTCTCTCATGAACCTTTGTGGGAGAGTCATCTTTGATGGATCCAACTTTATGGATTGGATCCGGAACATCAGGATGGTCACTCATTATGAGGACAAGGAATATGTCCTCGACAAGGAGCTTAAGGAACATGAGTCGAATGCTACTCCTGAGGAGATTGCTGAATACTAGGCACATGAGAGAGATGCTACCAAAGTGGCGTGTATCATGTTGGCCACAATGACAGCCGAGCTCCAAAAGTCCTATGAGGACTACTACCCTTTTGAGATGCACCATGACTTGATGGACCGCTACCATCAGAGTGCTCGTCAAGAGCGGTATGAAATCATCTCCTCCATGATAACAACCCGGATGAAGGATGGAGAACCCATCACTGGCCACATGCAGAAAATGCAAAGGTATGTGGACCGTTTGTTGAAACTGAATGTGAATTTCCCAGAGGAGTTTGCAATTGATATCATTCTGCACTCCTTACCTTCGTGTTATGATCAATTCCTAATGACATACCACATGAACAAGGATGAAGTCACACTCAGCTTCAAGGACTTTTGAAGACCGCAGAAAGTGGTCTTAAAGGTAAGTCGGTTGTTACTACTCCTACTCCTACCGCGGCCCCTGTCTTGGCAATCGGGCAAGGCAAATGAAAGAAGAGGAAGAGCCCTTTGAAGGGTACCAAGGGAAAGTCTCTTGATGGCTCCTCTTCAAGTGGAACCAATAAAGGTTTCATCACTCCTTCTGCTAACCCTAAGAGGCTGAATGCTTCTATTGCCATGAAAAGTCGCACTGGAAGCGAAACTGCCTAAAGTACTTGCAAGATGTTAAGGATGGGAAAGTGAAACCCAACCATGCAGGTATTTACACTATATTGTCTAATAACTCACCCTATTCTAATTCTTGGGTCCTTGATACGGGTTGTGGTATTCACATTTGTTGTGATTTGCAGGGACTAAGAAGAAGTGAGAATGTGGGGCATGGAAAGATAAACTTGATCATGGGAAATAGGAAAGTTACACCTGTCACCAAGATTGGAGTTTATTCTTCGTTGCTAAGTAGTGAGTTAACATTAGATTTGAATAAATGTTGTTACTCGCCTGAAATGGCAAGAAATATTATTTCCTTTCATGGTTTGTGCAAACAAGGTTTTACCTTGTCGTTTGATAATGAATGTGGTGGTATTAATGATTTCTTTAATAATGTTCTTTATTTTAAAGCATTACCTTGTGATGGTGTGTATGAAACTATGTCGGTTGTAGATAACCTAGGAAATAATGTGTTATGTATCGATTCTTCCTCTAGCTTGGATAAAGCATCATTATGGAATTGTCGTTTTGGACATGTAAGCAAGAAACGCATAGGCCAACTCCAAAAGGATGGATTCTTGGAGTCGTTTGATCTAAAATCAGATGATAGTTGTGCATCTTGTTTACTTGGGAAAATAACAAAGTCACCATTCACTGGTACTTGTGATAGGGGTGAAGGTTTGTTGGATCTTGTACACACTGATGTGTGTGGACCCTTCAGAACCGCCACAAGGGATGCTAACCGCTTCTATGTGACTTTTACTGATGATTTTAGTAGATATGGATATGTCTACTTAATCAAGCATAAGTCATAAACCTTTGAAAAGTTCAAGGAGTTTAAACAGGAAGTGGAGAATCAGTTGGGCAGGAATATTAAGATGCTTCGTTCCGATCGAGGTGGTGAGTATCTTAGCACAGAGTTCCTTGACTATCTTAAGGAATGTGGAATTGTCTCACAATTGACACCTCCCAGGACACCGCAGTTGAATGGTGTGGTTGAGAGGTGTAATCGAACCTTGTTGGATATGGTTCGTTCCATGATGAGTCGAGCTTCACTACCAATCTTATTTTGGGGGTATACCTTAGAGACTGCCGCCCATATCCTTAATCTATTCCCTACCAAAAAGGTTGCCAAAACACCTCACGAGATGTGGACTGGAAAATTTCCCAATCTGGACCACATCAAGATTTGGGGTTGTGAGGCTTTCGTGAGGCGCGAGACTCACGATAAGCTCGATTCTCGAAGTGAGAGGTGTATTTTCATCAGCTACCCATAGAGATCCTTTGGTTACCTCTTCTACAGACCCAGTGATAATGTGGTCTTTGGAGCAAGGAGAGAGAGAGAGAGAGAGAGAGAGAGAGTTCATAAGCCAAGGAAACAGTGGGAGGCAAATTGACCTTGAAGAAATTCAAGAGTCAAGTGGTGAAGGAATTCAAACCCTAGCAATCAACTTGAGGAGGAAAATCCTGTTAATCCGACAGATGAGTCTGTACCTCTGAGGCGTTCCACGAGAGTTAGGAATGCACCTGAGCATTACTATGGTTTCCATATTACTGCATTACTATGGTTTCCATATTACTGCGGAAGGTGATACACTTATCAGTGATAGCACACTGGTAAGTCTGGATGAACCTAATAGCTACACGGAAGCCATGGAAGGCCCCGAGGCTGCTAAATGGAAAGAGGCTATGGACAGCGAGATACAGTCCATGTATGACAATCAAGTTTGGAACTTGGTTGACAATGTACCAGGTCGTAAGACAGTCAGGTGCAAATGGATCTCCAAGAAGAAGACCGACATGGATGGTAATGTGCACACTTATAAGGCGCGACTGGTTGCAAAGGGCTTTTCTCAAACTCCGGGAGTTGATTATGATGAGACCTTTTCACCAGTAGCAAATATTAAGTCTATTAGGGTTATGTTAGCCATTGCTGCATTTCATGACTATGAAATATGGCAAATGGATGTCAAAACCGCTTTCCTTAATGGGAAGTTGGCTGAGGATGTTTACATGAGTCATCCAGAGGGTTTTATCAGTACAGAGTACCCTAATAGAGTGTGTAAGCTTGAGAAATCCATCTATGGATTAAAGCAAGCACCTCATAGATGGAATCTTTGTTTCGATGAGAAAGTCAAAGAGTTTGGCTTTTCGAGGAGCGAAGATGAGTCCTGTGTATATGTCAAGGCTAGTGGGAGTATAGTTAGCTTTTTGGTATTGTAGGTGGATGTCATACTACTCATAGGAAATGACATCCCAACTCTGCAGAAAGTGAAGTCCTTGCTTGGGAAGTGTTTCGCTATGAAGGACCTTGGAGAAGCTGCCTATATCCTAGGGATAAGGATTTTGAGAGACATGAGTAAAAGACTAATTGGACTTAGTCAGAGTACCTACTTGGATAAGGTGCTGAATAGGTTCAGCATGCAGAAAGGAGAGTTACCTATCCAGAGTAACTCCAGACTGAGTAAGACTCAGAGCCTGAGTACAGAGGCTGAAATAGCTGAGATGGGTCGAGTACCGTATGCTTCCGCTGTAGGCTTGATCATGTATGCTGTGACTTGTACTCGTCCTGATGTGGCCTTTGAATTAAGCATGGTCAGCAGATATCAGGGGAACCCTGGCAAGACGCATTAAGCATGGTCAGCAGATATCAGGGGAACCCTGGCAAGGCACACTGGACTGCGGTAAAGAATATTATCAAGTACCTGTGGAGGACTAAGGACTGGGTCCTTACCCTCGGTGGGACTGATGAATTGAGAATAGTAGGGTATAGTGATGCTAGCTTTCAGACTGATAGGGATAATTTCCGCTCTCAGTCAGGCTGGTTCTTTACCCTAAACGGGGGAACAATTTCTTGGAAAAGTTCCAAGCAGGGGACAGTGGCTGATTTAACTTACGAATCAGAGTATATAGCGGCAAGCGAGGCAGCAAAGGAGGCTATATGGCTAAAGAACTTCATTGGAGACCTTGGGGTTGTACCAGCTATAAAGGAGCCTATATAGATTTTCTGTGATAGTGAAAGTGCAGTTGCCTTAGCCAAGGAACCAAGGGATCACGGGAGATCCAGACACATCGACAGAAAATACCATTTCATCAAACATCAAATAGAAGAAGGACTCCTCATGGCAATGAGGGTATCATCGGATGAGAACCCAACAGATCCTCTCACGAAGGACTGGGTAGGGTTAAGCATCTCCAGCATGTGAGGCGCATAGGGCTGAAGGATGATATTAGTTTTAGTAGTTAGATAATTTTGAAATGTGTAAAGTGTAATTGACATTTGATGATGAATAAAAGTTGTTGTTTATTTATGAGTAAAAGTGTTGCTATCTTTTGTTAAATCGTTTACTATCATTTCATTTTGCATGTTTTAACTTCCAGAATAATTATGTTATGGTATATCATATTATTCAAATTCTCCACAGTCGGTCATATATTGGAAGTAGATATGAATCAAGACTGTCATGAAGTTGGTTGTAGATGTCTAAGATGTTGGACATAGCAAAGTGTTGCTACAACACTCATGAGTACTCATAAGTTCTGAGTATTGGATTCAACCCACGCTCACTTGCATCACTTCATTGAATTTATCTCGAGTGATCGTGAGACGGTAATATCATATAAGTCTTCAAACCTAGAGATATGAGTTGTTGCCTATGAGTTGGTTATAAATTGATTATACAAAAATGCATTGGTAACTCGATGTTATAAAACGTGCCTTTGTGTATAATTCAACAAGTAGTAGAACAAGCATACGAGTCGAAGTTTATATGTTCCTTCTTGGATTAGAAGCGATATTTGGGCCCCTCGATGATTTTGTGTTGACTTATGTACCGGGCCCGGTCAGAACTAAATTGATGTGTTCAATTAAGTTCTATGTCAAACAAATCAGAAATCGAGAAACAAACTGCTGGACAATAAGTAAGACATCGTTCTATGTATTTGTCCGGCTGATATCTAGAACAAATGATTATATGATCACTTATCTTAAATGGCGTGTCATCGTCATCTCAGTTACGCGAGACCTTGAAAGAGCTACGATTGCTGATCGGTTCCTGAAGTCATACTTGCAGTTATAGTTATTATACTTATCCAAGTGGGAGACTGTTGGATAAGGTGTCTAAGTCCATAACTATTTCTAGTATGTACTTGACCCGGTTGGCATGGTCCATTTGGGTTGCATGGCATTGCAATACTTGGATAGACCAAAATGAGAGAAATGACACTTAAGGTTTATTAATATATTATAAGTTCTAATATATTAATAATATCATTTAATTAGTATTGATCAAATAATTAATTTGGAATTAATTAAGTGATCAAAAAGAGACTAATTAAAATATATGGGGTTGATTGTGTAAATCATCTATTCCTGTATAGTGGGCTAATGAGTCATGGTTTGTATGGATTGGGCTAAAACCCATAAGGTGCTCCATGGATAGTCCATGGAGGTTACAAACCCATGGATCATGGAATATGGAAAGCCTTGACAATTAGGTTTTACATGGTGTAACCCTACTTGTGTCACAACTATATAAAGACCCCTTGTCTAGCAAAATTGTCACTACTACAAGCAAGTAAGAGGGCTAGCCGAATTTTGGAGTATAAGTGAACTTCTCTCAAGGTTATTCCAAGTATTGTGGTGTTGTGTGAGACATTTGAGGCATCACACTTGAGGTGTTAGGATCACAAGGTTCTCAAGGAATCCAAACAACAAAGGGTATGTTCTACTTCTAGCAGTTATGTTTGAAAGTTCCCCATGCTATGCTAGATAGGTTATGAACCTTGGAAATCAAATTTGCATGTATCTTAGTAAAACATAGATCCAAGCTTTTTAGGGTTGCATGTACACCTTAGGAGTGTTAGAATGTTCAAAATCCTTCAAAATCACCCCAGGTCATCGAATCAATAACATCATCATCTTTCACAGCACGCCCTACCTCCTCCTACGAATCAGGTGCCCTATCCTTCAAGAGGCAGGAAGCTAGCCTGACATTGTCTGTAACGCCCGTAGATCCGGGCTAGTCAATTTAGAGACGATAAGCGTCAAAAATGACTTTTTGATAGAAGATTATTTAGGATGAATAATCTTAACTAAGTTGTAGTATATGTTACAAGGATTCCATACATATAAAGAATGCCGAAATCCGAGTTATAACGAAGAAGTTATGACCTGTCGAAGTTTCGTGACAGAACCGGTACGACACAGCGAGACGTAAATAGTGAATTTATGTTAGAGCAATATTTGGCCTTAGCAATCTAAATGAAATCGTAGAATACGTTAAACCAAGAGCGTGCATAAAAAGAACGTCCAAATCTGACTTCGTATGAGGAAGTTATGATTTTTCGAAGTTTTGGCTTAGCAGTGTACAACCCGAAGTTCGAATATGAGATCGAGCGATATTTAGCCGAAACAATCTAAACGAGAATCAAAGATCTCATCGATAGTAGTCCAACGGTGAAAAGACAGTCGAAAACGGACGTCAGATGAAGGAGTTATGAATTTCTAACGGAGTTTTCCTGTCCCGGCCTACTAAAAATAGTATATTATTAATATATTAAAAATAAAGTCAAAATTAGCCTACAAAGTCTAAATGAAAGTTGTAGATCTTGTTTTTACCTATGCGTCGATATAAAGAACGTCGAAAACGGAGTTCGTATGCGAAAGTTATGAATTTCTGAAGTTCGGGGCGCGAAACCCCAAAACTGTCAGAGACCACAACGTGGCAACAGTGGCCACGACGTGGCATGGCTTCTGACGCCTTCTGGAGCCTGATAGAGCAAGTGGACGATGACGCATGCAATGACGACCAAGCCCACGACGTGGAAGAAGTGCCCACGACGTGGAAAATGAGAAAACAGCCCTATAAATAGATTTGAAGGGGCAGCCGTTTGTGGTTGCCAAATCTCTTCTCTCTCACCCATATTACCTCGATTTACGTGCAAAGAAGTACCCCCGAAGCCCCGGTATCATCCCGAGACCCGAAGCAAGTCCCGAAGCCCGAAGATCCCGAGAAGAAAAGAGTTTCCGGGCCGAAGCTCTCCCCGCGAGAAGTCCGGTGTGTGAAGAGATCACAGTTTCACCAAAAGAATACTACTTCTACAAGCCGTAGTGCTGCCCGATCATCTTCTGATCAAGTGAGTGTGTAGTCACTTTCTTCTAACACATAAATATTAAGTATTTGTTATGAAATACGTGCTATGTGTATAATATATTGTTGTTTATTTGAGATGATTGTGGAATGGATGAATTGTATAAGTTTTAATGAGTTAAACTATATATGTATTTTGTATCTAAAAATATGTTGGGTAGAACATGGGTAGATGAGGTTGTTGGTAGGTGATAAAAGATGGGTTGGACCATGAGATAAAAGAATAAAGAGATAAACTTGTTTTAGATCTGGATGTATGGATCAGATCAGGAGGTTAGTTTTAGATCCGAGAGTATGGATCAGATCAAGAGGTTAGTTTTAGATCCGGGAATATGGATTAGGTAAGGAGGTAAATTTTAGATCCGGGAGTACGGATTATGTATTTTTGAATTATGTGTTCATTCGATAAGGTATCATGTGTATAGTCCCTTTTAGGAATGTGATTTTAATACGAGTATTGATTAAAGTATGAAATATACATATGTATGTGAAGTATTTGTTCTTGTCCGAAATACGTGTTAGATATATTTGATGATATACAACGTGCGAATCAGTTATGGTTCAATATGTGTTAAGATGTTTATATATGATATTATTACTTAAAACCTTGTGTTAAGTATACACTAGTTGGCGTTGCCTAAACGGAGATAGTATCAAAAATTGATTATAAGCATTGTAGGTTTGCCTAGTGATGGGTTAAGACTTAAGAAGGGATGTTTAGTTCAATTAAGTTTGGACATTGGGTAGTCTCTTATTAAGAGTACGTGCGTTGCAAGATTGATGATCGGTGGAGTATGTCCTACGTACAGAAGTACATTTTATGTACGAAGTCCTTTTCAAAGCTCTGTGTCTTGGGTGCTGCTTGTGCCAGGGTACTATTATGTTCTCGGGTACGAGTCCTTCGCATACCAGAGTACTATAATGTGCTAGAAGTACTATCATGTACAAAGTCTTTTTTGACAATATTGTGTGTCGGTTACGGGAGCGTACGGAAGTACTCTATTAGTATTTCCCCATACTTTTATGTTGAGAGAGCTTTGGAGTCAGCGTTTCTTTTATGAAGTGATCGACCGAGCTTCATATGTCAGCGTTTTCTTTCACGAAGTAATTAAGGGAACTTCGTAGACTGCCTAATAAAGTGTGTCGGTAATAGACCACTGCTAGGTATGTATGGTGTTATATTGTTGGATAGGGTGCGTCTGGGGGTGAAATACCTCATGTATTCAAGCCACTGCTAGGCAAAGTTCGATGCTGGGATAGGTAGAGTCTGGGGGTATAATACCTCATGATAGTCAGACCACGCCTAGGCATTGTTATCTAGATAAATACCCATGACTTAATTGTCTGGTGGTTGTTTCTTTTACGAACGAAGGTTCGTGGTGAAACTTATTCCATTCCCCTCATTTTATGTCTTAATTGATCCTCGTTTGCTGCCAGGGAATTTCCGAAGCAGCCTCGTCAGTTTGTTGTTCATATCGATTCCTTAGGCTAGATCTCGTAAGATCATTGTATAGGGTCAGTATGTGGGGAATCGACGGGATGGGATAGATTGTTTTAGAAATATGATTTATAGGTGTTAATAATATTAGTGGTTTTGCAAGATCGAGATATACATTATTATCACATTGTTTGAACTAAGAGCTTTCGTACTCTATATTCCTTAGGTGATTGGGTTCACCAGGGATATTTGAACTAAGTGTTCATTAGGTGTTCTTGAACTAGGCGTTCATTAATTATTGTGAACTACGTGTTCATCAGAGGTAATCTAAGAACCTTGGCAGCACTAAACTTTGTGCCAATTCCTTAGGGCAATCCTTAGGAATGAATGGGAGAAGGGTAATCGGTTCTTAGGGTAAATCTTTAAGAAATAAATGAAGATAATGGGGGTGGGTAATTGGATTAATTGTTTGATAAGTGAATATAATAATTATATTATTGTGGGTTGAAAAACCTATATGCTCACCAAGCTCCCAAGCCTGACCCTCTCAGTTTTCTTTATATTACAGGTTATGGCACGAGAGCATAAGTTGGCTGATATAACGAGAGAATTTGGATTATAGGCCAGTAGTTATGAATAACGGTTGTAAGGTCTATTTTGTTCTGTTTGTGCTTTTGGTCTGTATTGAACATGACATCCCGAGATTTTGTTATATAATGAAAATACATTTCTTTAAAGGAATGCTTTGATAAATTCTTATCATATTTTTGTTTTGGGAACAAATTCCGCAACTGTTTTCTTTAAAAGATTACTCTAATTTTAAAAACAAAGCATAAACAAATCGGTCTTTTCTGGCCGTGAAAATGGGGATGTCACAGTTGGTATCAGAGCATTAGTTTAAGCGAACTAGGAATTTGTAGGAAATTTCTAGACTTAAACTTAGAATGCTAAGTATTGTCGTGAGGAGTGTGTCTAAAATATGTTAGGTAGTACACCTAAATGGACACAAGCACTAGTTTATTTTAGGAATGATGCCTAAAATGCTTTTATGTGCTAATTGTTTTGTGTGATAGCTAAATTTATGCTATTATTTGTTCGGATCTATGGTCTGTTGCCGACCGGATCTGGAAACCTTATGCGTGTAGGATTCTAAGCGTATGACTACGATATTAGAACTAGCATGTAAACGTTTCGGGGTGATAAGGAGATTTATACGTTTATCGTAATTAAAGCTTTCTTATCTTAAAAATTCTCGCTTGGTACACCGAATGTCTGCTTGGGTGTACAAAGGGTCATGGTGAAGACTCGTAGAGAAATTGAGTAAATGGAGGAAATGAAAAAGGCTTATGATAGTGGATGACACCTATCAGAATATATCGTAAGAGTGGTATCTTGCCTTTAGAGTATGTCTTATGAAATAACAGTACGTTTAGAGGAGTATGGTACGTCTGAAGTACACCTTCAATTGGCAGGATGATGGAGAGATTGGTGTAATTCTTGAGGTTGTCTCATCACCCGGTATTTCCATCACCAATCGAGTTGAAGTAGAATTGATGATTGAAGATACGCAATGAAGAAGTCCTAGTAGAGTCTAGGGAAATTGTTTATGACTATTTGGACACATTCGTATGTGTTAAATTGTTTTGTGATTTTAGGACTTGGGGACTGCGAGACAATACTTGGGACGAGTATGAGACGAGTATGAGTAGGTGTGAAAGGTAGTAGATGCATATACTACCGGAAGCACAGGACTCGCACTTGGATCAGGGAAAGTCACAAGGTTACCAAGAAGCTGGTGATTGATTTTGTTTTATCCGAGTATGTCATTACCCTTGTTTCGGTAATGATTAGTGAGATGGTTGTTATTCCGACCCTAGTGGTCATATAAATTTGAGTTCGACTGCGATAAGTATGTTACGTGGTCTAGAGGACCAAGTTAGATGTAACATCTGACTTAAGTCAGAAGGTTGAAATTAATGCGATCGATAGTATCGCGCTCGTTGTTGAAAGAAGTTTGCAGGTAGAAATGCTACATGTTGAAATGTGATTATATCACATTAGAATATGAAGGAAGGTATATTCCATTCTGGAATTTAACTTTAAAAAGACCGAGTCTAAGCGTCGCATCGTGCGATGAGAGGTCAATAGAGCACGACCCATCGGTCTGTTACAATAGATAAAGGAAAGTATTCATCCTAAGAAGAAGAAGGAGTCCACAATAAGGACATATTTGGTAACTTGAAGGTTACGATTGAAAGTACAACATAGTACGATAAGCAGAGGCAAGATTGGGCATCGTCTGCGGTCAAGAAAGCCATAGAGTTAAATACTCTTTCGAGGAAACATAGAAGTTACGGTTATTACCTAGGATGAAGAGATAGCGTATGGAATCATTATACAAGTCCTATTTTCGTTGATGATTCCGGGACGTAATCATCCTAAGGGGGAGATAATTGTAACACCCGTAGATCCGGGCTAGTCAATTTAGAGACGATAAGCGTCAAAAATGACTTTTTGATAGAAGATTATTTAGGATGAATAATCTTAACTAAGTTGTAGTATATGTTACAAGGATTCCGTACATATAAAGAATGCCGAAATCCGAGTTATAACGAAGAAGTTATGACCTGTCGAAGTTTCGCGACAGAACCGGTACGACACAGCGAGACGTAAATAGTGAATTTACGTTAGAGCAATATTTGACCTTAGCGATCTAAATGAAAGTCGTAGAATACGTTAAACCGAGAGCGTGAATAAAAAGAACGTCCAAATCTGACTTCGTATGAGGAAGTTATGATTTTTCGAAGTTTCGGCTTAGCAGTGTACAACCCGAAGTTCGAATATGAGATCGAGCGATATTTAGCCGAAACAATCTAAACGAGAATCAAAGATCTCATCGATAGTAGTCCAACGGTGAAAAGACAGTCGAAAACGTACGTCAGATGAAGGAGTTATGAATTTCTAACGGAGTTTTCCTGTCCCGGCCTACTAAAAATAGTATATTATTAATATATTAAAAATAAAGTCAAAATTAGCCTACAATGTCTAAATGAAAGTTGTAGATCTTGTTTTTACGTACGCGTCGATATAAAGAACGTCGAAAACGGAGTTCGTATGCGAAAGTTATGAATTTCTGAAGTTCGGGGCGCGAAACCCCAAAACTGTCAGAGACCACAACGTGGCAACAGTGGCCACGACGTGGCATGGCTTCTGACGCCTTCTGGAGCCTGATAGAGCAAGTGGACGATGACGCATGCAATGACGACCAAGCCCACGACGTGGAAGAAGTGCCCACGACGTGGAAAATGAGAAAACAGCCCTATAAATAGATTTGAAGGGGCAGCCGTTTGTGGTTGCCAAATCTCTTCTCTCTCACCCATATTACCTCGATTTACGTGCAAAGAAGTACCCCCGAAGCCCCGGTATCATCCCGAGACCCGAAGCAAGTCCCGAAGCCCGAAGATCCCGAGAAGAAAAGAGTTTCTGGGCCGAAGCTCTCCCCGCGAGAAGTCCGGTGTGTGAAGAGATCACAGTTTCACCAAAAGAATACTACTTCTACAAGCCGTAGTGCTGCCCGATCATCTTCTGATCAAGTGAGTGTGTAGTCACTTTCTTCTAACACATAAATATTAAGTATTTGTTATGAAATACGTGCTATGTGTATAATATATTGTTGTTTATTTGAGATGATTGTGGAATGGATGAATTGTATAAGTTTTAATGAGTTAAACTATATATGTATTTTGTATCTAAAAATATGTTGGGTAGAACATGGGTAGATGAGGTTGTTGGTAGGTGATAAAAGATGGGTTGGACCATGAGATAAAAGAATAAAGAGATAAACTTGTTTTAGATCTGGATGTATGGATCAGATCAGGAGGTTAGTTTTAGATCCGAGAGTATGGATCAGATCAAGAGGTTAGTTTTAGATCCGGGAATATGGATTAGGTAAGGAGGTAAATTTTAGATCCGGGAGTACGGATTATGTATTTTTGAATTATGTGTTCATTCGATAAGGTATCATGTGTATAGTCCCTTTTAGGAATGTGATTTTAATACGAGTATTGATTAAAGTATGAAATATACATATGTATGTGAAGTATTTGTTATTGTCCGAAATACGTGTTAGATATATTTGATGATATACAACGTGCGAATCAGTTATGGTTCAATATGTGTTAAGATGTTTATATTTGATATTATTACTTAAAACCTTGTGTTAAGTATACACTAGTTGGCGTTGCTTAAACGGAGATAGTATCAAAAATTGATTATAAGCATTGTAGGTTTGCCTAGTGATGGGTTAAGACTTAAGAAGGGATGTTTAGTTCAATTATGTTTGGACATTGGGTAGTCTCTTATTAAGAGTACGTGCGTTGCGAGATTGATGATCGGTGGAGTACGTCCTACGTACAGAAGTACATTTTATATACGAAGTCCTTTTCAAAGCTCTGTGTCTTGGGTGCTGCTTGTGCCAGGGTACTATGATGTTCTCGGGTACGAGTCCTTCGCATACCAGAGTACTATAATGTGCCAGAAGTACTATCATGTACAAAGTCTTTTTTGACAATATTGTGTGTCGGTTACAGAAGTACTCTATTAGTATTTCCCCATACTTTTATGTTGAGAGAGCTTTGGAGTTAGCGTTTCTTTTATGAAGTGATCGACCGAGCTTCATATGTCAGCGTTTTCTTTCACGAAGTAATTAAGGGAACTTCGTAGACTGCCTAATAAAGTGTGTCGGTAATAGACCACTGCTAGGTATGTATGGTGTTATATTGCTGGATAGGTTGCGTCTGGGGGTGAAATACCTCATGTATTCAGGCCACTGCTAGGCAAAGTTCGATGCTAGGATAGGTAGAGTCTGGGGGTATAATACCTCATGATAGTCAGACCACGCCTAGGCATTGTTATCTAGATAACTACCCCTGACTTAATTGTCTGGTGGTTCTTTCTTTTACGAATGAAGGTTCGTGGTGAAACTTATTCCATTCCCCTCATTTTATGTCTTAATTGATCCCCGTTTGCTGCCAGGGAATTTCCGAAGCAGCCTCGTCAGTTTGTTGTTCATATCGATTCCTTAGGCTAGATCTCGTAAGATCATTGTATAGGGTCAATATGTGGGGAATCGACGGGATGGGATAGATTGTTTTAGAAATATGATTTATAGGTGTTAATAATATTAGTGGTTTTGCAAGATCGAGATATACATTATTATCACATTGTTTGAACTAAGAGCTTTCGTACTCTGTATTCCTTAGGTGATTGGGTTCACCAGGGATATTTGAACTAAGTGTTCATTAGGTGTTCTTGAACTAGGCGTTCATTAATTATTGTGAACTACGTGTTCATCAGAGGTAATCTAAGAACCTTGGCAGCACTAAACTTTGTGCCAATTCCTTAGGGCAATCCTTAGGAATGAATGGGAGAAGGGTAATCGGTTCTTAGGGTAAATCTTTAAGAAATAAATGAAGATAATGGGGGTGGGTAATTAGATTAATTGTTTGATAAGTGAATATAATAATTATATTATTGTGGGTTGAAAACCCTATATGCTCACCAGGCTCCCAAGCCTGACCCTCTCAGTTTTCTTTATATTACAGGTTATGGCACGAGAGCATAAGTTGGCTGACATAACGAGAGAATTTGGATTATAGGCCAGTAGTTATGAATAACGGTTGTAAGGTCTATTTTGTTCTGTTTATGCTTTTGGTCTGTATTGAACATTACATCCCAAGATTTTGTTATATAATGAAAATACATTTCTTTAAAGTAATGCTTTGATAAATTCTTATCATATTTTTGTTTTGGGAACAAATTCCGCAACTGTTTTCTTTAAAAGATTACTCTGATTTTAAAAACAAAGCATAAACAAATCGGTCTTTTCTGGCCGTGAAAATGGGGATGTCACATTGTCCCCCTCGGGACAACGGCTGATATGGAAGGCGTTAGCAACATCTGCTAACCACCTGCTGCTCGCAATAGGGTCCCTGTCCCCATGATAATCCGGTGCTCCACATGCCCGAAACTCCCTGAAAGTCAGAGAGCGTGTCCCGACCAAAGCCACAATCTCAGTGCGAAAGACGCTCAACCGCTCATCAAGAATCTCCAAAATACCCCCCTTGACCGTGCCAAAAATCACAGGAGTCTGCTCAAGGATACTACGCGTAATCTCAGACGAGATGAACTCCCTCGTCTGGTCATCAAGCTACCCGGATCCAAAACCTGAGCCCGAGCCCTCCCCAACACCGGAACTGCCCACTGGTCTGCCTCGCAATACCATCATACTGAATATAGAGCACATAAACCATCAGAATATGCATCAAATATACACATCAGGGAAATCACAAATCCACAAGCTCCTTGGCTTCATCGCAACCCTCCTTGAATCGAGTACAAATCCTCTGGTTCCAGTAGTATGGGCCCATACTACCTTCCACATCTATCTGTACTTTCCTCAAGAAGTGCCTTAACTTAGCCAAGTTACTTTATATCCAACAATTCCCTCACAGATAAGGCTCCCAACACTAAATCTCATCCTAGGTTTTCCTAGGGCAAACTCCACACCACTCTCCTCCATCAGATGCAGAAGGAACTCCTGCTAACTTCCTCTAACTAGCCCACAAATACAATTACATATTACAAAACTAGATAATTCTTCGAATGAGATGTCTCACACTACAACGGTTGGACTCAAACAAGTGCTGCACAATAGAGTTAAAATCTAACCCTCTAAAATTATTTAGTTCCCATAATATGTAACTTAGCATATTCGTTTACCAGTTAGCTAAAGCTATTTAGAACTCCTAAATGCACAAAGCAAGCAGCATTCGAGCATCAAGTAATCATAACCAAGCATAACCTAATTAGGCCATCCTATTATTGACTGATCAGCACTAGGATGCAAGTCTATAAGCTCATACAGCAGGCATACAAAGGCATCTATCCTAGATCCTTAGCCCTAATCTAGCATGTGATTCACAAATTCACAATTCCAAACATATTATAAACATGTATGGGTATTTTGGAATAACTTACTTGAGCTCGGCTGATTTACCGCACCACACCCTTTCTTATTTTAGAAAATATTTTCTTAAAATATGTTTATCTTTTGAAAACTTTACCAAATTGTTGAGTCTATGGGTTGTGCCATTGGGCTTAGTTAGTTCGGTCCATATGTATTCACGGTTTGGGCCTGTCCAACCGTGTATTTGTTATTAGGGTCATTAGCCGAACGGGTAGGACAATGACTTTAATCCTCATTAAAAGTATGATGAATGTAAAGTAACTAAATGTTTTATAAATTCCCAATCTTAGTTACTTTAGGAAAATGTGAATAAGGTGCTAACCCATGAAATTACACTTTGCACTTTGCTTAAGTCGTTAGTGGAGCGTGTGTGGTTAACCGGCACACTAACCTGGACTTAACAAGGTAGGCAAAGGGTGGCTTAAGGTTTATCATAGATCGGTGGCGCGCATGGTTACTTCACACCTTGTTTTGTGATCCTCGGCATCCCAGTCACAAAACTTGAAGGGCACACTCGAGATTGAAACATGCCATTGAAAAGTCAATGAATCTCAAAGAATCTAGGAGTTTCAAAATCAATTAAAACCTAATAATTTATTTCGTTTTTCATGGTGGAAATTGATGATTCGTCATTCACCTACCTTCAAATATTTTATAGCTTGGATTACGGCATCCCTCTTCTAAGTTATAAAATATTGTGTTGTGTCCTAGCCTTTATATTACATTTGGGTGTCTTATTAAGGACTATCTTTATATCTAATCTAAACTTGTCTTTCTTCCTTTTCAGATGTCTTCCAACAATGCTGCTTCTGGCTCAAACCCTACCGACTCCTTCTCTCTCATGAACCTTTGTGGGAGAGTCATCTTCGATGGATCCAACTTTATGGATTGGATTAGGAACATCAGGATGGTCACTCGTTATGAGGACAAGGAATATGTCCTCGTTAAGGAGCTTAAGGAACTTGATGAGTCGTCTTCTACTCCAGAGGAGATCGCTGAATTCCGAGCACATGAGAGAGATGCTACCAAAGTGGCATGTATCATGTTGGCCTCAATGACAACCGAGCTCCAAAAGTCCTATGAGGACTATTACCCTCTTGAGATGCACCAGGACTTGATGGACCGCTACCATCAGAGTGCTCGTCAAGAGCGGTTTGAAATTATCTCCTCCATGATAACAACCCGAATGAAGGATGGTGAACCCATCACAGGCCACATGCAGAAAATGCAAAGGTATGGGGACCGTTTGTTGAAACTGAATGTGAATTTCCCAGAGGAGTTTGCAATTGATATCATTCTGCACTCCTTACCTTCGTGTTATGATCAATTCCTAATGACATACCACATGAACAAGGAGGAAGTTACACTCAGCAAAGTTCAAGGACTCTTGAAGACCACCGAAAGTGGTCTTAAGGTTCAATCGGTTGTTACCACTCCTACTCCTACCGCGGCCCCTGTCTTGGCAATCGGGCAAGGCAAAGGAAAGAAGAGGAAGAGCCCTTCGAAGGGTACCAAGGGAAAGTCCCTTGATGGCTCCTCTTCAAGTGGAACCAAGAAAGGTTTTGTCACTCCTTCTTCCAAACCTAAAGAGGCTGAATGCTTCTATTGTCATGAAAAGTCGCACTGGAAGCGAAACCGCCCGAAGTACCTGCAAGATGTTAAGGATGGGAAAGTGAAACCCAACCATGCAGGTATTTACACTATATTGTCTAATAACTCACCCTATTCTAATTCTTGGGTCCTTGATACAGGTTGTGGTATTCACATATGTTCTGATTTGCAGGGACTAAGAAGAAGTGAGAATGTGGAGCATGGGAAGATAAACTTCATCATGGGGAATAGGAAAGTTACACCCGTCACCAAGATTGGAGTTTATTATTTGTTTCTAAGTAGTGGGTTAAAATTAGATTTGAATAAGTGTTGTTACTCGTCTGAAATGGCGAGAAATATTATTTCCTTTCATGGTTTGTACAAACAAGGTTTTACCTATTCATTTGATAATAAATGTGGTGGTATTAATGCTTTCTTTAATAATGTTCTTTATTTTAAAGCATTACCTTGTGATGGTGTGTATGAAATTGTGTCGGTTGTAGATAACCTAGGAAATAATGTGTTGTGTATCGATTCTTCCACTAGCTTAGATAAAGCATCATTATGGAATTTTCGTCTTAGACATGTAAGCAAGAAACGCATAGGCCAACTCCAAAAGGATGGAGTCTTGGAGTCATTTGACCTAAAGTCAGATGATAATTGTGAATCGTGTTTGCTTGGGAAGATGACAAAGTCACCCTTTACTGGTTCTTGTGCTAGGGGTGAGGTTTTGTTGGACCTCATACATACTGATGTGTGTGGACTCTTCAGAACCGCCACAAGGGATGCTAACCGCTTCTATGTGACTTTTACTGATGATTATAGTAGATATGTATATGTCTACTTAATCAAGCATAAGTCAGAAACCTTTGAAAAGTTCAAGGAGTTTAAACAGGAAGTGGAGAATCAGTTGGGCAGGAACATTAAGATGCTTCGATCCGATCGAGGTGGTGAGTATCTTAGTACAGAGTTCCTCGACTATCTTAAGGAATGTGGGATTGTCTCACAATTGACACCTCCCAGGACACCACAATTGACACCTCCCTTCAAGTTTGTAACTGGGATGTCGAGGATCAAAAACAAGGTGTGGATAACCATGCAAATTAGCTTGGTACTCTCGAAGATGTCTATCACCTAATCAATGTGTCGTTTAACCACACACGTTCCATTGATCTATGATAATCTACGAGCTACCCATTGCCATCTTTCATTGGTCCCATATTAGTGTGCCGGTTAACCACACACGCTCCACTGACGACCAACAAGATGCAATGTGCAATTTCATGGATTAGCACCAACTCCACATTTTTCCTAAAATAACTAAGATTTGGGAATTTATAAAATTGTTTAGTTACTTCGTATTTCAATATACTTATAATGTAAAGTTGTGTCCTATCCTACCTGTTCGGATAACGACCCTTCACTAGTCAAGAGTGCGGTGGGTAAGAGTGGATACCCATTCAATCGCCATTTTATAGGCAATTTCCTTAAACACCCCTTATAGACCAACTTCGTTAATGAGGCCTACTAACGGTAAGACATACATTTACTTATACATATATAATATTAAACTTTTAATTCTATATAGTATAAGGGTGTATTTTACACTTTTAAAATATTGTGTGGTTCAATCTATTAATAAATTAGACTTTTAATTTGATTAACTTAAACCATATAATTATGGATTTATTAATTATCTCTTTTAATTAAATACTTAATTAATTTAATAAAACCATAAGGGTGTAATTTGAACTTTTCAAAGTACTAGGGTTTTAGAATTCAATATTTCAAAATTAATACCTTTTAATTAAATTTTAAATTCCAAAACTTGAGGACAAGTTTTGAAACCTTTCAAAACATTTAGGGTTCAACTATTTAAATTTCAAAAACTAAAACTTTTAATTACAAAATTAAACTATAAAACCTAAAGGGTGTAATTTGAATCTTTTCAAACTTACTAAGTCAAATATTTGACTCATAATAATCCTATATTCTCCATATTTAACCAAATCCATTAATTTTGATAAGGATAATCATTGCAAACATAAAAAATCGATTTTAGGAAATAAAAACGAGTTTTGGTAATTATCCTTAACAAAATTTGCTCAAAAAATCGAAAATCTCGGCAACAGCACACTGGACTCGCCGAGTCCACTGATGGACTCGCCGATTTCAAGCAACTCGCCGAGTCCACTGATGGACTCGCCGAGTTGGCTTCGCAGACAGCAAAAAATTCGATTTTTTGATCAATTGACAGTTCACTTTTGCATCTATTCAACTAGAAAAACGACCTAGGCTCTGATACCACTGATGGACTATGGGCATAACATCATTCCTATGGTGTACATGCAACCCTAATTGCTTTGATCTAGGTTTTTCTAAATTAAACATACAACATTGAATACCAAAGCAATAAACCCTAGATCTAACATACTATTATCGAAATTGACATAAGATTAGGATTAGAAACATTACCTTGATTGTTATGCAGCAATAACAATCACAAACCTGCTTGATCTTGACTTCTGAAAGCCTAGTGCCTTAAATGTTGCACCTCTAATGGAGTCACAAACACCACTAGCAACAAGGAAGAACAAGAGAGAGAGGAGAGGCTCAAAATCGGCTATGGAATCCTTCTAGGGTTTCTAGTGGCCGATTTTGGCATGCCCAAGGGTTCCTTATATAGCTGAGCAATTAGGGTTTCAGTCAAAACCCTAATCCAGTTGCTTAGTCCTTAAGCAGCCCAAAGGATCCTTCCAGAAGGCCCCTTGGACGATTTCTATATGGACTCCCATATAGAATTCGTCCATTGCTTCCTTATGGATCCTAAGCCCAACTTTGTAACTATCTTATAATTACAGTATCAGTCCCCTTTATTTAATTAATCTATTTTGACCACAAAATTAATTATAAATTAATTCTTGATTAATATTAATTAAACAATATGATTTCTCTTTTAATATATTATTCACATAATATATTAATAAATCACAATTAATCCTCTTTCTCCATAATTCATCCTATCAGTTGCTAAGGTGAAGGCAACCCAAAAGGACCATCCTCATAATCGGGTCAAGTACATACCAAAATAGTTATGGGCTTAGACACCTAATCCAACACTTACCTCAGTACCTACTTCCAAAGTATGATCGACTGTGGATAGTTTTGAATAATCTTATTATTTGGGAAGTCAAAACATGCAAAGTGAACCACAAGAATAATCGAATTCAATATGGTCTCAAAACTATTGAAGATAAATAAAACACATTTTATTTAATCACCACATTGATTACGCATTATTCATTGTATAATGTTTCGATTAATCAACTTAATACTTGAATTAAAACAATAGTTATCCCATGCTCCAAGCATGCACACTATGTTTATATATGGTCCTTACTTTGTGAAATAGATCAATTGAAAACATTTCAATGATGCTCATTTCACAATTCCAAATCCTTATTACTTAGTGTAAGAATACCTAATTCTTGCCACTATAAGAATGTGTTAGATTCTAAACTATCATGCAATGTATCTTTTGTAATGTCGAGGTACCATAGTCACAAAGACTTTGCCAACGATATTACAAAACTTTCCACTGGAGATTGATAACAAAACAATTCCAAGGAAGCGAAGTGTCAAATTCAAAGTACATTCATTTGAACATCCTTCTTGCATAAAGTTTCCTAACCTACACATAGATTCTTAATACCCAACTCCCAATATGGAAACATTTCCATATTTGCCATATGACAATTTATTCTTAACATAATCCTATCTATTCAGAATCATGTCAACATGGTCCATTTATTACTATACTTCCAACTGCCCACAAGCGACCAATCCTTAGCGAACCGTAGGTTGTCATTGATAGTTGTTTAACCACTTTATTCATATCCGGTTCTAGTCCTTTTCTATCTTAATGCCCTAGGCATTTGAAAAATTAGAACACGTGTATATTATATCATATGCAATTGATCCTATATCCGAAGCATATGGGACACGATTCATAATGTCTTACATAAAGACATGATACTTGACCAGTCTTTTACTATAATATTTCCGTATATAGAATTTTCAGATATTCATATATACTCATGACTAAGTTTGATTAATACTTTAATCTAAGCTTTTAGATTTGAAATAAAGTATAAGTATCCTCTCCCTTACTATAGCGAAACAACTTTTCAACCTTTTCAACTTTGCAAATTAGAACTTTGTTTCCTATAAATAGCATTGCTAACTCGCAACACTTACCATAATAATTATGCTCCCACTAGCATAATAATTATTATCTTACTAGCATAACATTTATGATCCCAATAGCTTTGACATGTATCCAAAATCAGCCGGACTTCTAGAAATCAATACTTTATTGAATTTCTCACCAAAGTTCTGATTTCTGATACGAGATGCTTTGATAAGACTTTATCTAAGCTCATACACCTTTTATTAGAAAGCTCATATGTGTGTCTAAACTATTTCTGAACTTACATCAGTAAATCCCGAATGTTCAAACTTTTTGCCATTTCTCACAATCCGAACTATGAAGAGGGATGCCGTAATCATAATCGGATTTGAGAATGCAATTAACACAACTGTAATCTCTTTAAAATCTTCTTAGTGAAAGTGTTTCCCCACAATCATTTTCATGAAGTGGAGAGAAACCTTATGTCACTTAGATTTTATGGTGTATATGTTCCCATCCATGTGAATCTGTCATTTCCAATCATTATCATAAGACAAGGTCTATGACAAATTCAAACTCATATGGACTGAACTTGTTCAATCTTAATTTCTTGCCACTTGGCAGCACAAGGGCCAACCATGTTTTCCAAGTTGTTAAGCAGCTCACCTATACAGATCAATGAACTTTTACTGATCAAGGTCCTTCGCCTTATGCAGACAATTGAGAACTCATAGAACTTACATGCATAGTCAACTTTTAACTGGAATAGGCACAAAAACAATAATATGTCAACACGATAGGTTACAAACCTCAAGTCGTGAGCTAGTGATACACAATAGGTTTATTCTTGATTAGTTCCTGAAACTTTTCAAGATCTTTAGGACTCCCACTGACTTCTTGACATATAAGATTCTCTTGTCAAGAAACACTCATTGACAAACAAATATTCAAGAGTTAGTGCATATTCTTATCAAGGAAAAACACTTCATACAATTGGTCTTAGTTGGACTTTGTCTTAAAGACATCATAACTACCAATTCTAAATGTGTTATAAACCTACTTAAGATATGTTACTCAAGGAACAATCTTGGAGTATGACTCTAAGACTTGATATTGGAACGAAGTATGACTCATCCTTTTGATTTTAACCATTTTAACAATTTCCGATACCTCTCCTTAGTCATATAAATGCACTAAGGTATCCTTAGAGGATCAATATAGACATGGTTCCATAATCATAAGGATGATCATAAAACATGATACTAAAGTACTCTCCTTTCCTTTCAGATTGGAGAAACTTTTATCTTTCTGCCTAATTGATTCTTCTTATTCGTTCTGCTATACATTGAAACTTTTTCAATGATTCAGAATTATACTTAATCTTGTAAGCATAATCATATTCACTAAACTTTTTGTAAATCATGACGAATATTCTTATTGTTCTTTGTGGTGGACCTGACTAGTGCACAACCAAGTGTACCCGATCCCTTAGTCCTTCACTTGACTCATATATACATGTGAACAAGGAATTAGTCTTAATTTTCCAAAGACGAAGGTTCTCATTCATCATACAATACAAGTTGCATGATTCCAAGTTTCTGTCCAATTGAAACTTGGTGATGAGAATCTTTCCTTATTTGGTAAATTTAGACACTACCACAAACGAAAGAATCAAATCCATATTGCTAAAAATAGAAACATACAAACATCAATTTTCACAAATGCCATTGCAAGGAAATATAAAATCAAATCAAATCAAAAATTTCTTTATTTATTAAAATTGCGGAAAATCTTGTCCTTACAATGCAATTACAAATGAAAACTATGTCACTACATATTTCTAAGCAGTCTATCATAACTCCTAAGTAGTAGCTCACAATTCTGATCATCGAATAATGCGATCGAAATCCATCTCTTCGCGATCAGACTCAACATGCTTTTCCTTTAAGCTTACTTTCTTTTCTTCGATCCTACAAAACATCAAAATGTGATCTCATCACATCATGTATTAAGAATATTCAAATAGGAACTTAATAGAGTTAGATAGTGGACTTACTTGAATCAGAGTCAACCACTTTGACTTTACCATCCTTGTGATCCTTCAGGTAAATAAGGCAGCTTCGCAACCAATGCCCCTTCTCTTGGCAATAGAAACAAACATACTCTCTCGGAATGGTACAGGGGACAATCACAGACTTAGCATTTCTCTTTACCATTTTGGTCAAACGGTTTGACCTTGACCGATCTCTTTCAATTGGGAAGAGAAGACTTTTCTGGACTTCTAATGTTTCCATTGTTAATGTCTATAGAGGTGTGGGAAGTAGATCTTCTAATCAAATTTGCTTTACCAGTGAGCCAAATCATTACTGATTCAGCAGCAATTAGCAAATATGTAAGATCAACAAGGGTCACATCTTGATTTGTCATATAGTAGTCTTTAACAAACTTACTATATGACTTAGGAAGTGAATGAAGAACCAAGTCAACGGCCAGCTTCCTAGGGAACACGACACCCAACATTCCCAGCCTGTCAATATGCAACTTCATGTCCAAGACGCGGGCACATACATACTTTCCATCTTCATGTTTGCTTGCCAATAGGGCCCGAGTGACATTGAACTTTTCAAGTCGACGAACATGTGGGTCAGGGAGAATAATTAGAGGAGGTGGAGGAAGAGAAGTTCCACTACAACACGAAGAAGGGATTAATCTTTCACCTCGATCGTCTTGTGGAATATCATCTTTATAAGGAAAGCTTTTTCCAAAAGGATAAGGTAGACCATAGTTGTCAGAACTAGACATCTACAAAGGGAGAAATTCAAGTTAGTTGATTTAAGTCCTTAATATAACACCCAAATGAAATATTAAGGCTAGGACCCAATACAATATTCTACAATTCGGAAGAGGGATGCCATAATCCAATTGTAAAATATTTGAAGATAGGTAAATGACGATTTACCAATTTCCACCATAAAAAACAAAAATGAACATTAGGTTTTAAATGAATTGAAATTCCTAGATTCTTTTAAGATTCATTGAACTTTTCAATGGCACGTTTAATCTCGATTATGCCCTTCAAGTTTGTGACTGGATACCGAGGATCACAAACAAGGTGTGAATAACCATGCAAATTAGCTTGGTACTCTCGATGTCATTAACCACCTAATCAATGTGTCGGTTAACCACACACGCTCCATTGATCAATGATAATTTATGAGAAACCCATTGCCATCCTTTATTAGTCCATATTAGTGTGTCGGTTAACCACACACGCTCCACTAACTGACCAATAAGGTGCAATGTGCAATTTCATGGATTAGCACCAAATTCACATTTTTCCTAAAGTAACTAAGATTGAGAATTTATAAAAGGTTTAGTTATTTTATATTTCATTATACTTTTAATGAGGATTTAAATGTCCTGTGAAACCCGTTCGGCTAACGACCCTCCACTGGTCTAGGGTGCGGTGGGTAAAAATGGATATCCAATGGCGGTCATTTTACATGCCGCTTCCTTAAACACCCCTTATAGACCAACTTAGTGAATGAGACCTACTAATGGTAAGACTGACTTTTTAAATAACTTATACATATATAATATATTAGACTTTTAATGTTATATGGTATAAGGGTGTATTTTATACATTTAAAATACTAGGTGGTTTAATCTATTAATTAAACTAGACTTTTAATTTAATTAAACTCAAACCATATAATAATGGATTTAATAATACTCTTTTAATTAATCTTTTAATTAATTATCAACAAATCCATAACAGAACTTTTAAGTCTAAATTTAAGTTATGAAGCCAAAATGTTTAGAATTTAATATTTCACAATTAAAATTTTTAATCAAAATTTAAATTCCAAAACTTGAGGGCAAGTTTTGAAACTCTTATAAACCTTTTAGATTCCTAAACTTGATGGCAAGTTTTGTAACCTTTCACGACTCTTGAATTCCATAACTTAAGGAGTTAATTTGTTTCATGAATGAGACTTTTCAAGTTCCATAACTTGAGGATAAGTTATGAAACCCTTCAAGAAACATTTAGATCAAACTTTAAACTAATAAAATAACCATATCATTTTATCTTTTACTAAATTGATCTAATTCAACTCTTGTAGCAAAATGATTCAAATTCTACAAATAATTAGTTTTTCACAAAATCAAGTAATTATCTTAAAATTTGGCAATCATCATGTTATTGGATGAGGATAATCATTACCATATCAACAAAATCAAATTTTATGAACCAAAACAGTTTGTGGTAATGATCCTAATCCAAAACAGGCCAAAAACTCAAAAAATTTTGCCAACAGATTGCCCAACTCGTCGAGTCAGGGCATGGACTCGACGAGTTCACCCCCATATGATCTAACTCGGTGAGTCCACTCATGGGACTCGTCAAGTCCAGCAGTTAGACAGCAAAAATTGAAAATTTTCATCTTTGAAATTAACACAATTGCATCAATATAATAGAAAACAACCCATGGCTCTCATACCACTGTTGGGTTTTATGTACTCTAACATCCCTATGGTGTATATACAACCGTAATGCTTTGGATCTAAGTTTTCTCTAGTTATACATGCAACAAAAAAATATCCAAAGCATGAAACCTATAACTAGCATACAACTTGATATTTGAAATATAAAACAAGTTAGACAATTACCTCTTTGTTGTAGCTTGTAGAGTTTTGTCCTTTCAAGAGCTTAGTGCCTCAAATATTCCATCTCTAATGGAATCACAACACACGATGAACAATTAGAGGACTTTGTGAAAGAGGTTAGACACACCAAAAATGGCTATACTCTTCATGGAATACACTTGTGTGTGGATTTTGGGCTTAAGGGAATACATATATAGTGTAGAATTCCAAGAGTCATATGTAAACCCTAATTCTTACACTTAGGCTTATGATCCAATAACTCATATGGACTAACTCTTCATGGGCTCTCACATAAACTTAGTCCATCATGGATCAATAGCCCAAACCATATGTAAGTCCCTAATATGCTTGTGTATCAATCAGATCCAATTGATGGTGCGGAATCCCAATCAATTGGATGATGTCAGATCAAATAGAAGAGAAGGAGAAGAAGAAGATGATGAATCTTGAATGTATTGATTAGAATGAAGATCCGGATACAAGATTCACACACACTAACACACACTCTCTTTTCTCTCTCTGTAGAACACCTTCAAATGCACACACTTAAGCTCCTCTATTCTGTTCATCTATCTGTTCCTCACACCCCTCACCCCTATATATATACATGAGAAACATGGGCCGTAAATGGGTTTACGGCTAGGCCGTAAACAAGGTTTACGGCCGTAAACCTGTTTAAGGCCGTAAACACCTCCCTGGCCGTAAACCTGACCGTAAACTCATAAAATATTACATAAAATTACAATCAACTAGAAAAGCAAAGTATAAACCAATATTTTGACCCAACAATCTCCCCCTTGGTTTATAGCTTTCTTTTCCTAATTGACCCAACAAGCTCCCCCTAAAAAGTAGCTGGCTTTTCTTGTCAATCTTCACCGAGAGCTTGGCTTCAGCATTAATCTTCAAATTCTTCACAACTTCAAGATGAACTTGATGAATCTTTATTGAATGACTTCATCTTGAGCAGTTGGGCTTTTCTTCAGAATTTGACATTGAACGCACATTGGGTGAGGAGGCTTCTTGTACTGATTCTTGAAAGATAGCGCTTTCAGTTTGAGAATCTTCAGAGAGAACATCAGAGAGAACAAATCTTCTAGATCACTTTAGCAGGTACAAAGATAGTAGCAGACTGATTGAGGAGGCTTCAATGCAATCCGTCACATAATCTTCAAGTGCAGCTTCACCTTGCTTCTGGGGTTGAAGGATTGAATGTTGAAAGAATAATCTTCATTTCTTGCTCCTTCGAATGAGAATTCTTCGATGCTCACGGATGAAGCCTTGGCTCAGAAATCTTCGACACAAACTTCCATGAGTTTCATCTTCACCTGAACTCACTATTCAAGACAAAACAAAACTAAAAGAAAAATTTAGCACACAATATTTTTTGGATTTTTCATATTTTCTGAAAAAGAAATAAAACAGAAATAACACTATTTTTGGATTTTTATTTTTCTGATTTTTTTTTATGTTTTTAAAATTTTTAATTCTCCCCTAATATTTAAATTAGAAGAAACTATGAACAAATTTAACAAAAATAAAATGATATCTAACTTTAAGAGTGATTTGGGATCAAAGTTTTTTAGACAGCCTTTATCCGTTTATCAGTACCTCTCCCTTAATGAATAGATCTGGTCAATCGCCTGTATTGTGGTCCACTTAAACATGAGAAATTGTGACAAAATTAGGACATACTATAAGTGACAAGACAATGTGATCCTATGTTCCTAGATAATATTCCTAAAGGACCATTCAGCTGACGACGTCCAAAGATATTGTTGTCCACCTAAATTGAGCAGCGAGATCTACAGACAACCTAGTGATTGTTCAATTTTAAATGTACTAGAACATGTTTCCCGCTTCCTGACATACCCCAATGATCAGGAACTTCCAAAGTACTCCTTACTTTAGGTGAGCAGACAATTATTATGAGAGAAGTCAGATTTAGAATGCATATGCTATACACCCAGGTCGGATCTCTTCCAATCTCGCAGAGGGTGAAACATATGACTAACCAGATTTAGAGGGATTGAGAAGTAGAATGGTGCATATGCTGTGTACCAGGTCGGATGTATTTCAATCACGCAAAGGAGACAACATATGACTAACAGACAGGAAGAATTGCATAGATAGAAGATGCAGAGATATAGAATTGCATATGTTACAGTCCAGGTCGGATGTATTTCAATCACGCAGAGGAGGCAACATATGACTAACAGAAAGAAAGCAAGAAAATAATTTCTTACAGACCTACTTTATCGGAATTCCCCAGTCGCCCCATCAATACCGGAGTTAAGGACAAAGTCCGTACATCGAGGAAGAGTTAAACCACAGTTCTAGATACAAATTATTTTAGTGTGACCGGTGGATTATCATGTATATCTCCCTGCTCAACCTATCTGAGCGTCGTATTGTCAGGCTAAATGGATCTATCTAGGTCAAGATTTTTCAAGTCTCTAGATTCCTTAAGTTCATTAATGCCTAGTCAAGTCCATTTTAATCTCTCGTGCCTACCAGCGCATCGAACACAGAGCCTAGACAATTCAGATTCAGTCCCTTACACAGATTCAAATTGCCTGTTATCACATGATTATATCACTTCCCAAAACATCTCCCTTAAGCACATTTCATTAACACCATATTTTTGTTTTCTGATTTTCTAATGTTTTTTTTTTTGGATTTTTTTTTTAAATTTTTTTAGTTTTTGTTTTGTTTTTATTTCTCCCCCTAAATTTGTGCATAGGAGAGAAACGAAAGTAAATGCGCAAATTTAAACTATCCTAAAACAAAAATTAGTCTTTAAAGTGAATTAGCTTAAGAAAAACTCAGGAGTGTCGAGAACAAAACTCAAACCGTAAGTCACCGATTGAATTTGCATCCAGAAGGTCTGAGAACAGCACGCATAATCTCAGAACAGATCCAAAAATTCTTCACATCATTAAGCACTAACCCCGTTTGTGATCTCTTCCTTTCTTCCCTTCCCGCAAAGGACACATACTCTCAAATAATGTTCTGAGTGTTGTACAGTTGAGAGATGCCTCCTATCATGTGCCAGGAACAACCACTACCAACAAACCGAAGTCTGATGATATGCCTCTATAGCTGCTCCGACACAGAGCGGGATCAGTTGGTCTTTGGAACCCAGTCCATTTTGAAACTGGGTCGACCTTTGTTATCTTTGCAGGATACTCTCTCCCATGACATATCCTGTTTATCACAAACAGAAGATGAAGAAATATTAGAATCGTTAGAAGATTTGGGAGAGTGAGCCTTTGGAACCTATTTGTAGTTGGGTTTAACCCATTTCTTTTTCGATCTGATGGGTGGTTCGTGATAGGCTTTATACAAACAATCCTATGTGTGCATGCAACCCTAATTGGATCTATGTTTTCACTATAAGACATACAACTATATGAACACAAAATAAACCCTAGCATGCTTCTATAATTTTCGAAAATCATATAGAAGTGTAGAAGACATACCTTTGTTGTTATATTGCAATAACAACTAGTTTCCTTGATCTCTTGAACTCTTGAAAGCAAGCACCACAATTGTAGTGCCTCTAATGGCTCACAAACACCTTGAAGCAAGAAGGAAATTAAGAGAGAGAGGGGAAGGATGTTAATTTCGGCCCTAGGGTTTCCCTTGGAATCAAGTGGCCTAAAATTGAAGCATAGGGCATCTATTTATACTGTAGGGTGCTAGGGTTTCAGTCTAAACCCTAATGGATAGCTTAGCCACCAAGCAGCCCAAGGAACCTTCTGGAATGAGGCCCTTGGACGAAAATATGATGATCCCTCATCATAATTTCGTTCCCCCTTAGTCCATAAGGTTTCCCAGCCCAAAACTCAACTATCACACATTTGACAGTTTATACCCCTTTATTTAATTAATCTCTTTTAGTCACCAAATTAATTCCTAATTAATTTATGACTAATACTAATTAAATAAATATGATTTCTCCTTTAATATATTATTCTTATAATATATTAATAAACCATAATATCTTCTCTCTCATATCAAATTACCTTGTCAAGTTGCTTTGGTGAAGGCAACCCAAAAGGACCATGCACACTCGGGTCAAGTACATACCAAATATAGTTACGGACTTAGACACTAATCCAACAGTCTCCCACTTGGATAAGTCTAGTAACCACATCTCACATATGACTTCCGTATCCGATTAGCAATCGTAGCTTTCAATAGCCGCTGTCAACTCTGACCAATAATCTGTCCTTCAGATAAGGGATCGTATAATCCTCTGTTCTAGATATCATGCTAACAATACTTATTGTTTAGCATTTTATTTCTTGATCTCTGATTTGTTCGACATAGAACTTAGTTGAACACATCAACTTCATCCTGACCGGGCCCGGCACATAAGTCAAACCAAATCATCAAGTGGCCAAGATATCGCTTTTATTCTCATAGAATAAAAGGAACAGAAAAACGTCGACTAATATGCCTTTATCATTTACTAGTTAAACCACACACAATAATGCGTTTTATAACATCAAGTTACTGATGCGTTTTCGCATTATCAATGTATAATCAACCAGCAAACAATAACCATATCTCTAGGTTTAAAGATTATATGATATTATCATCTTGCGATCACTTGTGATAACATTCATGAAGTCATACCAGCAAGTGTGGGTCTATTCCAATGCTCAATACAAATTTCATAAGCACTCATAAACTTTGCAGCAAACCTTTGCTATGTCTAAAACTTTTCAGACAATCTACAAACAAATTTATGACAATCTTCCTTCATATCTACTTCCAACATATGAACGATTGTGGACTGTTCGAATAATCTTATTATTCAGGAAGTCAAAACATGCAAAATTGAAACAATAGATAAATAATCAACACAAGATAGAAGCTTTCTTATAAATAACACACCTTTATTTAATCATCAAATGTTGAATACATGATCATCCATTACAAGTTTCCTACCTATCTAATCTAAACTAATATCGTCCTTCAGCCCTACGCTCCTAGCGTGCTGCAAATGTTTAACCCTACTCAGTCCCTTCGTGAGGGGATCTGATGGGTTATCTTCTGACGATACCCTATTCACAACAAGGAGTCCCTCTTCTACCCGATGTCTAATAAAATGGTATTTCCTGTCGATATGTCGAGATCTGCCATGATCCCTTGGTTCCTTGGTTAAGGCAACCGCTCCTTCATTATCACAGAAAATTTCCATGGGCTCCTTTATGGATGGCACAACTCCAAGGTCTCCAATGAAGTTCTTCAACCATATAGCCTCCTTTGACGCCTCGCTCGCCGCAATGTACTCTGATTCGCACGTTGAATCAGCTACAGTTTCTTGCTTGGAACTTTTCCAAGTCACTGCTCCTCCATTCAGGGTAAAGACCCAGCCCGACTGTGATCGGTAATTATCCCGATCTGTCTGGAAACTAGCGTCACTGTACCCTCGCACCCTTAAGTCATCACTCCCACCGAGGACTAGAAACCATTCCTTGGTCCTTCGTAGGTACTTAAGAATATTCTTGACAGCAATCCAATGTGCCCTACCAGGGTTCCCTTGATATCTGCTGACCATGCTCAAAGCGAAAGCCACATCAGGGCGAGTACAAGTCATAGCGTACATAATCGAGCCAACTGCGGAAGCGTAAGGTACTCGGCTCATATCAGCTATCTCTGCCTCTGTACTCGGGCTCTGAGTCTTACTCAGTTTGGTATTGCATTGGATTGGTAACTCCCCTTTCTTGGAATTTTCCATACTAAAACGTTTTAGTACCTTCTCCAAGTATGTATCCTGACTAAGTCCTATCAGTCTCTTGCTTCTGTCTCTCACTATCCTTATTCCCAGAATATATGCAGCCTCTCCGAGGTCCTTCATAGCGAAACACTTCCCAAGCCAGGACTTGACCTCCTGCAATGTTGGGATGTCGTTTCCTATGAGTAGTATGTCATCGACATACAATACGAGGAAGCTCACTATACTCCCACTGGCCTTGACATATACACATGACTCATCTTCATTTCGCAGAAAACCAAACTCTTTGACCTTCTCGTCAAAACAAAGATTCCACCTGCGAGATGCTTGCTTTAATCCATAAATGGATTTCTCAAGCTTGCACACTCTATTTGGATGCTTCGCATTGACAAAACCCTCTGGCTGATTCATGTAAACATCCTCAGCCAGCTTCCCATTTAGGAAGGCGGTTTTTACGTCCATCTGCCAGATTTCATAATCATGAAACGCAGCTATTGCAAGCATTACCCTAATAGACTTTATTTTCGCAACTGGTGAGAAGGTCTCATCATAGTCAACTCCAGGAGTTTGAGTAAAGCCCTTCGCGACCAATCGCGCTTTATAAGTGTGCACTTTCCCATCCATGTCTGTCTTCTTCTTGAAGATCCACTTGCACCCGACTGTCTTACGACCTGGTACATTATCAACCAAATTCCAAACTTGGTTGTCATACATGGACTGAATCTCGCTGTCCATTGCCTCTTTCCATTTAGCAGACTCTGGGCCTGCCATGGCTTCCTTGTAGCTGTTAGGTTCGTCCAGATTCACTAGTGTACTATCACTAATAAACGTATCCCCGTCAGTAGTAATATGGAAACCATAAAACTGGGGTGGAACAATAACTCTACTTGAACGTCTAAGAGGTAAGGACTGGTCAATAGGTTCAACAGGAGTTTCCTCCTCAGGTTGCATGCCAGTGTCAGAGGTTCCTTCTTCTCCTGACTCTTGAAGCTCTTCAAGGTCAATTTGACTCCCACTGTCTTCTTGGCTTATGAGTTCTCTTTCTCTGAAAACCCCTCTCCTAGCAACAAAGACAACATTGTCATTTGGTCTATAGAAGAGATAACCAAAAGACTTCTGTGGATAGCCGATGAAATAACACTTCTCACTACGAGGTTCTAGCTTGTCGTGAGTCTCTCGTCTTACGAAAGCTTCACAACCCCAAACCTTGATATGTGCTAACGAGGGAGCTTTCCCTGTCCACATCTCGTGAGGTGTTTTGGTAACCTTCTTGGTGGGAACTAAGTTAAGGATATGGGCGGCAGTCTCCAAGGCATACCCCCAGAATGAGATTGGTAACGAAGCACGACTCATCATAGAGCGAACCATGTCCAACAAGGTTCGATTACGTCTCTCAGCCACACCATTCAATTATGGCGTTCTAGGAGGCGTCAATTGTGAAACTATTCCACACTCTTTCAGATAGTCGTGAAACTCAAGACTTAGGTACTCTCCCCCTCGATCAGATCGAAGCATCTTGATTTTCCTGCCCAACTGATTCTCTACTTCATTCTTGAACTCTTTGAACTTTTCAAAGGTTTCTGACTTCTGCTTGATTAAGTAGATATATCCATATCTGCTATAATCATCTGTAAAAGTCACGTAGAAGCGACAAGCGTCCCTTGTGGTGGATCTAAAGGGTCCACATACATCTGTGTGTATGAGATCCAATACACCCTCACCCCTTTCACATGTGCCAGTAAAGGGTGACTTGGTCATCTTCCCAAGTAAACAAGACTCACACACGTCATCGTCCCTAAGGTCGAAAGACTCCAAGACTCCATCCTTTTGGAGTTGGGCTATGCGTTTCTTGTTCACATGGCCAAGGCGACAATGCCACAAGCATGCTTTGTCCAAACTTGTGGACGAATCAATATTCAAAACATCATTTCCTAAATTGTCAATAACTAACACAGATTCATAAATCCCATTACAAGGTGATGCATTGAAATAAAAGACACCATTCAAATAAGCATTAATAGAACCATTACTATTATCAAATGAATATCTGAAACCTTGTCTAAACAAACCATGAAAAGAAATGATGTTCCTTGCCATATCTGGCGAATAGCAACAATTATTTAAATCTAGTCCTAACCCATTACTCAACACTAAGGAATAAACTCCGATCTTGGTTACTGGTGAAGACTTCTTGTTTCCCATGATCAAGCTTATCCTTCCATGCTCCACTTCCCTACTTCTTTTTAGGCCCTGCATATCAGAACAAATGTGGTAACCACACCCTGTATCAAGAACCCATGAAGTAGCAAATGATGAGTTATTAGATTTAATTAAATACATACCTGCAAAGGTGGGCTTTATCTTCCCATCCTTAATATCTTGCAGATATTTAGGGCAGCTTCGTTTCCAGTGGCCCTTCTGGTGGCAGTAGAAGCACTCTGCTTCCTTGGGGTCAGAAGAAGGCTTAATAGAACCTGCTTTGGTCCCACTAGAAGAGGAACCATCTTGGGTCTTACCCTTATGGTGGCTCTTGTAAGGAGCCTTCCTCTTCTTTCCCTTTCCTTGGCCAATTGCCAACACAGGAGCAGCTACAGTAGAGGATGATGCAACAGATTTGTCCTTGAGGTTGCTCTCAGCTGTCCTCAGGAGCCCTTGAAGCTTACTTAGGGTGACCTCTTCCTTATTCATGTGGTAGGTCATTCTGAACTGGCTGTAGCAGGAAGGCAAGGAGTGGAGGATGATGTCGATAGCCAAATCCTCATCAAACTTAACATTAAGTTTGAGAAGACGATCAACATATCTTTGCATTCTTTGCAAATGAGCAGTTAGGGATTCTCCACTCCCCATCTTAGCGGTGATCATGTTGGTGATGATCTCATAGCGCTCTTGCCTCGCGCTCTGGTGGTACCTGTCCAGCAAATCTTGATGCATCTCATATGGATACATGTCCTCATAGGACTTTTGGAGTTCGAGGTTCATGGTGGCCAACATGATGCAATGAACTTTCGTTGCATCACGCTCGTGGGCCTCAAAGGCGGCCATCTCTTCAGGAGTAGCTTCTTCTGGGTTGATCCTTTCAAGCTTCTCGTCTAGGACATATTCTTTGTCCTCATAACGAGTTATCATGCGAATTTATCTCATCCACTCGTTGAAGTTCGAGCCATCAAATGTCACTTTTTGACACAGGTTCATCAACGAGAATGACCCAGAAGTGTTGTTGTTTGCGTTTGCGTTTGACATCTGAAATAGAAAGGAACAAAGTTTGATTAGAATGAATCCCTAATTAAACACCCACATGAGAAATTAGGGCTAGGATCCAACAACATTATTTACAACTTAGAAAAGGGATGCCGTAATCTAAAAGTAAATAATTTGAAGGTAAGTGAATGACGATTCACTAATTTTCACCATGAAAAACGAAAGAGGTTAAGTTTTAAATGTATTTGAAAATTCCTAGATTTCTTTTGAGATTCATTGAACATTTCAATGGCATGTTTAAATCTCGATATGCACTTCAAATTTGCGACTGGGATGCCGAGGATCGCAAACAAGTTTGTGAATAACCATGCGAATCATCATGGTGCACTCAATGTCTTCATCACCTAATCAATGTGCTGGTTAGCCACGCACGCTCCATTGATCTATGATAAGACATCGAGCCACCCTTTGTCACCAATGTCAATCCCAAATTAGTGTGCTGGTTAACCACGCACGCTCCACTAACGTTTGACAGGGGTACAAAGTGTAATTCCATGGAATAGCATCATTTTCACATTTTACCCTAAAGTAACTAAGAGTGGGAATTTGTAAAACAATGTAGTTACTTTAATATTTCCATTATACTTATAATGAGGAATTAAGTGCCCTATCCTATCCGTTCGGCTAACGACCCTCCACCAGTCAAGCAAGCGGTAGATGTGAGTGTACATCCATTAAGCGCCATTTTATAGGCAGCAACCTTATACTCACCTTATAGACTGGCTTCGTGAATGAGGCCTACTAGCGATAAGACTAGCTTATTCTTATACATATATATAATAATTAATCTTATAATATCATAATTGTATAAGGGTGTATTTTAAAACATTTTAAAATACTAGTGTCTTTGTTGCATTTAAAATTTTCGAAAATTAGACAATTTAATTTAAAATTTTAAACACCAAAAATCTTTGATTTAATAATTATCAAAATTAAACAATTAATTTAAATTATTAAATCATGAAGGATTATCATAAAATTAAACAATTAATTTATCCTAATCCTTTTTATCCCCTAGATTTCGAAATTTATGGAAAGGATAATTCAAGATCTTCAATTATCTAGTTTAAACAATTAAGTTGATAATCACAAAGATGGCATTATCCAAATCCCTAAAATTTTGGGATCTTGTCTTGGGGGGCAAGGGATTTTCGAAATCCCTAGGGTTTCATAACCCTAATTTCGAAATTTGGAGGCTAGGCAAAAAAGTTTAAGAACCCTACAAAAAATCGCCAACTAGGGTTTCTTAACCCTATTTTCGAAAACCACCAAGCCTTAGGGTGTACTTGCCAGAAACCCTAATTTGTCAAATTCATAATATGTATCAAATTAAATTGAAAACAAAAACCAAAGGCTCTGATACCACTGATAGGCTTTATACAAACAATCCTATGTGTGCATGCAACCCTAATTGGATCTATGTTTTCACTATAAGACATACAACTATATGAACACAAAATAAACCCTAGCATGCTTCTATAATTTTCGAAAATCATATAGAAGTGTAGAAGACATACCTTTGTTGTTATATTGCAATAACAACTAGTTTCCTTGATCTCTTGAACTCTTGAAAGCAAGCACCACAATTGTAGTGCCTCTAATGGCTCACAAACACCTTGAAGCAAGAAGGCAATTAAGAGAGAGAGGGGAAGGATGTTAATTTCGGCCCTAGGGTTTCCCTTGGAATCAAGTGGCCTAAAATTGAAGCATAGGGCATCTATTTATACTGTAGGGTGCTAGGGTTTCAGTCTAAACCCTAATGGATAGCTTAGCCACCAAGCAGCCCAAGGAACCTTCTGGAATGAGGCCCTTGGACGAAAATATGATGATCCCTCATCATAATTTCGTTCCCCCTTAGTCCATAAGGTTTCCCAGCCCAAAACTCAACTATCACACATTTGACAGTTTATACCCCTTTATTTAATTAATCTCTTTTAGTCACCAAATTAATTCCTAATTAATTTATGACTAATACTAATTAAATAAATATGATTTCTCCTTTAATATATTATTCTTATAATATATTAATAAACCATAATATCTTCTCTCTCATATCAAATTACCTTGTCAAGTTGCTTTGGTGAAGGCAACCCAAAAGGACCATGCACACTCGGGTCAAGTACATACCAAATATAGTTACGGACTTAGACACTAATCCAACAGTTCGGTACTTGCTTTTGATCTTGATGTCGGCCGTTGAGATGACTTTGATTTTGGCTTCACGGGAGCATCTCTTGGATTGGACTTCTTGGCCGACATTCCCTTCTTGCCCGTGGGATTCAGATTCTTGGCCTTGTGGGTTTGATTCTTGGCCTTCTGCGCGTTCCAGTCACCATTGTCTGAACGTGACCTTGAGGGGTTTCTTTTGGAGTATCTCCCTCTTGGCGCGTTCTGCCAGCCTTGTGCATAGTAGGGAACGTATGTGCGATTAGGACAATTTCTGGCAATGTGTCCAGGTGTTCCACAGTGAAAACATGTCTTTTTCTTCACTGTGAAGTTGTTTCTTCCTGCCCCTGGTGGCGTATCCTTGCCTTGTCTCTTATTTTTCCCACAAGCACAATTACAACAAGCACTCTGTTTCACTGGAATTGGTGGCCTGTATTTCTCAACAGCAGGTTGATCAGAAGCAGTTGAGTTCGAAGCAACAGATTCAGAGCTCAAGGAGATGTTGGTTTGTTCAATGGTGTTCTCTGTGTTCTCATCCTCTGCTACTTTACCTGCACATGAAGTAGATGTGCTAGAAACAGGAACATCAGTATTTTCAAACAAATCATCAAATATGTCAAAAAATTTAATTCAGCAGGAGCAGATGCGGAAGTATCACAAAAAACATTGTCATTTTTAACATCAGAAACAAAAGGTTTTTCATTGGAAACAAAAACATCAGGTTCAGACTCAGTTTTGGTATCAGAAACAGATCCTTCAACTTCGTGCTTTGACTGATCTAAGGATTGATCTGCAGGGGAAGTAGAAATGTTAGTATTTTCAACATTAATAAATCCTCTTGAAACGAAACCAGATTGATTGCCATAAACCATGAATGGTTCGTTGGCAATCTCCTCTTTAGACAAGGGTTGATACTGATATGTATGATTAAAAGGAGGAGGTACATTATCGTATCCTAAACCCTTTTGCTGGTTTCGTTTGAACTGCAGACAATGGTCAATCATGTTGGTAACTACCTCGCTTGATACATCAAACCTTTTAAAATCAAAATTTGCAGTTTCAAATTGTCTCTTTAATGTATCAAGCTCAGTAATTAACTCATCATTCTGTCTCTTGATATAGTCATAATTTTCACATTTTTCACTGTAGTCTTGCTGAATTCTCTTAAAGTCCTTTATTTTTGTTTCTAACTGGGCCTTTAAGGGTTTTTGTCCTTTTCTAAGTTGATATCATTCATATCTCAGGTCCTCAACTTCTCTTTTTAATAAATCAATTTGTTCCTGAAGAAATTTAATCGTAGCTTCACATGATTGAGAACATGAAACTTCATTGACCGGAAGGTTTGCAGAACTCATTGTTTTTCCACACTTCAAAGCATCAAGTTCTTCAGTTACAACAGCAAGACTAAGACGATTGAGATCTTTTGTCTTCTTGATGACAGCTACGTTCATATCCCACGATTTCGGAAGTGAATTCAGTAGCTTTTTGTTTATCTCAGATTTAGTCAAGAAAATCCCAGCTATACTCATCTTAGTAGTAAGTGTAGTAAATCGCTGCAACTGAGCTTCCAGGGTTTCTCCAGGGATATAGTTGAACATGTTGAATTCTTGTGTCAACATATCCTGACTCTCTTTCATGTCTTCATTTCCCTTGTTGACCTCAAAAGCCATTAAAAACACAACTAGAAGCCAAAATCAAACTTAAAAGTCAAACTTAAATTTAAAAATGTCCTTTGACTATAAACCAATATTTTGACCCAACACCATATGTATCACTGAACTACATAATCAGTCCCCGTTAATTTAATTAGTCTCTTTTGATCACTAAATTAATTCTTGATCAATACTAATTAAATAATATGATTTCTCAATTAATATATTATACTTATAATATATTAATAAATCATAAATAACCTATTTCTCAAATATCAATCCTATCAAATTGCCCTGGTGAATGCAACCCAAAAGGACCATGCTACTCTCGGGTCAAATACATACCAATTATAGTTATGGACTAAGACACCTAATCCAACACTTGTACCCTGCACGTACAGGCTTGTACGCCCAGCGTACTCAACCAGATCATCCACCTTCTACTTTAAGCACTTAACTCGTTAAGTCTTCACCCCAACGTGCAAATCTAACCTCCTTAAGCTGAAATATCACGTAAAGTTGTTAACTTTACGTCCATGCATGACCATAAGAAACCCTAAAGCTCAAAAAGGACTTAATGAATGCATGAGGCCCCTAACTCCATAAAGTTGGAACCTTTATGCCAAAGGAGCCCATGAAGACCTTATATCTGAAAGAATAAGCCTTTGGGACGTCCTAAACTCAACATCCATCCAAACCTTGGCTAAAAACATAACTATTCAACCCAAAAAGAGATCTAAGCATCTAGCAACCAAGATAATAACTTGATACCTCAAAGTTCTTGCAAAATGGGTAGAGGTTCTGGATCCAAGACTTCCTTCTCCAAGCTTAGCAACCTCAAGATCTTCTAACTCCTTCACAATGAACAAAATGAACACCAAACTCTCTTCAAAGGCTCAAAAGCTTAACAATGGAGGCTACAACTCGATTTAGGGTTTTGGAGGCGTTGGGTGCTGGTAAAGAGGCCATCCCCAGAAGATAAGGATGCTTAAATAGGGTGCTACACCCCCATTTAGGCTTTCATTAAAGTCTACGTACGCAACCTAAGTCCCGCATCGCCACCAACCCAGTATGTTAAGCGTGCCAAGTGGTACACCCCGTGTACTGGCTTCTCAACCAGTATGCTAAGCGTACCAAGTGGTACGCCCCGCGTACTACTTCAGGGAACATCACATTTGATAATTAGTTGAATGTGATGACATCATAGTCAATTGAGTTATATCAGAAGAGAATCTTGATGATGCATTCTCTAATCCAATGTTTTTGACCAAGTATGATAGTCACACATGTTTAAAAGGAATTAGATTTGCAAGTGAATTGGCTTGAGCATATTTAGTTTTTTTTTATTTTTTTATTTTGGAGCTGAAGAAATATAAGTCTTTATCTGATTTGGCGATTATTAAATAGATAACTTAATATTTGATGGATATCAATCATATCATTAGTTTATCACTGTGTTCCTCTTTTGCATGTTTGGAACCACTTCTAGAATATTAATTTATTCAAACTTCCACACCCGGTCCTACTTTTGGAAGTAAGTAGTGATTTAAGATTGTCACGGAGCATTGGTAGATTGAACATGGAGATGGACATGACATACGATTGCGACCAATACTCATGAGTACTTTAAATGGAGATTTTAAGGTATTAGAGTATCCCGAAATTAGAGATTACTTAATGGATTATGTCAAAAGTAATTATAAAAGGGTAATATCATATATTCTTCAAATGGAGATGCATGAGGTTTTGTCCTACAATCTGCTGTGTATTGGTTTTTCTCCAACGTAGTTCATAACTCGAAGCTATATAGGGATTCACTAGATATTACATGAGGAATATGCACAATCTATGTATTTGAAGTTTATTTGTTCCTTCTTCCTTGAACAGTATAAGTTGATATCTTTGGGTCCCTCGATGATTTAGTGTTGACATCAAAATGCGTGGTCACACTCAAATTGAATTGATAATGGATCAATTATGCAGTTTGTTTTTGGTTGACACAAGTCACAATTGAGAAGCATAATCTTGAACATTTGAGATTGACATCTATCCATGTATCACGTTCATACAAATATCTCAAAGAACAAAAGAATATTTGATCACTTATCTAAGGGGTCACGACTTTAAGCTATGAGTATGGCAGGTACAATGGATTTTATACTCTCTATTTATCACTAGTGAATATTAGATCATATAGTGTTGGTGACTTGTGCAAGTGGGAGCTATTGGAATATGGTGCCCACAGTCACAACAGTTGGTAATATTACTATTAATAACAGGGTCATTTTGGGTTACACGCATGGACAAAAATAAGCAACTGATGACACGGTAATATTATAGGTACCTAATTTGTTAATTAATTAAACAAAACCTGGTAATCAAGAAGGTTACAAATTAAGAAAATTAATAGTAAGATAATTACCAAAGATATAGATAATTATTATGTAACTGAATATTTCTCTTTATAGGGTTTAAATCCTCCCCTATAAATAGAGGGGTCCTAGGTTGGATACAATTGATGAAATCTCTCTAGAAAAACCCTAGTATTCAGAAGAAACTTTCACTTCTCGAAACCCTAAACCTTAGCCGCCTATGCAGTGTGTAGGGTTTAATTCCAACTTCTGGTTTGCTACGTGCAGTGTGTTCGTGTATGGAGTGTTGTCGTATATTGCTGGTCTGTTCCTTGGGTGCGACTACGAAAGAGGAGCTATCCGTTGGGCTCTTAGCACTCATTATTCGATCAAGATATGCGAAGGTTTCAATCGCCTACGAAGGTATGTAATTTTGTTTCCTTCTCATTATGTTTAAGTTGCATAGATAGGTAGAACATAGATCCTTGGCTGGTGTATAGGTTTAATGTTTAGTTGCTTCTGATGTCACCTTTATAGCCTATTAGATTCCTCATAACCCAACACCTTCCCCCAAATGCGTCTCTAATCCTATGTGGAATGTATGCTAATTTCAAAATTCCTTATCCCTTAATGTATTCTGGAATATTCCAATTAGTTAACTTTTAACTAATTAATATTAACCCCTTGAATTAACTAATTTCCAATTAATTCCAAAATAGTTTCTGATTAGTTTATTAAACATAATAAATTAATAAACTAATTTTCTCCTTAATTCTATTTCTTTTAATTTCTCATTTGGGTGATGAGGGTAACCCAAAAGGACCTTGTTATTGTTAATAACCTTGGATACTCCTCCCAACAGTCCATGATTCCATTAGAGCCTCCTCGATGTGAAGTCTGGTCATGAGAAAAACAAAGAGTGAAAATAGTTTTAGTTATTGCAATTTCATGTTTTTTCAGTTTTAAGTTTTCTTATGTTTTTTTATTTTTTTATTTTTTTTTGTTATAAGTTCCTTTTTATGTCATCTACATCTTTCAATTATGTTTTTAAAGTTAATTTATTTTTATTACATGAGGGCAATTAAGGTTTAAGCTTGGGAAGATTTGTTAGATGTCATTTTATGCATCTTTTATATTTGTTTTTATTGTTATTTTGCATCATATTTTATGCATTTGTGTCTGCATTAGGGTAAATAATTGTCAACTTATGTTTTTCACCAAAATGCTCGTACTACTCATGTTTTTATGTCTTTTTCAGATATTCTGGAGTGGAACAATATTCGAGAAGCTTTTGGAAGTAGCTTGGAGCACATTTGGAGTTTAATGGAGCTAAAACATATGAGAAGCTGGAAGATGGAATACAATAGCTGAAACTGAAGAATTTGAGTCTGAAACACGCATATACGTATTTACACGAATGTTTTTCATTACATGATCATGTTTTTTATCCCGCAACTTTTTATAGCCACTTAAAACACCCCTGGGGATGCTTAACTAGAAAACACGATCAACTAACAGACTTACACGATCGTGTAAGTGTATCACAACTTTTCCAAACCTTAAAATCGAGTTTGGTGGTCTCGAAGATGAAACACGGTCACAAGGGTATGTTATCCGTTCGTGTTTCAGCTTTACACGATCGTGTTTTGGCCCATAACACCTGAAATGGCAATTTACTTCATTAAAAATGATCCATACATGTTTTTTGTATTTTTTGCTAATGTGTTTTCGGTCACTCAACCATTTAATCTCTAGAATCCTTATATGACACTTTCGGGTGCCTATAAATATCCTGCATAATCTCCATATCAAGTTAGACCGCTGCAGAGATTTTTTGGACGATTTTCTAGCGATTTATGAATATCTGAAAATTACGACTCGACCAGTTAGTTTAGTTTATTTATATTTATTGGTCAATATTTATTTTTACTGTTTTGATATGTTTTTAACCATGTATTGCTAAAAACCTTAGTTTTCAGCTTTTGCAAAGAATCATACTTTTTATGCAATTAATCATAAGATTTGGTTTTTAATTTGTGTTATTATCTAGTGGATTCAGTTTTATGCTTCATAAATGTTAGATTTTTAGTTTTATTTAAAGTGGCCATTTGAATTAGGATTAAGTCAGTATAGTTGACCAATTATTGAAATCTATATTCTTTTAATAAATAGGTAATAAGTAACAAGTATCAGATTGGTTCCATGTTGGGATTTAGTTATGGTATAAACTGAAAATCACATACTTTACGATTCCGATCTTGTGAGAAGTATTGAATATTGTTGATAATTTTACATAGATCTTAATGATGCTTTTATGATTTAATTAAAAGTTTATTTGATTAAGTTAGTAAAAATTAGGATTAACTTAGAGAGCTTGTTTTGGTTAATAAATTTGGTAAAAAAGAATTTGCTAGAGCTTATTAGTAATTTTTAGTATCAGCTTAGACAGAACACTTATTAAACAACCATATATGTATTGACTACATAATAAAGAGAGTTGCAGCGTAACTAAAACGTCTTTTAATATTGAGTTTTACTTAATTTTATTTTTATGCAGTTCCATTAAATGCAATTTAGTTTTAATTTTAAACAAAACTCACATTTTTAATTTTCTATTTTTGACTATTATGTGTTTGGTACAAAAATGCATTGACTTTTAGGTTGTGTCAACGTGAATTTAACCCTGCTTCCATGTGCTAACCTTTAGTGTAATAAAACAATCTCATTTATTATTTGTTTATGTTTGACACACCTAAAAAACACAATTTGCAAGATTATGCATTTATAATATTTTGTTTTTATACCACTTTATGGGCAATGAAGGTTTAATCCAAGAAAAAAAAACTACCGACCTTGTCTTTATGTTGTTTGATGGAACGACGCTAGACTGCGAGTCAACTATTGATCATGTTTGAGGGGTTGATGACGGAACGACACTAGGTGCGAGTCTAGATACCCAAAGTCATTGATGAAGTGACACTAGACTACGAATCGGCTATTATGTATCATGTTTGAGGGGTTGATGGCGGAACGACGTTAGGTTGCGAGCCTAGATACCCAGAGTCGTCGACGACACGACACAAAGCTGCTAGTCAACTATTGATGATGGAACGATGCTAGGCTGTGAGTCAGTCGGAACGACGTAAGGCTGCAAGCAATTATTTGTATGTATTGTATGTGTTTTGAAATATATACTATATTGGGGAACTCATTAAGTTTTATACTTCTGTTGTTAAGTTAAATGTTTTCCAGGTTGTTCATATGTGAAAGGGAAGGGCGCGTCGTGACTGTACAACCGTATTAATGTTGTTATTGTTTTGGAGACTTTCGCTTATGTTACGATCCTACTCTGATTTAATACTATGTTTTTAGAAACTATGTTTTAACTTTTAAGAAAAAAGGTTTTATAATACTTTGAAAGAATGGTTTTGAATGTGTAATTAGTTTATTTTAAAAGAAAATTTGAAATGGGACGTTACATCATCCCACATGACCTTCCCACTTTTATAACCTAAAATATAAGCTAGTAATAGAAAATGGAAAAATTGGAGAGATTTACCATGAAATTAGGACAACATATGATCTTTCGCCCTGGGGTCTTTGGAGCCCAAGATGTCCACATACTACATTCATATTTACAATCACACCTAACCCTAGCATCCAACAACACTGATTCAGGGAGACTGCGTACTCTTGGTGTAGTTGAAGAAGACAAATTAATTGATTAAAAAAAGAACGATTTTGGCTTACAAGTTGTAATTCTTTTATACTTAAGTCTCCAATGCCAAATAAACATGTAACTTATCCACGTGGACTCCACCTCAACAATGCCACGGGAAAGAAACGAAACAATATAATTTCCCAAAATCAAATACACTTGCAAGTCTCTTGGGCTTTATTGTTCAAAAAAGATTCAAAGCCTAATCGTAAATAATATCAAGATATAAGGACTTTAATGAAGATTTTCCTTGCTATATACAAAGAATGACCGAGTGTCCACCGGGTAATTACCCAAAATCAAATACAATTACAAGTTTTTTGGGTTTTATTGTTCAATAAAGAAAAACCATGACTTAACCATAATTAAGGTCGAATGAAAGGACTTTGATGAAGATTTTTTAAATATTTAAAATTATTTATTACCGATACCAATGAATAATAAGTTGATAAAGTGATCAAATATATAAAGTAATAAACAATCCCAAGCTTCCTAAGTATACGTTTGGTATTTTAGATTCATAAATTTGGATCCATTTTTAGAATAAAACAAAATGTTTACTAGTTAATGGATTTACAAGGTTCTTTTCGATTGAAAAACCATTTTACTGAGAACGATTAGATCAAATATATCTTATAAATAAATACTTCTTCCAATGTTCACATATTTTTAGTTTTTATATTTATATATATAAACTTAAATGTGTAATTATAATATAATTTACTATACACACACTGGGACGGAGAAAACAGAGAAGGAAATGAAATCTGGAGCACGTGAGTTTGGGTGTTTGTGTTGTGTTGTCAGTTGTGACCTCCTCACATGACATGACATGACCCACTAAAAACTTCCCTCCCTTGTTTTTCTTTCTAGAAATTAAAATATGAAAATTATTCCCTTCACATAATATTCTAAGTTCATTTATTCAGTTTTTTTACATTTAGCACACTACAAATACAAATAGTGTGCCTCGCTTCAAAATCACTATAAACAAGTTCCCATATCCCTTATTATTATTATAAAATTATTCATTTACCAATTCCTCATTGTTATAAATTGAGAGGTTTTACTCTTTATAAGGTTAATTATAAAATATTGTAATTTTTTATTTAAATAAAGTAATAGCTTACAAATACTTTAACATGTCTCATATGTTTAACATATTGGAAAATATTGATTAGTTTGTTAGTAATCGTTATATATAAGACAGTTCAATTTTTACTACTATTAATGGATTGAAACAAAAATAGGCTTTATATTTATTGATTTATAGGTTTGACTTTAAAAACAGAAAATAACTTTATAAAACTATCAAACTTCTTTACAAGTTTAGGAAAATAAAATTCAAATAAAAGAAGAAATATTTTTCCAAATAAAGGGAGACACCAACTCCAATGGATCGTGTCTTGAATCCACCTACCATGTTTTCGTTATTTTTGGTCATGTTGAAAAACAAATACCTTTTTTTTAACATGTAATTTAATATAAGTTTTATTAACAATGCTTCCATAATATACTTCTAATAAAACAAAACTGAGAGAATCTATAGCTCATAATTTACCGAATCATATAGTTAATTATATTTTGTGATGGACAAATAAATAAGTCTAGAATAAGATTTTGTTTTGCAAAATATTATAAATGTTGAGACAATTTAAGATAAATATATAAAAAGGATTAATTGTAGAAGAAATGCTGAATTAATAATTCTAACACCCAAAATCCTATTTTATCTCTTAGATAATAAAGATGATGATAAGTTAATCAAAATTTTCAGAGGCAAAAAACAATTTGATGCAGTTAAAAGAATTTATCTGAATGCTCAGTTGAAAACACATTTTTTCACATAAAACTGATAACATTTGAAGTTGAAGTTCAAAAAGTTATAACTTAAAACTAATTGAAAATCATTAACATTATGATATTCAACATTGAATAATGTCTAACAATGAAGGAAAAACCATGGTATAGTAAGCCTTCAATGTGCATGTAAGAAAGACTACTCCTGTCTTCTAATCGTTACTTCTAATCTTTACTTTATTTTGAAAAAAATGTAAGGCTCAAGGGTATTACCCCACCGCATGGTGGTGAGATGGACATTTCATTTCATGATGAAACACCACACCCTGAGTAAAATGTTAAATGTTTGTGAAATATTTGAGCAAAATGTCACCGTGAGTGACATTTCACCGTATTCTTTTTCTTAACTTTTTAATGTTTTAGTAAACATTACAATGACAAAACTGCAAATTTAGTCCTTGTGGTTTGTAAAAAACTTTGGTGTACGGTCCTAAAAGTTTTCGACTTGCATGGAAGGTCTAAAATCAATACTTTTCCGTAAATTTGGTCCAAAAATTAAGAAATTCATGTGGTTTTGGTCCAAAGAAAACATGAAAGGACTATTTTGCCCTTATTATTTCTTCTTTCCATTTTTCTTGATTTATTTTACTATTTCATTAATTATATAAAAAAAATCACACCCAACCCACCCGACCGGTAACCCTCTCCCCTCTCTCTATTATACTCTCGACTCTCTTTCCTATCGTCTTCTTCCTCATTCTCACCTGCAAATCAAACCTCACACATCGATGGCATTAGGAAGAAACAAATCAATTTCTGGGTATTTTATGATTCATTGCAAATAAAGGAGTTATTTCCATAGAGACGAATCTGTGATATCTCAAATCGATGGCATTAGGAAGAAACAAATCGATTTCTGGGTATTTTATGACTAACGATTAACAGAAACACACACAAATCGATGGATGGAGGAACCGACAAAAGATCTAAAGAAAAAACGTCAAGATTTAGATCTGGATTTGTAACTGCATTCCGATGTTAACTTCTAATTCCATGAATGCGCTAATTTGAATTAATGTAGAAGCGGAGATGGAAGAATTTCGAGGGGAGATAGGTGGCGATAAGGAGAGAATAAAATTGGGTTTGGACTCTGCGATGGCGGAGCACCGGCCTAAGACGTTGGGCGACTCCAAAAAAGAGATGTCGACAGCGAGTGTGATGATCTGTTTGATGTTGATGATGGTCTGGCAGAAACTGACAACGAGGGAACCTCAGCCGCCCACTTCATCTTCTTCGGTCATGGCTCCTTCATGCAAGTCAAATAATTAGAAAATACTGAAATATATATACTGAAAACGAAAAAACAAATAAAAAGGGTATAAAAGACATTTCAAGTTTAAAAGACCAAAATCAAAGGAAATTCTTGATTTTGGACCCTTCATGCAAGTCAAAAACTTTTTGGACCATATCCACAGTTTTTTGCAAACCATAAGGACCAATTTTACAGTTTTGTCCATTACAATATATTAATACTTTATATTATTAAAAAAAATGTATAAGAAGTGTGTGAAAATGATGAGTCCCATTTTTCTGAGTTTTAAAGAGTGATAAGAGAGTAAAATGAAAATAAAGTGCTACCTAAATGACATAATAAAAAGTAAAGTGTCACGTAGTAAAAATGAAACGTGAAGGATAAATATACCCTCCAGCCTAAATGTAAACATTTTGTTGAATTTTATAAGTTAGGACTTTATTGGTGTCACAATTACAGTATTATGGTGCTATTGGGGTCCAAAGGGCATTCAATTGCGTCTACTTACTTATAGGTATGCATATTCCCTTCAATTCCTAATAGTTTCTGTTGGAATGAGCTACATGGTTATGGATTATTTGTTTTTTCTTCCTTTTAATTGGTTTATATATAATTTTAAGATTTTGTAACTAATTATACTGATTTTTTTAGCATAATTATTAACAGCTAGTTAGTCTCAAAAGTGTATAAAACTATATACACAACCGTAAATCAATAAAATCAAACAATTACTAGCATAAGTGTTCCGATACTCTTTTCTTTTGTAATAGTAAAACACTAACCTTTTGTTACTTTATACAATCCCAGTTAAATTATTTGTTTTCCTTTAAATGAAACAAAATTATTTAGGTAAAAGTTATGTCTTAAGGCTACCCGGAGTGGGTTCACACCCACGCGTGAGTTTCCTATGTGGCACACATGTGTCACACCAACCCACCGGTGAACACCGCCCCATAGACCGGTGGTTTGGCTGTGAAGTGAGTTCTAGTGGTTATGAAGACGGAACAAGACGGGCATTCTCATTGGTTCTTTAATTTTTCCACTCACATTTCTTTTCATTCTCTCTCCTCCTTTTTCCTCTTCACTACCAATCCACCGGTGAACACCATTTCTATAACCTGGTGGGTTGGTTGTGGAATGATAAAATACCTACGTGGCGTTGAGGTGGCTAGTGGTTTGGCTGTGACTACTCCCCACAGCCTAACTACTAGCCCTAACACAAGCCGAAAGTTCAAGTTAGTTTTAGAATCAAAGCAGTTCTTGATTGACTATATATAATTTATATATTTTTAGAACAATGGCACATACTTTAATTTATTTTTAAATTACATCATTGTCTCACTCGTGACTTGAACCTCAACCATTTGGACTGATTCAATATGATTTTGTTTTTGGTTGCTCTATTATCAAATTTAGAGACTTAGTGGGTGTTAGATATGTCTCTTACTGTGTCTAATAAGAGGTCGAATCTAACTTTGTCAAATTCATTTGATATACTACTAGAAGCCTCCGATTCAGTGTTATAATAGCCTCTGACATGTCTCTTACTATGGATCTGATAAAAGTTAAGTCTAACTAAACTAGATATTGACTCGATCAACAACTACAATTATTTTTTAATTTCTTGATATGATGTTATATGACTAAGTTTTATACCACTATACAACTCTAGTCATTTCACATGATTGAGACAAATGATTGTATTGCAACATTACTACCTAAAAAACTTCTTTAATGCTAATATTATGTGGTTCATTTTTTCATAAAAGGAGAGCAACACGGGAAACAAAGGGAGATTTTTGTTTTAATTTGCCAAAATCCAAACACCACCCATCATATGTGCCCCTTATCTCACCCAACCATGTCAACCTCTCATCTCTAACATATCATTGTCGACATTAAAACACATAAAACAAACGGATAATACTTAAAATATTTAAAATGTAAGGTGTTATATTACACTATTTATCATCCATTATCATAAAATAATTATACATATTTCGTAAAACATATTACTTTTTCTCAAATTATTTATATTTTACATACCATTATTCATATTCAAAGAAATTATTCATATACAAAAAGAAGAGTTGCAACTGAATAAGAAAAATGTAAAAATGGGTTAAATAAGAGTGAAAAAAAAGAAGAGCATTCACATAATGGAGACAACACGAAAAGGACAAAATGTGTAATTATTTCGTAAAATAATAAATTTTTGTTGGGTGGTAAAAAATACGCCAATTTATGAACCATATGATTATAATGATAACTAGGTGTGAATCTCGTGTACTACACGAGTTGTTTAAAAAAATTATATATGAATATATAAACTTTAAATATTTTTTTTAAAGAAAACATTAAATATCAATAAAAAACAACAAAGTATGATTATTTTTTTTATATAGACCATTTTGCCTAAAATTACAATAAACTTAAAAAAAACATGTCAATTTTGAATTTATCGAAGGAAACATATTAAAATTTGAAAATATAGGAAAACAAATTAATGACACATTAATTACTTTCTATAACCTAAAAATTAGATAGTTAATTAAGAAAATAAAAAATTACCACAAAATGACAAGTGAAAATTAATTTCTAAGAATTAACCACAAAATTACATGTGTCCAAATGCATAAGGAATTGACAAGTGACAAAAAGTTCTTTATTTATTAGGGAGGATTTGAAAAAAAAATCATATCATAACACCTTCTATTTTTGGTAATTTATTGATGTACCATTAAACAAAATATGTAAATTGTTTGTTTACATTGTTTTGTACACTCAACTAACCCGGAAAATGATTTATAAAGGTAATTATCTATTTGTTTTGTACATATTTAGGTTTTTTTTTTTCGATTGACCTACGAACTTGTTAAAAGTGTTCAAATGTTACTATAATGACCGACTATCTTAGGTTATAACTTAGTTGGCGTATACATGGCAAATTAAAACGGAAAATGACATAGGAGAGTAATTATCTATCTGTTTTGTTCACATTTAGACAACTTCTTATTTTTTTGTACATGATTGACCATCGATCTTGTTAGAAATGTTCAATGTCATTTATTACCAATAGTGGTTTTACCTCTAACAAGGAGCTAGAGGTAAAACCAAATTACAAAGTAGACATAGCTAATCTTGGACTAAACAACCAACAATTCCAATCAAGATTACAATTTCTACGTCCATTCTTTACCCAAAAATAAGCAAAAGAACGAATGTCATCAAAAATTCCATCTTTGTGAGGCTTCACCATATCAAACACCATTTTGTTCCTATATCTCAACACACTCCAAAACGTGACCATGACCACTGCATCAAAATTGCGTTTAGTATCCACATCGAGTTTTAGATTATCGCTCCAAGTAACCAAGTTAGCTATAAAACGATCTCCAGGAAGATCCACCTCCCACCAAGCTGTAATTTTATCCCAAATAGGATAAAGAGACGAACAAGAGATGAATATATGGTCTGCGGATTCATCTATTTGTTCACAGACGGGGCAAAGCAAACAATCCAAATTAATATTCTTATCTCTCAGATTCAATCTAGTCGGAATCCTGTTTCTAGCTAATCTCCACAACAAAACATTAACTTTTTTAGGAACAAGATTGTTCCATCTTGTAGGATGCGTCGAGCTCACCAACAGAATAGAATCCAGATGAATTCTTGTAGAAGCAACAAAATAGAAACCATTTTTATCAAGATTCCAATATTGCCTATCCTTGACATCAGACAACACTACTTCTCCAATTAACTCACCAAGGTTTTCCAACTGATCAATCGGAACCCCTACCCTTGGTTGTCTTATAAGGTTAGCTTTGATTTTACAATATCATCTCTATCCACCAATTTAGCATTTGGATTCAGATCTAACACAAAAATTATAGGAAACAACTCTTTCAAAGGTTTGTCTCCTATCCAAGTATCTTGCCAAAACCGAATACTGTGACCATTTCCCACCCTTATATTAATAAATTCAAGAAGATTAATGCCTTTATGATGTAACTTTTCCACGCCTTTAACCATGTTAACCCAAGGGCTCAATCCTCCTATATTTTTGTAAGTGACACTACCTCCCCTTATATCTCCATGTATAGTCGTAATAACCTTAGCCCAAAGAGCCAAGGGATCTTCTAACAATCTCCAATACCATTTGAAAAAGAGAGATTTATCATAAGCATTTAGGCTACCAATACCTAAACCTCCATCAATTTTACTAGCCAAAACATGATTCTACGCGATCTAGTTAATCTTTCTTTCACCCACATCCGCCCCCAAAAAAATCTAGCCCTTAAAGACTCAAGAAATTTTAGGACTAATTCTAGAGTTTTGAAAATCGACATATAATAAACAGATGTATTGCCCAAAACAACTTTCAACAAAGTTAGACAACCACCTACAGAAAGGAGTTTACTTTTCCATGAAGAAAGCTTCTTGATAAAGCTGTCAATAATAGGTTTCTAATTCGCCACTCTATTCATATTACCCCCAAAACTCCAAGGTAAAGATAATGAACCCGAGAAGCTTGAAAACCAACCAAATAAGCCAAAATTTCCACCAATTCAAACTCCACCCCAATGCCTATCAATTTACTTTTTAGTAAATTAATCTTAAAACCTGAAGCTAGCTGAAAAACTTTTAAAATGCGAACGATCCTCCTAGCATTTTCAACCTCCGAATCACACAAAATAATAGCATCATCCACATATAAAAGATGAGAAATTTCTAAATTTATAGAACCAATAGTAATTCCTTTAAATGTCCCTGCTCTACTAGCTTCCACCAACTCCACATGCAAACCTTCCATAGCAATAACAAAAAGTAACGGTGATAAAGGATCACCTTGTCTCAAACCTCGTTCGACATTAAATTCAATTGTTGGCGATCCATTGATTGAAATAGAGGCTCTAGTAGTACTAGAATAACCCTGATCCAGTGACACCAATTACTACTGAATCCCATCTTCTTCATAACTTCAATAAGAAAATCCCATGACAATGAATCACACGCCTTCTCAAAATCTACCTTAAACACCATGATCTGTTTATGAAGACGTTTAGCATGTGCAATAATTTCACTCAACATCATAGGTCCATCAAGAATTTGTGTAACACCCATAAAAATCACAAGAAATTTAAACTTTTAGAATCAACCCAATTCATAAATTGTTTACAAATCAGTTTTCAAAACATTTTTCCAACATCAGAGTCTCCTAAAATCATAAGTCATAAACAAGAGGATGTGTACGTCACACCTTCACCATCCCCCGATCATTCGAAGTACCTAAAACCACAACTAAAAACCGTAAGTCGAAGCTTAGCGAGTCTCCCCCAAAGTACCAACATATAAGCAGACAACATATACAATAACAACATGTACTGGGTCCACATCTAAAAGTCTGGATTACCCCTGAGCCCACAACATAATTTTGGCTTGCCCTCGGGGCCCACAACTTATGCCTGGCTTGCTCCCTGTCCAAATCAGTCATCATACTGATTTACCCTTAAGCCCTCAGTACGAGTTTGACATACCACCTGGTCCTCAGCTCGTAAATGGAATGCTCCTGAGCCCTCAGTATGAGTCTGGTATGCCCTACCCGGCCCTCAGCTCATAACTGGAATGCTCCAGGGTTTGTTGGCTACCACACGAAGCAGTACGACCTCAACCCAACACAATATGTCGACATATAACAAATAACAACATATACAGATAATCATACAGACAAAAATACATGTAGTCCTACAGATCTACCAGACTAGCATATCGACAACTAGCATAATCATGCGTATCTATTCCATACTCAGCATATCAGCGAATAGCAGTATATCAAACCAATGGGACGACCTTGGTGCTTTCGACCCGCAAAGTATAGTGAGGAACACTTACCTCACAAACTGGACAAAAGCTGATGAGGTCTCGACTCCGAATCTCAGCTCCAACCAACACCTAACCATCCAAGTGACCAATCACAATCAAAATCCCAAAATACCCAAAATACCCTTAAGGTCAAACTTGGTCAAAGTTAACGTCAAACTTGTCAAAATCCATAAATCAATTGAGTCAACTCAACCGAGTCAACCCAACCGAGTCAATTCAGCAAACATACGTTGGGCGTACTCTGGAGGTATGCTGGGCGTACTCTTCCGCTGACCAAAAACGGGGCCGTTGACTACGTACGTTGGGCATTCCCCAGGTACGCTCGGCATAACCCCAGACCTTCCATTTATTCCATTAAGTGCTTAATACAACGTCTTAACACGTCCAAATGCAGATCCAAGGTCAAAATGTCATAAGGAGTCATAAAGTTTCCAACTTTATGACCTTGCATGCTCAATAAGTGCTTAATCCATAAAAACCCAACATCTTAATGTTGGAATTTGTATACTACAACATCCTATGGTGCACATACAACCCTAAATGCTTTGGATCTATGTTTTCTCTAATTATACATGCAATATTGTTTCCAAAGCATTAAGCCTACAACTAGCATGCAATTGACATAAACAACATAAAATACTAGTTAGGAGTTTACCTCTTTATTTAGCTTGTAGAACTTGTTGTATTTGGCCTTTAAGAACTTAGTGCCCCAAATGTTGCACCTCAAATGGTTCACAACACACCTTGGACAAAGGATGACTTTTGAGAGAGTTTATGCACACTAAAATCGGTTATGGATCTCCAAGAACACTTTAGAAAAACTTGTGCAACCAATTTTAGGCTATAGGGTGTCATATATATAGTGTAGGAATCCAAGAGTCATGGGCAAACCCTAATCCATACACTTTGGGCTTATTATCCATGATCCATGATTCAAGTGGGCTAACTCTTTATGGATTCATCCATAAACTTAGTCCATCATGTATCATAAGCCTAAATCATATATATATATATATATATATATATATATATATATATATATATATATATAACCAATTTACATAATTAGTCCCTATTAATTTAATTAGTCTCTTTTGATCACTAAATTAATTCCAAATTAACTATTGATCAATACTAATTAAATCATATGATTTCATATTAATATATTAGAACTTATAATATATTAATAAATCATAAATAACCTCTTCTCAAAAGTCCATCCTATCAAATTGCCGTGGTGATATGTAACCCAAATGGACCATGCTACTCTCGGGTCAAGTACATACCAATTATAGTTATGGGCTTAGACACCTAATCCAACAGTCTCCCACTTGGATAAGTCTAATAACTATTATTGCAAGTACAACTCCAAAATCCCGACTAGCAATCGTAGCTCTTAAAAGCCGCTATTGAACTCTGACCTAGTCAATGACGCGTCCATTAGATAAGGGATTATATATTCCTCCATTCTAGATATCATATGGACATGAGACATGGATTATAATCATTCTCTCTGTCCATCTGTTGTTTCCCGATTTCCGATTTATGACGACCGACTAATTGAACAAATCAAATCAGTCCAGGCTTGGGCAAGCACTTAGGTTTGTCATCACTAAATCATCGAGGGGCCCACATATATCGCTTTTATCCCTCTAAGGGTAAAAGGAATGGATAAACTTCGACTCAAATGATTTCTTGTACTTACTCATCAAATCACACACAACGATATGTTTTATAACACCAAGTTACAGGTGCGTTTACATATGTCAATGTGCAACCGACTTGTAAATTACAACTCACATGTATTGGTTTCAAGAATATAAGATATTATCATCTCATGATAACTCGTGATAAAATCCATGAAGTGATACAAATGAGCGTGGGTTGAATCCAACACTCAAATGTTATTACAGGAGTACTCATGAATACTGCAGCAAACTTGTGATGTGTCTAACACCTTAGATAATCCTACAGACCCATTCATGACAGTCTTGCCTCAATACCTACTTCCAAAGTATGATCGACTGTGGATGGTTTGAATAACCTAGTTATTCGGGAAATCAAAACATGTAAAGTGAAACACAAGAATAATACTAATCCTATATGGCCCCAAAACTTTTGAGTGTAAATAAAACACCTTTTATCTAATCGCCATATTGATTACTCATTATTCATTGTATAATGTTTCGAATAATCAACTTAATACTTGAATTAAAACAATAGTTATCCCATGCTCCAAGCATGCACACTATGTTTGCCTATGGTCCTTTCTTTGTGAAATAGATCAATTGACAACATTTCAATGATGCTCATTTCACAATTCCCAATCGTTATGATAAATGTAAGAATACCAAATTCTTGCCATTTACTGAAATATGTTAGATTCTAAACTTATATACAATGATCCTCTTGTAATGACTATGCACAAAAATTCATAAAGACTTGGCATTAGACATTACAAAGTATTCCAATGGAGAGCAATTCCATGTAAACGAAGTCTCACATTCAAAGTACATTCATTTGAACATCCTTCTTGCATTAAATTTTCTAATCTTACATAGATTTAAAGAATAACTTCCACTTATGGAAACATTTCCATATTCCCATTTTGACTATCACTTCTAAACAAGAGTCACCTCTTTTCATAATATGTCAATACGGTCCTTCCAAAAGTCAAAATATACTTTCAACTGTCCATAAGCAACCAATCTTTAGCGAACCTTAGATTGTCCTTAGAGTTGTTTAACCACTTTAGTCATATCTGGTTCTATTCCTTTTCCCTCTTAATGCCCTATGCATTTGGAAAAACTAGAACACGAGAATATTATAGCATATGCAATCGATCATATACCCGAAGCATATGGGACACGATCCATAATGTCCTACATAAAGACATGATACTTGATCAGTCTTTTACTATAATATTTCTAGTTGCCATGTTCTCACAATTCGAACTATGAAGAGGGATGTCGTAATCATAATCGAATTTCAGAACGCAATTAACATTTCCACACACATATATATATATATATATATATATATATATATATATATATATATATATATATATATATATATATATATATATATTCCTTATGTTGAACCATTCCAACATAGCAGTCATATATATCCTTGACTAAATTTGATTAAAATCTCAATCTAAGCTTTTAGATTTGAAATGAAGTATGAATTCCTCTCCCTTAATTATAGCAAAACAACTTTTCAAACTCTGCATCTTTGCGAATTGAAACTTTTTGTTTTCTATAATTAACATTGCTAACTTGCAACACTTACCATAATAATTATGCTCCCACTAGCATAATAATTATTATCTTACTAGCATAACACTTATGCTGCCAGCCTGCCACTAGCTTTGACATGTAGCTAGAAATCAGCTGGACTTCTAGAAATCAATACCTAATGACTTTCTTACCAAAATTCAGATTTCTGATACGAGACGCTTCGATAAGACTTTATCTAGGCTTCTCAAACTCATACACCTTTCCTTAGATAGCTCACATGTGTGTCTAAACAATTTTAGAACTTACAGCAATAAGTCTCAAATGTTTAGACCTTTGCCATTTCTCACAATTCGAACTATGAAGAGGGATGCCGTAATCATAATCGAATTTGAAAATGCAAATAACACAATTGCTATCTCCTTAAAATCTACTTAGTGAAAGCATTTCCTCACAATCATTTTCATGAATTGGAGAGAAACCTTATTACACTTAGATTTTTATGGTGTATGTGTTCTTATCCATGTGAATTTGTCATAACCATAATCACAAGACATGGTTAGTGACAAAACCAAACTCATATGGACTGAACTTGTTCAATCTTAATTTCTTGCCACCTGGCAGCACAAGTGCCTGCCATTGCTTCCAAGTTGTTATGCAAACAATTGAGCACTCATAGAACTCACATGCATAGTCAACTTTAACTGTAATGGGCACAGAAACAAGAATATGTCAACACGATAGGTTACAAACCTCAAGTCGTGTGCTAGTGATTAACAACATGTTTACTCTTGATCAGTTCTTGAAGCCATTGCTTCCAAGTTGTTATGCAAACAATTGAGCACTCATAGAACTCACATGCATAGTCAACTTTAACGGGAATGGGAACAGAAACAAGAATATGTCAACACGATAGGTTACAAACCTCAAGTCGTGTGCTAGTGATTAACAACATGTTTACTCTTGATCAGTTCTTGAAGCTATTCAAGATCATTAAGACTCCCACTGTCCTCTTGACATATAATATTCTCTTGTCAAGAAACATTACTTGACAAACAAATATTCAAGAGTTAGTGCGGTTTCTTATCAAGACAAACATTTCACACAATTGGCCTTAGTTGGTCTTTGTTTTATCCAAAACATCACAACTTACCAATTTCAAATGTACAAGAGTAGAAAACATTTTACTCTACATTTGATAAGTGTTATAAATCTTTCTTAAAATTATGTCACTCAAGGCTCAATCTTGGAGTGTGACTCTAAGATTTGATTTTGGAACGAAGTATGATTTATCTTCCTGATTAACCATTTCAACAATTCACGATTCCTCTTCTTAGTCATACAAATGCACTAAAATGTCCTTAGATGATCAATTGTGATATAGTTTCATAATCACTAAGATAATCATAAAACACGATACCAAAGTACTCTCCCATCTTTTCATATTGGGGAAACTTTTATCTTTCTGCCTAATTTGATTCTTCTTATCCGTTCTGCCATTCATTGAAACTTTTCCAATGATTCAGAATTACACTTAATCTTGTAAGCATAACCATATTTACTAAACTTTAGTAAATCATAACGAATAGCCTTATCATTCTTTGTGGTGGACCTGACCAGCGCACACCCAATGTACCCGGTCCCCTAGTCCTTCACTTGACTCACATATTCATGCGAACAAGGAATTAGTCTTAATTTCCCAAAGACGAAAATTCTCATTTATCATACAACACCAGTCGCATGATTCCAAGTTTCTGTCCAATTGAAACCCGGGTGACGAGAATCTTTCCTTATTTGGTAAATTTTGACACTACCACAAACGAAATAATTAAATCCATTTTCCAATATTGCTATCAATGGAAACATATAAACAACAATTTTCACCAATGCCATTGTAAGGAAACTAAAAATAAGATAAATTTCAAAAAAATTTCTTTATTTAGAAAATACGGAAAAAACTTTTCCTTACAATGCAATTACAAATGAAAACTATGTTGTTATTTATTCCTAAGCAATCTATCATAACTCTTAAGCAGCAGCTCAAAATTCTGATCATCGAACCATGCGCTCGAAATCCATCTCTTCGCGATCAGAATCAACTTACTCTTCCTTTAAGTTTCCTTTCATTCCTTTAATTATACAAAACATCAAAATGTAATTACATTACATCATGTATTAAGAATCTCCGAATAGGAACTTAATAGAGTTAGATAATGGACTTACCTGAAGCAGATTCAAACTTTTTGACTTTACCATCCTTGCAATCTTTCAGGTAAATATGGCAGCTTCGCAACCAATGCCTCTTCTTTTGGCAATAGAAACATATGGACTCTTTGGGAATGGTACACGGGACAATCTCAGACTTAGCCTTTCCCTTTCCCTTGGAAAGAGAAATATTTTATGGACTTCCAACGTTTCCATTGTCATTGTCCATGGAAGTTTGGGAGTATATCTTCCAATCAAATTTGCTTTACCATTGCGCCAAATCATTGTTGATTCAGTAGCAACAAACAAATAGGTAAGATCAATAAGGGTCATGTTGTTGTCTGTCGTATAGTAGTCCTTAATGAACTCACTATACAACTCAGGAAGTGATTGAAGAACCCAGTCAACAGCCAACTTCCTCGAGACTTCGATACCCAACTCTCCCAGTCTGTCAATATGTAACTTCATCTCCAAGACGTGAGCACATATATACTTTCCTTCTTTGTGTTTGCTAGCCAATAGGGCTTGAGTGACCTTGAACTTTTCAAGTCTTTGAACTTGTAGGTTAGGGAGAATTATTGGAGGAGGTGGAGGAAGTGAAGTTCCACTACAACACGCAGAAGGGATTAATCTTTCACCTTGATCGTCTTGTGGAATATCATCTTTATAAAGAAATCTTTTTCCAAAAGATTCGGGAAGACCATAGTTGTCTGAACTAGACATCTATAATGGGAAAAATTCAAGATAGTTGATTTAAGTCCTTAATATAACACCCAACATGAAATATTAAGGCTAGGACCCAACACAATATTTTACAATTCGGAAGAGGGATGTCGTAATCCAATTGCAAAATATTTGAAGGTAGGTAAATGACGATTTACCAATTTCCACCATGAAAAACGAAATTGATTATTAAGTTTTAAATGAATTGAAATTCCTAGATCTTTTGAGATTCATTGAACTTTTCAATGGCATGTTTAAATCTCGATTGTGCCCTTCAAGTTTGTGACTAGGATTCCGAGGATCACAAACAATGTGTGAATAACCATGCAAATTAGCTTGGTACACTTAATGTTATAGATCACCTAATCAATGTGCCGGTTAACCACACACGCTCCATTGATCTATGATTAACATCAAGCTACCATTTGCCACACACTGTCAGTCCCATATTAGTGTGTCGGTTAACCACACACGCTCGACTAACGACTTAACAAGGTGCAAAGTGTAATTTCATGGATTAGCACCATTTTCACATTTTTCCTAAAGTAACTAAGATTGGGAATTTAATAAAAGTTTAGTTACTTTATATTTATCATTATACTTTTAATGAGAATTAATGTCTTATCCTACCCGTTCGGCTAACGACCCTCCACCAATCAAGGAAGCGGTGGGTGAGAGTGGACACCCATTAAACCGCCATTTTATAGGCAGTAACCTTATACCCCTTTATAGACCGGCTTTGTGAATGAGGCCTACTAACGGTAAGACCGACTCTTTACTTATACATATAATATATTAAACTTTTAATATTATAATAGTATAGGAGTGTATTTTAAACTTTTAAAATAGTAAGTGGTTTAATCTATTAATTAAACTATGCTCTTAATTTAATTAAACTTAAACCATGTCATTATGGAATTATTAATTCTCTTTTAATTAAACACTTTAATTAACTATTAATAAAGTCCATAAAGATGTAATATGAATTATTCAAAACATCAAGATGCTAAAACAAAATTAAAACTATTTAATTTATTATTAAGTTATGAACCCATGAGTTACACTTTTGAAAACAATTCAAATTAGTTTTAGAATTCAATGTCTCATAAAAAAACTTTTTAAATTCCAAAACTTGAGGGCAAGTTTTGTAACTCTTGAAAACTTTTAGAATTCAATAAAAGAGACTTTTCAAGTTCCATAACTTGAGGGCAAGTTATGAAACTCTTCAAAGCCATTTATAACAAATTTTGTAACCTTTGAAGACTCTTGGAATTCATAACTTAAAGAGTTAATGAATGAGACTTTTCACATCCATAACTTATGGAAGTTTCAAAACTCTTAAGATCATAACTTTTAAAAAGACTTTTGAGTTCCAAAATTTTATGACAAAATTTGTAACTCCTTAAAAACATTTAGATCAAACTTTTAAAACAAATAAAATAATCATATCATTCTATCTTTTAATAAATTGACCTATTTCAACTCTTGTAGTAAAATGACTTAAACTTTACAAATAATTAGTTTTTCATAAAATCAAGTAATTATCTTAAAATTTGACAAACTTCATGTTTTTTTTTCAACTTTGAAAATCAAACATTTGCATCAATATAACAGAAAACAACCCATGGCTCTAATACCACTGTTGGGTTTTGTATACTACAACATCCTATGGCGCACATACAACCCTAAATGCTTTGGATCTATGTTTTCTCTAATTATACATGCAATATTGTTTCCAAAGCATTAAGCCTACAACTAGCATGCAATTGACATAAACAACATAAAATACTAGTTAGGAGTTTACCTCTTTATGTAGCTTGTAGAATTTGTTGTATTTGGAACTTAAGAACTTAGTGCCCCAAATGTTGCACCTCAAATGGTTCACAACACACCGTGGACAAAGGATGACTTTTGAGAGAGTTTATGCACACTAAAATCGGTTATGGCTCTCCAAGAACACTCTAGAAAAACTTGTGCAACCAATTTTAGGCTATAGGGTGTCATATATATAGTGTAGGAATCCAAGAGTCATGGGTAAACCCTAATCCATACACTTTGGGCTTAGTATCCATGATCCATGATTCAAGTGGGCTAACTCTTTATGGATTCATCCATAAACTTAGTCCATCATGTATCATAAGCCCAAACCATATATATATATATATATATATATATATATATATATATATAACTAATTTACATAATTAGTCCCTATTAATTTAATTAGTGTCTTTTGATCACTAAATTAATTCCAAATTAATAATTGATCAATACTAATTAAATCATATGATTTCATATTAATATATTAGAACTTATAATATATTAATAAATCATAAATAACCTCTTCTCAAAAGTCCATCCTATCAAATTGTTTTGGTGATATGAAACCCAAATGGACCATGCTACTCTCGGGTCAAGTACATACCAATTATAGTTATGGGCTTAGACACCTAATCCAAAAATTAATGCTTTAAGACTCTCCATAACATGCTTTGGACAAAACCAACCATTGGGACTCCATTTTTATGACTTAAGCCCCCTCATAGGCTCTGAAAGGACAATTTAAAAGGCCGAGAACATGCCATGCTCACGATCTAACATTTTGGGACCAAAAAGCATCATGAAAACATCCATTTCTAGATCTATAAGATGGAGGGATAAAGTTTCAAACTTTATACCTTAAAAAGGTTGCAAATGATGCACAAATCCCAGATCTAAAGTGCTTCACTCCTCCAAGATGAGCTTGGCTCCCTTCCTTCTTCTTCAAAGCCTAAAAACGCACACTCTAAAGCTTAGAATGGCTCCACAAGGCAAACTAGGGTTGCAAGAACGATCTATGAGAAAGGTGGCTGATGAGGCGAGGGAAAATGAGGCTATAATGGGGTTTAAATACAAGCTAAACCCTAAAAATCAGGGTTTTTATATCTTGCAAGTACGCCCAACGTACAACATGTACGCCCAGTGTACTAGGGCGTACCTTAGTACGCTGAGCGTACATACGTATGCATGGCATACTCCCCCATGATTATTTATGAAAATGCCACTAGGGCTCTTTTGCACACTTTCTTAAACTTAGGGACCAAAATGCAACACAAATAAATTATGGGGGTTAAAATTAGAAGTACCTTAACATCGGGTTGTTAAAATTCTCCCCCACTTGAACTAGACTTCGTCCTTGAAGTCAGCTGTGGCAAATAACTCAGGATAGTGCTCCTGCATCTTAGCCTCCAACTCCTAGGTCGACTCGAAGCCTCTCCGATGCTACCACTGTACCTTTGCCAAAGCTATCTCCTTATTGCACAAGACCTTCATATTCCTTTCCCGAATAGCCACCGGTCTCTCAACATAGTTCAGACGCTCATCGACCTGAATATCATTCAACGGAATTACTGCCTCACTGTCGAACACGCACTTCCGCAACTGAGAGTCATGGAAAGTGTTGTGGATCTGACTGAGCTCGCTCGAAAAATCCAACCTGTAAGCCACCTTGCCAACCCTGGAAATCACCCGAAAAGTTCCAATGAACTGGGGGCCCAATTCCCCCCTCTTCCTGAAGCGTATCACACCCTTCCAGGTTAAGACCTTCAGAAGCACCATATCGCCGACCTGAAACTCCAACTCTGATCGGCGTCGGTCAGTATAGATCTTTTGCCGACTCTGAGAGGTCGGGAGTCTCTGTCTGATCTGTCGGATAAGCTTCATGGTCTGAAGGACCACTTCGTTCCTTCCCATAACCCTGTGCCCAACCTCCCCTCCCCCCAATAAACTGGGGTACGACACCTCCGACCATACAAGAGCTCAAATGGCGGAGCACCAATGTTGGAGTGATAACTATTGTTGTAGGAGAACTCCTCAAGAGGTAGGTAGGAATCATAACTCCTACAAAAATCAATAACACAGGCCCACAACATATCCTCAAGGGTCTGTATAGTCAGCTCACTGTGCCCATCAGTCTGCGGATGATATGTAGTGCTGAAATGTAACCTCGTGCCCAGTTCCTCATGGAACTTCTACCAAAATCGGGAAGTGAACCGAACATTTCAGTCAGACAAAATGAAAACAGAAACCCCATGACGAGCAACGATCTCTCAGACATAAACATCAGCCAACTTCTAAACCGAAGAACTCTCCCGTATAGCCAAAAAGTGGCCACTCGTGGTCAATCGATCCATGATGACCCATATAGCATCGAAACCCTTTGCCTTCTTCGGTAACTTGGTGATAAAGTCCATGGTGATATGTTCCCATTGTTGGATTACGTGTCTAAGCCATAACTATAATTGGTATGTACTTGACCCGATAATAGCATGGTCCATTTCGGGTTGCCTTCACCAAAACAATTTGATAGATGGATATTTGAGAAAGAGGTTATTTTTGATTTATTAATATATTATAAGAATAATATATTAATCGAGAAATCATATTATTTATGTAGTATTGATCAAGAATTAATTTGGAATTAATTTAGTGATCAAAAGAGACTAATTAAATTAACGGGGACTGATTATGTAAATCAGTGATACATATGGTTTGGGCTAATGATCCATGATTGATTTGTGATGGGCTAAGCTTATGAGTTAGTACATGAAGTGTTAATCCAAATCAATTGTTGGATCATAAGCTATAGTGTAAGAATTAGGGTTAAACATATGACTCTTGGAATTCTACACTATAAATGTATACCCTAAGCCCTAAAATCGGACACCCTTGTATTCCAAGAAGAGCTAGCCGATTTTATAGTCTCATAAACCTCTCTCATATTCATATAATTGTTTATTGGTGCTTATGACTTGTTTGAGGCATCACACTTGGGGTGCTAAGCTCTCTTAAGGCCAAGTTCTACAAGCTACTACACAAGGTAATCTTCTAACTAGTTTTTATGATTCAAATATCACCTTTTCATGCTAGTTAGGCTTTATGCTTTGGAAAATGAATTTTGCATGTATAATTAGAGAAAACTTAGATCCAAAGCATTAGGGTTGTATGTGCACCATATGGATGTTAGAGTACATAAAACCCAACAGTGGTATCAGAGCTATGAGTGTTTTCTATTATAATGATGCAATCGTGTGATTTTCAAAGTTGAAAAATTATGATTTTTGTTGTCTGACTGCTGGACTCGTCGAGTCCCATCATGGAACTCGACGAGTTGGATGATCTGACCATGAACTTGACGAGTTGGATCATTAGTTGGCAGATTTTTCGAGTTTTTGGCCTATTTTGGATTAGGATCATTACACAAACTGTTTGGTTCATAAAATTCGTTTTTAATGATATGGTAATGGTTATCATCATCCAATAACATGATGATTGTCAAATTTTAAGATAATTACTTGGTTTTGTGAAAAACTAATTGTTTGTAAAATTTGGAATTATTTTGCTATATGACTAGTATTAGGTCAAATTGGTAAATAATAAATTATATGATAATTGTATTAGTTAAAATTTGATCTAAATGTTTCTTGAAGAGTTTCATAACTTGTCCTCAAGTTATGAAATATGAAAAGTCTCATTCATTAAACATTAAATCTTTAAGTTATAGAATTCCAAAAGTCTTGAAGAGTTTCATAACTTGCCCTCAAGTTTTGGGATTTGAAAAGTCTCATTTATGAAACTTTAATTCCAAACCCTAGAATTTTAAAAGTTTAAAATTCAACCCTATACTATTATAATATTAAAGTTTAATACTTATATATATATATATATATATATATATATATATATATATATATATATATATATATATATATATATAAGACAAGTCAGTCTTGTTGGGTTTTAGTATACTACAACATCCTATGGTGCACATACAACCCTAAATACCTTGGATCTATGTTTTCTCTATTATACATGCAAATGGTTTCCAAGGCATTAAACCTATAACTAGCATGCATTTGACATAAGCCATATAATATACTAGTTAGGGAAACATACCTTTTATGTGGCTTGAAGTCTTGATGTATTTGGCCTTAAGAGCTTAGCACCAATAATATGAAATGCCTCAAATGGAATCACAACACACCTAGGACAAAGGTGGCTCTTGAGAGAGAATTCCATGCACCAAAACACCTCCATATTTCTCTAAGAAAAGAAGTGGTGATTTTGGCTATGGAGTAACCTATTTATATGTAGGATTCCAAGGGTCATGGGTATAACCAATAATCCATACCCATGGGTTTTATGATCCATGGTTCATGTGGCCCAACTCTTTATGTATCCATACATAAACTTGGTCCAACATGGATCATAAGCCCAACACATATAAATATAACTAATTATCATAATTAGTCCCCATAGATTTAATTAGTCTCTTTTGATCACTAAATTAATTCCAAATTAATTCTTGATCGATACTAATTAAAACATATGATTTCATATTAATATATTATAACTTATAATATATTAATAAACCATAAATAACCTTCTCTCAAAAGTCCATCCTAACAAATTGTCCTGATGATATGCAACCCAAATGGACCATGCCGGGCCGGGTCAAGTACATACCAAATATAGTTATGGACTTAGACATTAATCCAACAGTCTCCCACTTGGATAAGTCTAAAACTATTATTGAGTATGACTTCAAAACCTAACTGGCAATCGTAGCTCTTAAAGTCGTTGTCGAACTCTGACCTTGTCAATGACTTGTCCATTAGATAAGGGATCATATATTCCTCCATTCTAGATATCATATGGACTGAGACATGGATTATAATCATTCTCTCTGTCCATTTGTTGTTTCTCGATTTTCGATTTATGATGACTGACTGATTGAACAAATCAAATCAGTCTTGGCTTGGCCAAGCACTCACATGTGTCATCGCTAAATCATCGAGGGGCCTACATATATCGCTTTTATCCCGAAGGTAAAAGGAATGGATAAACTTCGACTCATATGGCTTGTTCTACTACTTGTTGAATCATACACAAAGGCACGTTTTATAACATCGAGTTACCAAATGCGTTTTCGTGCAATCAATGTATAACCAACTCATAGTAACAACTCATATCTCTAGGTTTGAAGAATATAAGATATTATCGTCTCATGATCACTCGTGATAAAATCCATGAAGTGATTCAAATGAGCGCGGGTTGAATCCAATACTCAGAACTTATGAGCACTCATGAGTGTTGTAGCACCACTTTGTCCACCAACTTGGACCTCTACAAACCAACCCATGACAGTCTTGATTCATATCTACTTCCAGCATATGACCGACTGTGGATGGTTTGAATAACTTAATCATTCAGGAAGAGCGACTTAGTTATTCTGGAAGTCAAAACATGCAAAATGAAACACAAGAATAAATGAATCAAATATGGTATCAAACCCTATGAATATAAATAAACACTTTTATTTATCACCATACTGATTACGCATTATTCATTGTTTCGGTTTTATCAACTTTATACTTGAATTAAAAACACTAGTTGTCCCATGCTCCAAGCATGTACACTATGTTTTTCTTAAACAATAGCTTTGCCATACACCAAGTATGCACTCTATGTTTGTCTATGATCCTTACTTTGTGAAATAAACCAATTGAACATAATTTCAATGATTCTAATTTCACACTCCCAAATCCTTATCGAAAAATGTGAGAATTTCAAATTCCTATCATTTATCGAAATCTGCTTAGATTTTAAACTTATATGCACTGAACCTCCTGTAATGAATATGTACAAAGTCACAAAGACTTGTCAACAGTCATTATAAGGTATTCCAATGGAGATCAACTCCATGGAAACTAAGTCTCATATTCAAAGTACATTGCTTTGGACATGCTTCTTGCATTAAGTTTTCTAATCTTACACAGATAACTTCGACCTATGGAGACAACTCCATATTCTCATTTTGACTGTCACTTATGAATAAGAGATGCCTCTTTTCAGAATATGTCAATATGGTCCTTCTAAAATTAGCACTATACTTCCAACTGTCCCTGAGCAATCAATCTTTGGTAAACCTCAGCTTGTCCTCGACAATTGCTTAATCATTTTAGTCATATCCAATTCTAGACCTTTTCCCTTCTTAATGCCTCTGGGCATTTGGAAAAATTTAGAAATGACAAATATTATAGCACATGCAATCGATCCTGTACCCAAAGCAAATGGTACACGATTCATGATGTCTCATATAAAGACATGATTCTAGACCAGTCTTTTGCTACAATATTTTTATTTGCCATGTTTTCAAAATTTGACTATGAAGAGGGATGCTGTAATCATAATCGAATTTTGAGAACGCAATATATAGAATTTCCTTAAGTTGAACCAATCCAACATGAAATTCATATATATATTTTTGACTAAAGATGAGTAAGGTCTCAATCTAAGCCTTTAGAACTGAAATGAAGTATATCCTCTCCCTTAATTATAGCAAAACAACTTTTTCAATCCCTGCAGCCTCACGAATTGAAACTTTTGTTCTCTATAATTAACATTGCTAACTTGCAACACTAACAATAATTATCATGCTCCCACTAACATGATGATTATTAGCATAACACTTATGCTCCCACTAGCTTTGACATGTACTCAGAAATCAGCTGGACTTCTAGAAATCAATACTTTATTGACTTTCTTACCAAAGTTCAGATTTCTGATACGAGATGCTTTGATAAAAATTTATCAAAATCATACACCTTTCCTTAGATAGCATGCATGTGTGTCTAAACAATTTCAGAACTATGAAAAGGGATGCCGTAATCATAGTCTCAATTGTTTAGACCTTTTGCCATCTGCTTCAAATCTACTTGGTGGAAGTGTTTCCTCACCATCATTTTCATGAATCGGAGAGAAACCTTATGACCCTTAGATTTTATGGTGTATGTGTTCTTATCCATGTGAATCGTCAAAACCATAGTCACAAGACAAGGATAATGACAAATCCAAACTCATATGGACTGAACTTATGCAATCTTAACTTCTTGCCACCTGGCAGTACAGGGCCTGCCATTGTTTCAAGTTGTTATGCAACCAATTGAGAACTTTCATAACTCCTATGCAAAGCCAACTTTAACTGGAATGGGCACAGAATATGTCAAAACGATAGGTTATAAACCTCAAGTCGTGTGCTAGTGAAGAACCTCAGGTTTTATTCTTGATTAGTTCTTGAAATTCTTTTTAGGATCTTTAAGACTCCCACTATCCTCTTGACATATAACACTATCTTGCCAAATATTCAAGAGATAGTGCGGATTCTTTATCAAAACAAACACTTCACACAATTGGCCTTAGTTGGTCTTTGTTTTATCCAAAACATCACAACTTACCAATTTCAAATGTAAAAGAGTAGGACACTTTTACTCTTACATTTGACAAGTGTTTTAAACCTTTCTTTAAGATATGTCACTCAAGTTACAATCTTGGAGTATGACTCTAAGAATTGTTTTGGAACGAAGTATGACTCATCTTCCTGATCTAACCATTTCAACAATTCATGACTCCTCTTCTTAGTCATAAGAATGCACTAAGATGACCTTTAGAGGACTAATTGTGATATGATTTCTAAAGCATTAAGATGATCACAAACATGATACTAAAGTACTCTCCCATCTTTTCAGATTTGAGAAACTTTTATCTTTCTGCCTAATTTGATTCTTCCCATTCGTTCTGCCATACATTGAGACTTTTCCAATGTTTCAGAATTATACTTAAACTTGTAAGTATAACCATATTTACTAAACTTTAGTAAATCAAATAGTCTTAACGAGCTTTGTGGTGGACATGACCAGTGCACAAGAATGTGTACTCGATCCCTTTAGTCCTTCACTTGACTCACACATCCATGTGAACAAGTAATTAGTCTTGATTTTCCAATGCTTGAAAGTTCTCATTCATCATACTATTCAACTTGCATGATTCCAAGTTTCGGTCCAATTGAAACTTGGGTGATGAGGAACTTTCCTGATTTGGTAAATTTAGACACTACCACAAATGAAAGAATCAAATCCATTTTCCAATATTGCTGTCAGTGGAATCATATAAGCAACAATTTTCCACAAATGCCATTGTAAGGATACTTCAAATAAATAAAATTAAACAATTTTCTTTTAGTTTAAAACTTTGCGGAAAAACTTATCCTTACAATCCACATGGAAAATTGTTGTTATCTATTCCTTAGCAATATATCATAACTTCTTAAGCAACTGCTCAAAATTCTGATGCGATCGAAATCCACCTTCGCGATTAGAATCAGCATATACTTCCTTTAAGATTTCTCTCTATTCTTTGATTCTGAAAACATCAACATGTGACCCAGTCACATCATGTAATGAGGATCTCAGAATAGAACTTAACAGAGTTCGATAATGGGCTCTACCTGATGTAGAGTCAAACTTATTGACTTTAACATCCTTAGGTAAATTTGGCAGCTTTGCAATCAACGCCCCTTCCTTTGGCAAAATAAACATATGGACCCTTTGGTAATGAGACTATCTCAGACTTAGCCTTTCTCTTTACCATTTGGTCAACCGGGTTGACTATGGCCAATCCCTTTCCATTGGGAAGAGAATGCTTTTTCTGGATTTCCAGTGTCACCATTGTCACTGTCCATAAATTTTTTTGGAAGTTGATCTTCTAATTAAATTTGCTTAACTATCGTTCCAAATCATTGCTGATTCAGCAGCACCAAGCAAATAGATATGATCATTAAGGTTCATGTCATAGTCTATTTCATAGTAGTCCCAAAGGAACTCACAATATGACTTAGAAAGTGATTGAACATCCAACTTTCTCAAGACTTTGACACCCAACTCTCCCGGCTTGTCAATATGTGACTTCATCTCTAAGATGTGATCACACATAGACCTTGCTTGCCATTAGGGCTTGAGTGACCTTGAACTTGTGGGTTAGGGAGAATAATTAGAGGAGGTGGAGGAAGAGAAGTATGACTTCCATGAGCCAAACTCGGGAAGTCATATTCATTAGGAAAGCTTGGTTTGGGAAGATCATTGTTGTCTAAACCAGACATCAACAATGGGAGAAATTCACGTAAAGTTGATTTAAGTCCTTAATATAACACCCAATATGATATATTAAGGCTAGGACCCAACAAACTATTTTATAACTTGGAAGAGGGATGCCGTAATCCAAGCTATAAAATATTTGAAGGTAGGTGAATGACGATTCACCAATTTCCACCAAGATAAACGAAATGTATTATTAGGTTTTAATTGGTTTTGAAACTCCTAGATTCTTTTGAGATTCATTGAACTTTTCAATGGCATGTTTCAATCTCGAGTGTGCCCTTCAGGTTTTGTGACTGGGATGCCGAGGATCACAAAACAAGGTGTGAAGTAACCATGCAAATATACTTGGTACCCTTAATATTTACCCCTCAATCGATGTGCCGGTTAACCACACACGCTCCAACGATACTATGATAAACATTAAGTTACCTTTTGCCTACCTTGTTAAGTCCAGGTTAGTGTGCCGGTTAACCACACACGCTCCACTAACAGCTTAAACAAAGTGCAAAGTGTAATTTCATGGATTAGCACCTTATTCACATTTTCCTAAGTAACTAAGATTGGGAATTTATAAGTGTTTAGTTACTTAGTATTTATCATTATACTTATAATGAAGGGAGAATTATAGTCCTTGTCCTACCTGTTCGGCTAACGACCCTCCACCGGTCAAGGAAGCGGTGAGTGAGAGTGGACACCCATTAAACTGCCATTTTATAGGCAGTAACCTTATACCCCCCTTATAGACCGGCTTCGTGAATGAGGCCTACTAATGGTAAGACGACTTTATCTTATACATATCTATATAATTAAAATTATAATAACAGTATAAGGGTTGAATTTTAAACTTTTAAAATTCTAAGGTCTAGTTTGGAATTAAAGTATACATGGGGGGTAACTTTACAAATTCCAAAACTTGAGGACAAGTTTTGAAACCTTTCAAAACTCTTGGATTTTTCATAACTTATGAGTTTAATTAAGGTTTAATGAAAAAAAAATCAAGTTCCATAACTTGAGGACAAGTTATGGAAGACATTAAATCATTTAATGATGACATTAAAAATAGTGACTCTTCTATTTTCATAACCTATGAGACTTAATGACACTTTAAAAAGAAAAACTCTTCAATTTCCATAACTTGAGGACAAGTTATGGAGTTCATAAAAACCATTAAGATCAAATATTCCAATTAACACAATAATCAAATAATTTTTCTATGATCTAGATTAAACTCATAAGTAAAGATAATTCACATCAACAATTTTCAAGAAATTAGATAATCATATAAACTAATACAAATCTTGAAACTTTGACAATTATCCTTTGAAGACTCTTGGAATTCATAACCTAAAGAGTTAATAAATGAGACATTTCACATCCATAACTTATGGAAGTTTCAAAACTCTTAAGATCATAACTTTAAAAAAAACTTTTGAGTTCCAAAATTTTATGACAAAATTTGTAACTCCTTAAAACCATTTAGATCAAACTTTTAAAACAAATAAAATAATCATATCATTCTATCTTTTAATAAATTGACCTAATTCAACTCTTGTAGTAAAGTGACTCAAATTTTATAAATAATTAGTTTTTCATAAAATCAAGTAATTATCATAAAATTTGACAAACTTCATGTTTTTTTTTCCTTCAACTTGAAAAAAAAATACATTTGCATCAAATATAATAGAAAACAACCCATGGCTCTGATACCACTGTTGGGTTTTAGTATACTACAACATCCTATGGTGCACATACAACCCTAAATACCTTGGATCTATGTTTTCTCTATTATACATGCAAATGGTTTCCAAGGCATTAAACCTATAACTAGCATGCATTTGACATAAACCATATAATATACTAGTTAGGGAAAGATACCTTTTATGTGGCTTGAAGTCTTGATGTATTTGGCCTTAAGAGCTTAGCACCAATAATATGAAATGCCTCAAATGGAATCACAACACACCTAGGACAAAGGTGGCTCTTGAGAGAGAATTCCATGCACTAAAACACCTCCATATTTCTGTAAGAAAAGAAGTGGTGATTTTGGCTATGGAGTAACCTATTTATATGTAGCATTCCAAGGGTCATGGGTATAACCCATAATCCATACCCATGGGTTTTATGATCCATGGTTCATGTGGCCCAACTCTTTATGTATCCATACATAAACTTGGTCCAACATGGATCATAAGCCCAACACATATAAATATAACTAATTATCATAATTAGTCCCCATAGATTTAATTAGTCTCTTTTGATCACAAAATTAATTCCAAATTAATTCTTGATCGATACTAATTAAAACATATGATTTCATATTAATATATTATAACTTATAATATATTAATAAACCATAAATAACCTTCTCTCAAAAGTCCATCCTAACAAATTGTCCTGATGATATGCAACCCAAATGGACCATGCCGGGTCGGGTCAAGTACATGTACCAGGTCTTAAGACGGTCGAGTGCAAATGGATCTTCAAGAAGAAGACCGACATGGATGAGAAAGTACACACTTATAAGGCGTGATTGGTTGTGAAGGGATTTACTCAAACTCCTGGAGTTGACTATGATGAGATCTTCTCACCAGTGGCTAAGATTAAATCTATAAGGGTTATGCTAGCCATAGCTGCATTTCAGGATTATGAAATATGGAAAATGGATGTCAAAATCGCTTTCCTTAATGGGAAGTTGGCTGAAGATGTTTACATGAGTCAGCCAGAGGGTTTTTTCAATGCAAAGTACCCTAATAGAGTGTGTAAGCTTGAGAAATCCATTTATGGATTGAAACAAGCATCTCACAGATGGAATCTTTGTTTCGATGAGAAAGTCAAAGAGTTTGGTTTTTCGAGAAGCGAGGATGAGTCCTGTGTATATGTCAAAGCTAGTGGGAGTATAGTTAGCTTTCTTGTATTGTATGTAGATGACATACTACTCATAGGAAACGACATCCCAACCTTGCAGGAGGTTAAGTCCTGGCTTGGGAAGTGTTTCGCTATGAAGGACCTCGGAGAAGCTGCTTATATTCTGGGGATAAGGATATTGAGAAATAGGAGTAAAAGAATAATAGGACTTAGTCAAAGTACCTACTTAGACAAGGTGTTGAAACGTTTCAGCATGGAGAATTCCAAGAAAGGAGAATTACCTATCCAGAGCAATACCAAACTGAGTAAGACTCAGAGTCCGAGTACCGACACTGAGATAGCAGAAATGAGTCGAATACCATATGCTTCTGCAGTTGGCTCGATCATGTATGCTATGACATGTACTCGCCCTGATGTAGCCTTTGCTTTGAGCATGGTTAGTAGATATCAAGGGAACCCTGGTAAAGCTCACTGGACTGCAGTAAAGAACATTCTTAAGTACATGCGGAGGACTAAGGACTGGGTCCTTACCCTCGGTGGGAGTGATGACTTGAGAGTGACAAGGTATAGTGACGCCAGCTTTCAGACCGACAGAGATAATTTCCGCTCTCAGTCGGGCTGGACATTTACCTTAAATGGAGGAGCAGTAACTTGGAAAAGTTCCAAACATGAGACTGTAGCTGATTCAACGTGCGAATCAGAGTATATAGCAGCAAGTGAAGTGTCGAAGGAGGTGATACGGCTAAAGAACTTCATTGGAGACCTTAGAGTTGTACCAGCTATAAAGGAGCCTATGAAGATTTTCTGTGACAACGAGGGTGCGGTCGCCTTAACCAAGGAAGCAAGGGATCATGGCAGATCCAGGCACATCGAAAGAAAACGTTTGCTACAAACATTCATGAGTACTCTTGAAATAAGATTTGAGTATTGGACTAAACCCACACTCACATGAATCACTTCATGGAATTTATCACGAGTGATTGTGAGATGATAATATCGTACAGTCTTCAAACCAAGATATATGAGTTGTTGATTATGAGTTGGTTGTGCATTGATAGTACGAAACCGCATCAGTAACTTGATGTTATAAAACGTGTTGTTGTGTATGATTTCACGAGTAGTTAGTATAAGCATATAAGTCGAAGTTTATCTGTTCCTTTTATCCTAAGAGAATTAAAAGCGATATCTTGGGCCCCTCGATGATTTTGTTTTGACTTATGTGTCGGGCCCGGTCAGGACTCAATTGATGTGTTCAATTAAGTTCTATATCAAACAAATCAAAATTCGGGAAACAAACTGTTGGACAATGAGTATGACTTTATTCCATGTCTTTGTCCACACGATATCTTGAAGAACAGAGGATTATATGATCCCTTATCTAATGGACGCGTCAGAGTTCGACAACGGCTTTTTGAGAGCTACGATTGCTAATCGGATTTTGAAGTTACATTGGCAGTTATAGTTATTAGACTTATCCAAGTAGGAGACTGTTGGATTAGGTGTCTAAGCCATAACTATAATTGGTATGTACTTGACCCGATAGTAGCATGGTCCATTTCGGGTTGCCTTCACCAGAACAATTTGATAGATGGGTATTTGAGAAAGAGGTTATTTGTGATTTATTAATATATTATAAGAATAATATATTAATCGATAAATCATATTATTTAATTAGTATTAATCAAGAATTAATTTGGAATTAACGTAGTGATCAAAAGAGACTAATTAAATTAACGGCGACTGATTATGTAAATCAGTGATACATATGGTTTGAGCTAATGATCCATGATTGATTTGTGATGGGCTAAGCTTATCAGTTAGTCCATGAAGTGTTAGTCCAAATCAGTTATTGGATCATAAGCTTAAGTGTAAGAATTAGGGTTAAACATATGACTCTTGGAATTCTACACTATATATGTATATCCTAAGCCCTAAAATCGGACACGCTTGTATTCCAAGAAGAGCTAGCCGATTTTAGAGTCTCATAAACCTCTCTCATATTCATCTAACTGTTTATTGGTGTTTGTGACTTGTTTGAGGCATCACACTTGGGGTGCTAAGCTATCTTAAGGACAAGTTCTTCAAGCTACTACACTAGGTAATCTTCTAACTAGTTTTTATGATTCAAATATCACCTTTGCATGCTAGTTAGGCTTCATGCTTTGGAAAATGAATTTTGCATGTATAATTAGAGAAAACTTAGATCCAAAGAATTAGGGTTGTATGTGCACCATAGGGATGTTAGAGTGCATAAAACCTAACACCCATTTCCACATGGGAACCTCCAGAGGCTGCAGCTTGCCATGCAGCCTCTGATGCTCGTCCTTGACCATCTTGCAGTTCAAGCATCTCTCAACATACTAGGTTATCTCCTTCTTCATACACGGACACCAGTAGCTCAACCTCAACTCTTGATACATCTTGGTGAAACTGGAACCCAAACCCGACCACATCGGGTCAATAACCCTCGACTATCTACGAAAAACCTGTCGATCTCGCCCCTGATCCTTTCCTGTTTCTAGTTCTCTTTACGAACCCCTTTACCCGAGCTTCTCTGATCAATTCTAAAAGCGGAGAATCCACATATATCCTCAAACACACCTCCCTAACCGAAACCCAGCCGACTTGCAGCTCAAAGCATCTGCTACTACATTCGCTTTACCCAGATGGTAAAGGATCTCGCAGTCATAATCCTTGACTACGTCTAGCCAACCGTACTGCCTCATGTTCAGGTTCGGCTGATCTATAATATGCCTCAAACTCTTGTGATCTGTGTAGACAGTACAACGGACCCCATAAAGATATGTCTCCAAATCTTGAGGGAAAATACCACCGCCCCCAACTCCAGGTCATGCGTGGGATATCGCATCTTATGTGGCTTCAGCTTCCGCAAAGCTTAAGCAATCACTCGTCCTCTCTGCATGAGGACCGCGCCCAAAACCAGTGATGGATGCATCACATAATACCATAAAATCCTCAACTCCCTCCGGGAGGGTTAATACCGGGGCCTTGCATAACCTCTACCGAAGAGTCTCAAACGCCTACTGCTGCTCAGGGCCCCATCAGAAATCCACCCCTTCCTCGCCAGACGAGTGAGGGGTACCGCAATCTTGGAAAAGTCCTGTATAAATCTTTGATAGTACCCTGCCAAACCCAAGAAACTCTTGATCTCTGAGGGAGATTTCGGAACCTCCCACTGCATCACAGCCTCGATCTTGGCCGGATCGACCAAAATCCCATCCCGGTTAATGAGGTGCCCTAGGAACTGGACCTCTCGTAACCAAAACTCACACTTCGAGAACTTGGCATAAAGTCTATCCCGCCTCAAAACTCCTAGAAGCTCTCGAAGGTGCTCCTCATGCTGCTCTCTGGTCTTGGAATACACCAAGATATCTTCAATAAATACAATCATAGATCGGTCGAGCATCAGCCTGCATACCCGGTTCATCAAATCCATAAACACAACAGGCGCATTGGTGAGCCCAAATGGCATCACCACGACATCGTAATGGCCATAACGAGTCTGAAACATGGTCTTCTCCATGTCCTCCTCTTTCACTCTCACCTGATGATATCCAGACCTCAGATCAATCTTGGAGAAGCAAGATGCTCCCTACGGTTGATCAAATAGATCATCAATCCACGGAAGAGGATAACGGTTCTTCACCGTTAACTTGTTCAACTTCCGGTAATCAATGCACATCCGGTGTGGACCATCCTTCTTCTTGACGAACAATATCAACACTCCCCATGGAGAACTGCTCGGTCTGATGAACTGCTTTCCTAACAGCTCCTGAAGCTGAGATGACAACTCCTGCATCTCATGCGGTGAAAAGCAGTACAACGCCTTGGCAATCGGGGCCGCACTTGGCATAAGATCAATCCTGAAATCAACCTGCCTCTCAGGAGGCACACTGGGTAACTCCTCCGGGAAAACATCAGCAAAATCCATGACAACCGGAACCTCTGAAACATAAGTTTGCTCCCCAACCCGGGTATCAACCACATAAGCCAAGTATCCTGCGCACCATTGCTGAATATACTGTCGAGCCCTGGCTGTCAAACAAAACCCCGAACCGACCCTGGTTCCCTCTCCATAGATAACCAGTTCTCCCCCACTTGGGTTCGAACTACCACTCGCTGGCCCTCACAATCAATCATGGCAACAAACCTACTCAGCCAGTCCATACCCACTATCACGCATACATACCCCATGGGATATGGATCATATCAATTAGATAAGGCACCCCGAAGATCTCCAATACACAACCCTGATACATTGCGGATGCCGAAAGCCTAAAACCCCGTGTTCGTTGGCGATAGAAACCCGCAACAGACTCTCTAAATCCCCAATAGGCATATCAAACTCCCTATTGAATGATCGAGACACAAAGGACCGAAGCGCGCCCGAGTCAAATAATACAAGCGCAGGAAAATAGTTCACTAAGAACATACCTATTAGGAGCATTAACATGAGCATACATAAAACAAAATTAACAAAATAACAAATAGAAACATACCGGCCACAAACGTCTGGTTCCGACCTGGCCTCCTCTGTCGTGAGCTAGAAAGCACGACCTCGAGATCTCGGGGGTTCCGCCATGCCCTGACTCCCATCCTTGATCCTCAGAGTAGTCAGCACTGGAGCCTACGCCGGCCTAGCAGCTAGCGAGGGACATTTGGTCTTCATATGGCCAGCCTATTCGCATTGGTAGGAAATCTTGGAGCTGAGTGTTGGGGTCTCATAACGGAAATCCCTCGCCATGTGGCCCTGCCTGCCATAATTGTGGCATCCAGAAGAAGATCGGAAAGCACCCTCATGAACCTTGCCACACTTTCCACAAGTGCGCCCCTTCCGACCACCAGATCTAACATCAGCGACCTTAAACCGCTTCAACGCAGGCTGCAACTGCATTGGGACCGGTCTCTGCTCCCTTATCTGGAGCTCTATCTCTATCTTACGCCGCCTAGCGGCCACTAACAACTCAAAAAATAAACTGTAATGCTGAGTGGATACAAACTGCCTGATATCCGTCTTGAGCATGCTCAAGTAACGGGTCATCTGAGCTTGATCGGAAGCAGCAAACTCAGGACAAAACATGGCCCTCTCCGTCAACATCTTGGTGTTCTCCGTCACTGACTTAGTCCCCTGCCTCAAATCCAAGTACTCCTGGGCCAACCTCTCATGCTCCACCAGCGGAACATATCTAGAACGGAACATATCTGAGAACTACTCCCAAGTAATTGCAGTCCTCTACTCAGGAGAATTCGAGCTAGTAACAAGTCTCCACAAATCCTTCGCTCCAGACCTAAGAAGGTTTAAAGCGCATATGACCTTCTGGTAAGCTGAGCAAGAGCAAGTGAAGAAACGTCCCTCAATGCCAGACAACCACCTCATGGCTATGATCGGATCTTGAACTCCATCGAATGTCGAGGGCTTCGTATTTTTGAAGTCCCGATACTGGAAGGCTCTCCCAACACTAATCACGGCAGCAGCCACAACTGCGGTGGCTGCAGCAGCATAAGCCTCAGAAAGTGCAGCATATCGCTCATCAAAGTACTCCACCGTAGCGGTCTTAATAGAGCCAAACATCTCTGAAATCTGTACCCGAAAGAGGGACACAACCTCCTCCTAAAGGATCTCCTTAACCCGATCCTCAGTCAATGTTGGCCCATTCTGGCCACCTGCTTCTGATCCTGATCCAGATCCTACCTCAAACCATCGTGTCATCACCATACTGAAAATAAACCAGGGAGATATATGATAACATGCATATCACACCAGGGGAACCAACTCCCAACAAAATCCTAGGGGTTGTGACTTCCTTGCTATGCATACGGGTCATGTGCTTTAAGTAGTACGAGCCCATACTACCTTCCACACCTACCCATTTTTGTCTCAGAGGATCATCACAACAACCCTAACAATACATACTAGCATACACACACACAATCCTCACTTCCTAGAGGAAGGCTAAACATTACGCGACTGGTCGGCTGACCCTACACAAATCACCCATGAAACTTCCACCAATCATGTAGCACTCGTGTATGCTAATCATACATAACACTGGATCCTATAGATAGTCGAACACTTGATTCTACCCTAAGCCTTTCATCAAACAAGAATAGGAAATAAGGCCAAACCAAATATTCTAAGGCCATAGAGTCTCAGTTATGTACAACTATGATGCATACACTAAGCAACTACAGTAATGATGTCAATTCCATATCAGGAAGAACCCTAGGCTATCAAGCATCATATAATCAGTAAATTCAATCGTACAATTCCTGAAGATCCCTAGCCTATCACTAGCATGTTGTTCTAACATATCACAATATCAAATAACAGTGTGGTAATTTAGTGTCTACATACTGGCTCCGGCTGATCGTACACATCGCATCCTCTTTGATTATTTTGAAAACAATTTAAAAATCATTTTTAAAAATCTTTTTCCTTTGTTTGAGATTGGATTCACACGAGTGTTCCTCCAATTCACTCAAACCAAGGCTCTGATACCAACTTGTAACACCCATAAAAATCACAAGAAATTTAAACATTTAAAATCAAACCAATTAATAAATTGCTTACAAATCATAGTTTTCAAAACATTTTTCCAACATCAGAGTCTCCCAAAATCATAAGTCATAAATAAGAGGATGTGTATGTCACGCCTTCGCCTTCCCGCGATCATCCGAAGTACCTGAAACCACAACTAAAAATCGTAAGGCAAAGCTTAATGAGTCTCCCCTAAAGTACCAACACATAAGCAAATAACATATACAATAACTGAAGGGTTTTGAGCATTCTAACACGCCTATGGTGTACATGCAACCCTAAATACCTTGGATCTATGTTTTCTCTATTATACATGCAAACTTGAAATTTCCAAGGTATTACCCTAACTAGCATACAATCATATTAACATGGGGTAATAAAACAAGTTAGAATACATACCTTTTGTTGTAGCTTGATTCCATGGAGCTTAAGAGCCTAGTGTTTCAAGTGTGGCACCTCAAATGGTTCACACAACATCACCAACATCTTGGAATAACTTGGGAGAAAAGGTTCTTATGCTCAAATCGGCTAGCCCTCATGTGTACACACCTTAGTGCCAATTTCTTGAGCCATGGGGTCCTTATATATTGTGGCTATTAGGGTTACACCATGTAACTCATGTCTTTCCATATTCTTCATGCTCCATGGGTTAAAACCTCCATGGAGTATCCATGGGTTACTCCATGAGTTTAGCCTAACATGAAGAACTATGGATCATAAGCCCACATATATAAGAATGAATGATTTAGACAATAAATCCCCATATATTTAATTAGTCTCCTTTTGATCACAAAATTAATTCCAAATTAATTCTTGATCAATACCAATTAAATAATATGATTTCATATTAATATATTAGAACTTATAATATATTAACAAATCATAAATACCATTTTCTCACAAAAGTCTATCCAAATTGTTCCGATGCCATGCAACCCAAATGGACCATGCCAAATCGGGTCAAGTACATACCAATTATAATTATGGACTTAGACACTAATCCAACAATAACAACATGTAATGGGTCCATAGCTAAAAGACTAGAATACCCCTGATCCCACAACATAAGTATGGCTTGCCCATGGGGCCCACAACTTATGTCTGGCTTGATTCCTGACCAAATCAGTCATCAGACTGATTTACCCTTAAGCCCTCAGTACGATTCTGACATACCACCCGGTCCTCAGATCGTATCTGGAATGCTCCTGAGCGCTCAGTATGAGTCTGCTATGCCTTACCCGACCCTCAGCTCATAACTAGAATGCTCCAGGGTTTGTTGGCTACAGCACGAAGCAGTACGACCTCAACCCAACACAATATGTCTACATATAACAAATAACAACATATACAAATAATCATGCATACAGAAATACACGTAGTCCTACAGATCTACCAGACTAGCATATCGATACCTAGCATAATCATGCATATCAATTCCATATTCACCATATCAACGAATAGCAAGATATCAAACCAATGGGTCGGCCTGGGTGACTTCGACCCACAAAGTATAGTGAGGAACGCTCACCTCACAAACTGGACAAACACTGATGAGGTCTCGACTCCGAATCTCAACTCCAACCGACACTTAACCATCTAAGTGACCAGTCACAATCAAAATCCCAAAATACCATTAAGGTCAAACTTGGTCAAAGTCAAGGTCAAACTGGTCAAAATCCATAAATCAACCCAGCCGAGTCAAATCAGTCCAGGCTTGGCCAAGCACTTCGGGGTGTCATCACTAAATCAGTCCAGGCTTGGACAAGCACTTCGAGGTGTCATCACTAAATCATCGAGGGGCCCACATATATCGCTTTTATCCCTACAAGGGTAAAAGGAATGGATAAAATTCGACTCATATGCTTGTTCTACTACTTGTTGAATCATACACAAAGGAACATTTTATAACATCGAGTTACCAATGCGTTTTCATACAATCAATGTATAACCAACTCATAGGCAACAACTCATATCTCTAGGTTTGAAGAATATAATATATTATCGTCTCATGATCACTCGTGATAAATATCCATGAAGTGAGTCAAATGAGTGTGGGTTTAATCCAATACTCAGAACTTATAAGCACTCATGAATGTTGTAGCAGCTCTTGGTATGTCCAATACCTTGGGCATCTACAAACCAGCTTCATGACAGTCTTGCCTTAATACCTACTTCCAACATATTATCGACTGTGGATGGTTTGAATAACTTAGTCATTCAGGAAGAACGACCTAGTTATTTTGGAAGTCAAAACATGCAAAGTGAAACACAAGAATAATCGAATCCAATATTGTCTCAGAACTTATGAATATAAATAGAACACATTTTATTTATCACCATATTGATTACACATTATTCATTGCATACAGTTTCAAATTATCAACTTTATACTTGAATCAAAACAATAGTCATGCCATGCTCCAAGCATGTACACTATGTTTTCTAAGCACTAGTCATGCCATATACCAAGTACGCACACTATGTTTGTCTATGATCTTTACTTTGTGGAATAGATCGATTGAACATAATTCCAATGATTCTCATTTCACAATCCCAAATCCTTACCTCAAATGCAAGAATTCCAAATTCCTGCAATTTACCGAAATCTGTTAGATTTTAAACTTATATGCACTGATCCTCTTGTAATGATTATGCACAAAGTCACAAAGACTTGTCAACAGTCATTACAAAGTATTCCAATGGAGATCATTCCATGGAAACGAAGTCTCAAATTCAAAGTACAATGCTTTGAACATCCTTCTTGCATTAAGTTTCCTAATCTTACACAGATCTAATGAATAACTTCCACCTATGGGAACATTTCCATATTTCCATTCTGACTATCACTTCTGAACAAGAGTTGCCTCTTTTCAGAATATGTCAAAATGGTCCTCTCCAAAAAATTTACATCATACTTCCAACTGTCCCTGAGCAACCAATCTTTGGTAAACCCTAGATTGTCCTCGACAATTGCTTAATCACTTTAGTCACATCCAGTTCTAGTACTTTTTCCCTCTTAATGCCACAGACATTTGGAAAAATTTAGAACAGATGAATATTATAGCACATGCAATCGATCCTATATCTGAAGCATATGGGACACGATTCATGATGTCTCACATAAAGACATGATGCTAGACCAGTCTTTTGCTATAATATTTCAATTTCTACTTGTCATGTTCTCATAATTCAGATTATGAAAAGGGATGCCGTAATCACAATCGAATTTTAGAACGCAAATAATGTTCCCATATATAGAATTTCCTTATGTTGAACCATTCCAACATAAAATTCATATATATCTTTGACTAAAGATGATTAAAACCTCAATCTAAGCTTTTAGAATTGAAATGAAGTATAATTTCTTCTCCCTTAATTATAGCAAAACAACTTTTCCCAATTGAAACTTCTGTTTTCTATAACTAATATTGCTAACTTGCAACACTTATCATAATTATCATGCTCCCACTAACATGACGATTATTCGCATAACACTTATGCTCCCACTAGCTTTGACATTTACTCAGAAATCAGCTGGACTTCTAGAAATCAATACTTTATTGACTTTCTTACCAAAGTTTAGATTTCTGATACGAGATGCTTTGATAAAACTTTATCAAAATCATACACCTTTCCTTAGATAGCACACATGTGTGTCTAAACAATTTCAGAACTATGAAAAAGGATGTTGTAATCATAGTCTCAATTGTTTAGACTTTTGTCATTCCTCACAAGTCCATGTTAGTGTTCTGGTTAACCACACACGCTCCACTAACGACTTTGAGAATGCAAATATCACAATTGTTATTTACTTAAAATCTCTTAGTGAAAGCGTTTCCTCACCATCATTTCCATGAATCGGAGAGAAACCTTATGACACTTAGATTTTATGGTGTATGTGTTCCTATCCATGTGAATTTATCAAAACCATAATCACAAGACAAGGTTAGTGACAAATCCAAACACATATGGATTGACCTTGTGCAATCTTAAATTCTTGCCACCTGGCAGCACAAGGGCCTGCCATTGCTTCCAAGTTGTTATGCAGTCAATTGAGAACTCTCAGAACTCATATGCAAAGCCAACTTTAACTAGAATGGGCACAGAAATAGGAATATGTCAACACGATAGGTTATAAACCTCAAGTCGTGTGCTAGTGATAAACTACAAGTTTTATTCTTGATTAGACTCTTTCAGAATCTTTTAGACTCCCACTGTCCTCTTGACATATAAGACTCTCTTGCCAAGTACCATGCCTTGTCAAACAAATATTCAAGAGATAGTGCGGATTTTTATCAAGACAAACACTTCACACATCTGGCCTTAGTTGGTCTTTGTTTTATCCAAAACATCACAACTTACCAATTTCAAATGTACAAGAGTAGAAAACATTTTACTCTTACATTTGACAAGTGTTATAAACCTTCTTTAAGATATGTCACTCAAGTTACAATCTTGGAGTATGACTCTAAAAATTGTTTTGGAACGAAGTATGATTCATCTTCTTGATTTAACCATTTCAACAATTCATGACTCTTCTTCTTAGCCATAAGAATGCACTAAGATTTCCTTAGAGGAACAATTGTGATATGGTCTCACAATCATTAAGATGATCATAAAACATGATACTAAAGTACTCTCCCATCTTTTCAGATTTGAGAAACTTTTATCTTTCTGCCAAATTTGATTCTTCTTATTCGTTCTGCCATACATCGAAACTTTTCCAATGCTTCAGAATTATACTTAAACTTGTAAGTATAACCATATTTACTAAACTTTAGTAAATCATGACAAATAGTCTTATCGATATTTTGTGGTGGACTTGACCAGTGCACAAGAATGTGTACTCGATCCCTTAGTCCTTCACTTGACTCACATATACATGTGAACAAGGAACTAGTCTTAATTTTACAAAGATGAAAATTCTCATTCACCATACAATACAACTTGCATAATTCCAAGTTTCTATCCAACAAAAACTTGGTTGATGAGAAACTTTCCTTATTTGGTAAATTATGATACTACCACAAACGACAGAATCAAATCCATTTTCTAATGTTGCTATCAATGGAATCATATAAACAACAATTTTTCACAAATGCCATTGTAAGGATACTTAAAATAAATAAAATCAAAAATTTTCTTTTATTTTAAACTTGTGGAAAAACTTATCCTTACAATGCAAATGCATATGAAAAACTATGTTGATATCTATTCCTAAGCAATCTATCACAACTCTTAAGCAACAGATCAAAATTCTGATTACTGAACCATGCGATCGAAATCCATCTTTGCGATCAGAATCATCTTACTCTTCTTTAAGCTTCCTCTCCTTTCTTTGATTCTTAAAACTTCAACATGTGACCCAGTCACATCATGTAATAAGAATCTCCAAATAGGAACTTAATAGAGTTAGATAGTGGACTTACCTGAAGTAGAGTCAAACTTTTTGACTTGACCAACCTTATGATCTTTCATGTAAATAGGACAGCTTTGCAACCAATGCCCCTTCCTTTGGCAATATAAGCATATGGACTCTTTGGGAATGGTACACGAGACTGTCTCAGACTTAGCCTTTCTCTTTACCATTTGGTCAACCGAGTTGACTATGGGCGATCCCTTTCCATTGGGAAGAGAAAGCTTTTATGGATTTTCAATGTTACCATTGTCAATGTCCATGGAAGTTTGGGAAGTTGATCTTCTAATCAAATTTCCTTTACCAGTGCTCCAAATCATTGCTGATTCAGCAGCACCTAGCAAATAGATAAGATCATTAAGGGTCATGTCATGGTCTGTTTCATAGTAGTCCCAAAGGAAACTCACTATGTGACTTAGAAAGTGATTGAACAACCAACTTTCTCAAGACTTTGACACCCAACTCTCCCGGCTTGTCAATATGTGACTTCATCTCCAAGATGTGAGCACACATAGACCTTGCTTGCCAATAGGGCTTGAGTAACCTTGAACTATTCAAGAACTTGTGGGTTAGGGAGAATAATTGGAGGAGGTGGAGGAAGTGAAGTATGATTTCCATGAGCCAACCACGAGACATCATCTTCATTAGGAAAGCTTGTTCCATGAGATTTGGGAAGATCATAGTTGTCTGAACCAGACATCTACAATGGGATATATTCAAGTTCGTTGATTTAAGTCCTTAATATAACACCCAATATGAAATATTAAGGCTAGGACCCAACACAATAGTTTTATAACTTGGAAGAGGGATGCCGTAATCGAAGCTATAAAATATTTGAAGGTAGGCGAATGACGATTCACCAATTTCCACCATGAAAAACGAAATAATTTATGAGGTTTTTTAATCGGATTTGAAATTCCTAGATCTTTTGAGATTCATTGAACTTTTCAATGGCATGTTTCAATCTTAATTGTGCCCTCTCAAGTTTTGTGACCGGGATGCCGAGGATCACAAAACAAGGTGTGAATAACCATGCAAATATACTTGGTACCCTTAATATTTATCACTTGATCGATGTGCCGGTTAACCACACGCTCTCCACCGATCCTATGATAAACATTAAGTTACCCTTTGCCTACCTTGTTAAATCCAGGGTAGTGTGTCGGTTAACTACACACGCTCCACTAACGACTTAAGCAAAGTGCAAAGTGTAATTTCATGGGCTAGCACCAAGTTCACATTTTCCTAAAGTAACTAAGATTGGGAATTTATAAAAGGTTTAGTTACGTTATATTTATCATTAATACTTTTAATGAAGGGAGAATTATAGTCATTGTCCTACCCGTTCGGCTAACGACCCTCCACCAGTCAAGGAAGCGGTGGGTGAGAGTGGACACCCATTAAGTTGTCATTTTATAGGCAACAACCTTATACCCCCCTTATAGACCGGCTTCGTGAATGAGGCCTACTAACGGTAGGACTGACTTGCTCTTATATATATATATATATATATATATATATATATATATATATATATATATATTACTCCCTCCGTCCCAAAATTATAGTCCATCTTTCCTTTTTTGTTTGTCCCAAAATAATAGTCCACTTCTAAAAATAAATAACATTTTTACCAAAATACCCCCTCATTATTATTTAACCATCTAAGCATTTAATGGAACATTAAATACAAAGTAAGGACAAAACTGTCATTTTATTAAATAAAGTTAGTGGTAATTAATGTTTTTCTTAATATGTGTGTTTTTTGTCTGTGGACAATAATATTGGGTCGGAGGGAGTATTAACTTATAATACTATAAAGTATAAGGGTTGAATTTTAACTTTTAAAACTCTAGGGTTTGGAATTAAAGTGTGTGTAAGACTTTACAAATTCCAAAACTTGAGGGCAAGTTTTGAACTATTCAAAAACTTTTGGATTTTCAAAACTTATGAGTTTAATTAAGGTTTTAAAAGCTTTAATGAAGATACTCTTGAACATCCATAACTTGAGGACAAGTTATGGAGTTCATAAAACAAAAGGACTCTTCAATTTTGAAACCTATGCATTTTAATGGATCTTTAAAAGACATGACTTTTAATAATCCATAACTTGAGGACAAATTATGGACTCCATTAAAACACATTTAGATCAAGAACTAACTAACAAACAATTTTGCAAATAATTCCTATTATCTACCAAAACTCATAAGTGTATGAACAATCATATCAACAATTTCAAGAATTACATAAACACACATAAAGCTTGAAATTTTGATAAAAACTTTGAAATTGGTTTACCATAATCATTACCACATTAAAAACATGTTTTATAGGTCCAAGACAGTTTAAGGTAATGACTCTAGACCAATTCCAGCCTTAAAACTCGAAGATATGCTGTCAGGGGGTCCGACTCGTCGAGTGAATGAACCAACTCGACGAGTTGGATGAATTTAGGCATGGACTCGTCGAGTGCATGAACCAACTCGACGAGTAGGATGAATTTAGGCATGGACTCGTTGAGTCCCTTAATGGACTCGGCGAGTTAGCTGACCAGACAACATACAAACTTCGATTTTCAGCAATTTGCATCAAGTATAAAAGAAAACAAGCCTAGTCTCTGATACCACTGAAGGGTTTTGATCATTCAAACACTCCTATGGTGTACATGCAACCCTAAATACCTTGGATCTATGTTGTCTCTATTATACATGCAAACTTGAAATTTCTAAGGTATTACCCTAACTAACATACAATCATATTAACATGGGGTAATAAAACAAGTTAGAATACATACCTTTTGTTGTAGCTTGATTCCATGGAGCTTAAGAGCCTAGTGCCTCAAGTGTGACACCTCAAATGGTTCACACAACATCACCAACATCTTGGAATAACTTGGGAGAAAAGGTTATTATGCTCAAATCGGCTAGCCCTCATGTGTACACACCTTAGTGCTAATTTCTTGAGCCATGGGGTCCTTATATATTGTGGCTATTAGGGTTACACCATGTAACTCATGTCTTTCCATATTCTTCATGCTCCATGTGTAACACTGTAAATTTTCAAGACAGTTTTCTTTTGAAAACATATGATTCTCAATACACATTTCATAAAACATCATTTGTTTAGTTTACAAAATACAATCCCTTCTTAATTACTTAATAATCCAGGATCCTCGAACATAATTCTTTCACTGGTGTGTACAATCAAGCCGGTGCCGTCCCGAGATACTAAGAAAAACCTGAAACACATAACACATAACATGGTAAGCACGAAGCTTAGTGAGTTCCCCAAAATACCACATACAACACATATTAGTCACTCGAGGCTATAACTCTGTATGACCCTCTGGTCAAAGTGTCTCAGTGGGACCCTCCAGTCACATTACTCTGTGGACCCTCTGACCCTAACTCTGTGGACCTTCCGGTCCTAACTCTGTAAACTATGAATCATACATAGCACAGAATCACATAGATATCACATCATATAATAGCATACAACATACTCTGTCACATACTCTAATTACCACTCTAGGTAAAGTATAGTGAGAAGACTCACCTCGAAGGATGTCTAGTAAGCTCTCGTTCTCGACGTCCTCGATCTAGCTTCCGCCTACCAACATGATAACATCTCTAATCAATACTTTTCTATTGTCCTAATCTCTAAAGAATGGGTAGAAGACCATTCTACCCCTCCCTAACCTCTCTCGAATCAGCTTGACCAAAACCCCATGGTCAACTGAAGTCAACTCTAGTCAACGGTCAGACTTTGACCAGACTCGTCGAGTGCAATCGAGTGACTCGGCGAGTCCATGCGTGTCCTCTGAATCCTCAAAAAGCCTCACTCGACTCGGTTAGTTAACCTTTCACTCGATGGGTTACCACTGGTCACGAGTCGCGGGGCAACCCGACTCGACTCGTCGAGTCCCCATATGAACTCGGCGAGTTCCCTCCATGGCAACACTCAGAAGACCTTCTGAGGTCAGATCTGTTTCTCTAACTTATAGATCTGACCATCTTACACCCAATAATCACGTAAAGGTTCAATCTTTAAGCTCATGCAACACTCTTATGCCCTTATATGAAGAAATAGCTCCTAAAATGGCAACCTAGATCCATAACCCCAAAGGGACTGCATAAAGCTGGAAGATTGGGACTCTCTGGACCTCTTAAGGTCCAGATCTAAAGCTTATTCCACATTAGGACCTCGTACACTTCATATTCCTTAAAAGAAAAGGGGTCAAGAAACCCTAGATTCATGCAATCAACACCATACAGAAGGAAAGGTCTGATTTATTACCTCAAAGTGAAGCTCTTTGCTTCAAAGTCTCAGAATGTCAACCTCCTCTGGTCCCTCATGCTAGAACCCTCCTTCTCCTTTGCAATGACACACGAAAAAGGCTCAAGATGGCTCTTCTTCACTCTCTAAGCTATCTGGTTTGAAAGGAGTCTCTCAAGGGTGTAGGTGGCCGCCACTACAGGCCATAAGGACCTTTAAATAGGTCCCAAACCCGGACAAATAGGGTTTTCCTTAACAGCGCTGACTCGGCGAGTCAGATACCCGACTCGTCAAGTCCCCTCATTAAACTGGTCACCGAGTCACGATTCTACTCGACGAGTTGAGGCGTCAACTCGTCGAGTCACTCCTCATAACTCAAGAAGAAATACTCAAATTGTCATGCCTGGAAATCCGGAAGTTACACCATGGGTTAAAACCTCCATGGAGTATCCATGGGTTACTCCATGGGTTTATCCCAACATGAAGAACTATGGATCATAAGCCCACATATATAAGAATGAATGATTTACACAATCAATCCCCATATATTTAATTAGTCTCCTTTTGATCACAAAATTAATTCCAAATTAATTCTTGATCAATACCAATTAAATAATATGATGTCATATTAATATATTAGAACTTATAATATATTAACAAATCTTAAATATCCTTTTCTCACAAATGTCTATCCAAATTGTTCCGATGCCATGCAACCCAAATGGACCATGCCAAATCGGGTCAAGTACATACCAATTATAGTTACGGACTTAGACACTAATCCAACAATAACATGTAATGGGTCCCTAGCTAAAAGACTAGATTACCCTTGATCCCACAACATAAGTATGGCTTACCCATGGGGCCCACAACTTATGTCTGGCTTGCTTCCTGACCAAATCAGTCATCAGACTGATTTACCCTTAAGCCCTCAGTACGAGTCTGACATACCACCCGGTCCTCAGATCGTATCTGGAATGCTCCTGAGCGCTCAGTATGAGTCTGCTATGACCTACCCGACCCTCAGCTCATAACATGGAATGCTCCAGGGTTTGTTGGCTACAACACGAAGTAGTACGACCTCAACCCAACACAATATGTCGACATATAACAAATAACAACATATACAGATAATCATGCAGACAGAAATACAGGTAGTCCTACAGATCTACCAGACTAGCATATCGACAACTAGCATAATCATGCATATCTATTCCATATTCACCATATCAACGAATAGCAGGATATCAAACCAATGGGTCGGCCTGGGTGACTTCGACCCACAAAGTATAGTGAGGAACACTGACCTCACAAACTGGACAAACACTGATGAGGTCTCGACTCTGAATCTCAACTCCAACCGACACTTAACCATCTAAGTGACCAGTCACAATCAAAATCCCAAAATACCGTTAAGGTCAAACTTGGTCAAAGTCAAGGTCAAACTGGTCAAAATCCATAAATCAACCCAGTCGAGTCAACTTAGCAAGAGTACGATGGGCGTACTCCTCCGCTGACCAAAAGCGGGGCCGTTGACTGCGTACGTCGGGCGTTCCCCAGGTACGCTCGGCGTAACCCCATACCTTCCATTTCTTCCATTAAGTGCTTTATACAACATCTTAACACATCCAAATGCAGATCCAAGGTCAAAATGTCATAAGGAGTCATAAAGTTTCCAACTTTATGAGCTTGCATGCTCAATAAGTGCTTAATCCATAAAAACCCAACATCTTAATGCCTTAAGACTCTCCATAACATGATTTGGACAAAACCAACCATTGGGACTCCATTTTTATGACTTAAGCCCCCTCATAGGCTGTGAAAGGACAACTTAAAGGTCGAGAACATGCCAAGCTCACGATCTAACATTTTGGGACCAAAAAGCATCATGAAAACATCCATTTCTAGATCTATAAGATGGAGGGATAAAGTTTCAAGCTTTATACCTTAAAAAGTTGCAAATGATGCACAAATCCCAGATCGAAAGTGCTTCACTCCTCCAAGATGAGCTTGGCTCCCTTCCTTCTTCTTTCAAAGCCTAAAAACGCACAATCTAAAGCTTGGAATGGCTCCACAAGGCAAACTAGGGTTGCAAGAACGATCTATGAGAAAGGTGGCTGATGAGGTGAGGGAAAATTAGGCTATAATGGGGTTTAAATATGAGCTAAACCATAAAAATGAGGGTTTCCATATCTGGAAAGTATGCACAGCGTACAACATGTTGTTGGTTTAGGTGTCTAAGCCCATAACTATTATTGGTATGTACTTGGCCCGAGAGTAGCATGGTCCGTTTGGGTTGCATGGCATCGGAGCAATTTGGATAGACTTTTGTGAGAAGAGGATATTTATGATTTATTAATATATTATAAGTTCTAATATATTAATATGAAATCATATTATTTAACTAGTATTGATCAAGAATTAGTTTGAAATTAATTTTGTGATCAAAAGAGACTAATTAAATAAATGGGGATTGATTTGGTAAATCATTCATTCTTATAAAATGGGCTTATGATCCATAGTTCTTCATGTTGGGCTAAACCCATGTGGTAACCCATGGATACTCCATGGTGGTTAAAACCCATGGATCATGAGGAATGTGGAAATTCATGAGTTACATGGTGTAACGCTAATGTGCACACTATATAAGAAACCCCAAGGCTCATGAAATTGGGACTAGTGGTTACCTAACCCTTTTAAGGGACAAGAAGTGAGGGCTAGCCGATTTGTGAATCAAGTGTTCTTCTCTCAATTTATTCCAATTGTTGGTGGTGTTGTGTGATTCCATTTGAAGTGCAACACTTGGGGCACTAAGTTCTTAAAAGTCCAAGGCATCCAAGTACAACAAAAGGTATGTTTTCTAACTTGTTTTATTACCCAAGTATCAAAGTTTTGTATGCTAGTTAGGCTAATACCTTGGAAAGTTCAAGTTTGCATGTATAATCGAGAAAACATAGATCCAAGGTATTTAGGGTTTCATGCACACCTTAGGAGTGTTAGAATGCTCAAAACCCAACAGTGGTATCAGAGACTAGGGTTGTTTTCAATTATACTTGATGCTATTTGCTTGGAAATGCTTTAAAAATCGATTTTCTGTTGTTCTGGACAGTGGACTCGCCGAGTCCTCTGGGGGACTCGCCGAGTCCAAGCACAAATTCATCCAACTCGCCGATTTGGTTCATACACTCGACGAGTTGGTGCCCCGAATTGCAGTTTTTCGAGTTTTTTGGCTGGATTTGGACTATGATCATTACCCTAAGCTGTTTTTGATCTTATAAACCTGTTTTTGATGTGTTAATGATCATGCTTATCCAATATATAAGACAATTGTCAAAGTTTCATGTTTTGTATTAGTTTATATGGTTAGGCTAATTACATGAAATTTGTTTGATGTGAATTGTCTTGTTCTTATGAGTTTAATTTAGATCATAGACAAATTGTTTGATTTTCTTGTTAGAATTTTTGATCTAAATGATTTTGATGAATTCCATAACTTGTCCTCAAGTTATGGAAAATGAAAAGTTTTTCTTTTAAAGAAATCATTAAACTTATAGGTTATGAACTTGAAGAGTCTTTTTCCATAAATGTTTTTATGAACTCCATAACTTGTCCTCAAGTTATGGATTTTCAAGAGTCTTTTCATTAAAACCTATATTAAACTCATAAGTTATGGAATCCAAAAGGTTTTGAAAGTTACAAAACTTGCCCTCAAGTTTTGGAATTTGTAAATGTAAAAGTCTAACTTTTGAAACATTTAATTCCAAACCCTAGAATTTTAAAGTTTAAAATTCTACCCTTATACTATTATAATATTATAGGTTTAATATTTATATATATATATGTATAAGAACAAAGTCAGTCTTACCGTTAGTAGGCCTCATTCACGAAGCCGGTCTATGAGGGGGGTATAAGGTTACTGCCTATAAAATGGCAGTTTGATGGGTGTCCACTCTCACCCACCGCTTCCTTGACTGGTGGAGGGTCATTAGCCGAACGGGTAGGATAGAACTCTAATTCTCCCTTCATTAAAATTATAATGATAACTATAAAGTAACTAAACACTTATAAATTCTCAATCTTAGTTACTTAGGAAAATGTGAATATGGTGCTAACCCATGAAATTGCACTTTGCACCTTGTTAAGCCTTTAGTGGAGCGTGTGTGGTTAACCGGCACACTAATCTGGACTGACAGTGCGTGGAAAAGGGTAGCTTGATGTTAATCATAAATCAATGAAGCGTGTGTGGTTAACCGACACATTGATTAGGTGGTTGTAACATTGGGTGTACCAAGCTAATTTGCATGGTTATTCACACCTTGTTTGTGATCCTCGGCATCCCAGTCACAAACTTGAAGGGCACAATCGAGATTTAAACATGCCATTGAATTGTTCAATGAATCTCAAAGGATATAGGAATTTCAATTCACTTAAAACCTAAAATTCTTTTTCGTTTTTCATGGTGGAAATTGGTAAATCGTCATTTACCTACCTTCAAATATTTTTTAGTTTGGATTACGACATCCCTCTTCCAAATTGTAAAATATTGTGTTTGTTCCTAGCCTTAATATTTCATTTGGGTGTTATACTAAGGGCTTAAATCAACTAACTTGAATTTCTCCCATTGTAGATGTCTAGTTTAGACAACTATGGTCTTCCTAAATCTTTTGGAACAAGCTTTCCTCTTGAAGATGATGTCCCGCGGTTGGATCGTGGAAGTCATACTTCACTTCCTCCACCTCCTCCAATAATTCTCCCTAACCCACAAGTTCAAAGACTTGAAAAAGTCAAGGTCACTCAACCCCTACTTGCAATGAAACATCAAGATGGAAGGCCTGTGTGTACTCACGTCTTGGAGATGAAGTCACATATTGACAGACTGAGAGTATTGGGTGTCGAAGTCTCGAGGAAGTTGGCTATTGACTGGGTTCTTCAGTCACTTCCTGAGTCATATAGTGAGTTCATTAAGGACTACTATGTGACAGACCACGACATTGTTGGATTAGTGTCTAAGCCCATAACTATAATTGGTATGTACTTGACCCGACTTGGCATGGTCCATTTGGGTTGCACTTCACCGGAACAATTTATATGGATAGTCTTTTGAGAATAGTATGTTTGTGATTTATATTAATATATTATAAGTTCTAATATATTAATATGGAATCATATTATTTAATTAGTATTGATCAAGAATTAATTTAGAATTAATTTAGTGATCAAAAGGAACTAATTAAATATGGACTCTTATATATATATATATATATATATATATATATATATATATATATATATATATATATATATAGAATAGTATGTTTGGGATTTATATTAATATATTATAAGTTCTAATATATTAATATGGAATCATATTATTTAATTAGTATTGATCAAGAATTAATTTAGAATTAATTTAGTGATCAAAAGGAACTAATTAAATATGAGGGGGGTATAAGGTTACTGCCTATAAAATGGCAGTTTGATGGGTGTCCACTCTCACCCACCGCTTCCTTGACTGGTGGAGGGTCATTAGCCGAACGGGTAGGATAGAACTCTAATTCTCCCTTCATTAAAATTATAATGATAACTATAAAGTAACTAAACACTTATAAATTCTCAATCTTAGTTACTTAGGAAAATGTGAATATGGTGCTAACCCATGAAATTGCACTTTGCACCTTGTTAAGCCTTTAGTGGAGCGTGTGTGGTTAACCGGCACACTAATCTGGACTGACAGTGCATGGAAAAGGGTAGCTTGATGTTAATCATAAATCAATGAAGCGTGTGTGGTTAACCGACACATTGATTAGGTGGTTGTAACATTGGGTGTACCAAGCTAATTTGCATGGTTATTCACACCTTGTTTGTGATCCTCGGCATCCCAGTCACAAACTTGAAGGGCACAATCGAGATTTAAACATGCCATTGAATTGTTCAATGAATCTCAAAGGATATAGGAATTTCAATTCACTTAAAACCTAAAATTCTTTTTCGTTTTTCGTGGTGGAAATTGGTAAATCGTCATTTACCTACCTTCAAATATTTTTTAGTTTGGATTACGACATCCCTCTTCCAAATTGTAAAATATTGTGTTTGTTCCTAGCCTTAATATTTCATTTGGGTGTTATATTAAGGGCTTAAATCAACTAACTTGAATTTCTCCCATTGTAGATGTCTAGTTTAGACAACTATGGTCTTCCTAAATCTTTTGGAACAAGCTTTCCTCTTGAAGATGATGTCTCGCGGTTGGATCGTGGAAGTCATACTTCACTTCCTCCACCTCCTCCAATAATTCTCCCTAACCCACAAGTTCAAAGACTTGAAAAAGTCAAGGTCACTCAACCCCTACTTGCAATGAAACATCAAGATGGAAGGCCTGTGTGTACTCACGTCTTGGAGATGAAGTCACATATTGATAGACTGAGAGTATTGGGTGTCGAAGTCTCGAGGAAGTTGGCTATTGACTGGGTTCTTCAGTCACTTCCTGAGTCATATAGTGAGTTCATTAAGGACTACTATGTGACAGACCACGACATTGTTGGATTAGTGTCTAAGCCCATAACTATAATTGGTATGTACTTGACCCGACTTGGCATGGTCCATTTGGGTTGCACTTCACCGGAACAATTTATATGGATAGTCTTTTGAGAATAGTATGTTTGTGATTTATATTAATATATTATAAGTTCTAATATATTAATATGGAATCATATTATTTAATTAGTATTGATCAAGAATTAATTTAGAATTAATTTAGTGATCAAAAGGAACTAATTAAATATGGACTCTTATATATATATATATATATATATATATATATATATATATATATATATATATATATATAGAATAGTATGTTTGGGATTTATATTAATATATTATAAGTTCTAATATATTAATATGGAATCATATTATTTAATTAGTATTGATCAAGAATTAATTTAGAATTAATTTAGTGATAAAAAGGAACTAATTAAATATGGACTCTTATATATATATATATATATATATATATATATATATATATATATATATATGGAATGGGCCAAGTTCATTTAGGTTGGGCTAAGCTTTCATGGATAGTCCATGGAGTGTTTAACCCATGGATCCTATGGAAATGAAAGATCATGGGTATTAGGGTTTACATGAATGTAACCCTAATCCTCCATACTATATAAAGAGGTCCTTGGCACTTGAAATTGGCACTAGTGTGTGAGTACAAAGGGTGGGCCGATTTCTAGAAGTGCATTCTATTCTCTCAAGTTTTCCAAGTTGTTTTTGGTGATTTGTGATTCCACTTGAGGCTTCCACATCATTGGGGCTAAGCTCTTAAAGACCAAGACTTCAAGCTCCATCAAAAGGTATGATTATGGTAAACCAATTTCAAGGTTGTTATCAAAATTTCAAGTTTTATGTGAGTTTATGTAATTCTTGAAATTGTTGATATGATTGTTCATACACTTATGAGTTTTGGTAGATCATAGGAATTATTTGCAAAATTGTTTGTTAGTTAATTCTTGATCTAAATGTATCTTAATGGAGTCCATAATTTGTCCTCAAGTTATGGATTACCAAAAGACATTTCTTTTAAAGATCCATTAAAATGCATAGGTTACAAAAGTTAAAGAGTCTTTTTGTTTTAAGAACTCCATAACTTGTCCTCAAGTTATGGATGTTCAAGAGTCTCTTCATTAAAGTTTTAAAACCTTAATTAAACTCATAAGTTATGAAAATCCAAAAGTTTTTGAATAGTTCAAAACTTGCCCTCAAGTTTTGGAATTTGTAAAGTCTCTCACACACTTTAATTCCAAACCCTAGAGTTTTAAAAGTTAAAATTCAACCCTTATACTTTATAGTATTATAAGTTAATAATATATATATATGTATAAGAGCAAGTCAGTCTTACCATTAGTAGGCCTCATTCACGAAGCTGGTCTATAAGGGGGTAGAAGGTTGTTGCCTATAAAATGACAACTTAATGGGTGTCCACTCTCACCCACCGCTTCCTTGACTGGTGGAGGGTCGTTAGCCGAACGGGTAGGACAAGGACTATAATTCTTCCTTCATTAAAAGTATTAATGATAGATACTAAGTAACTAAACTCTTATAAATTCCCAATCTTAGTTACTTAGGAAAATGTGAATTTGGTGCTAACCCATGAAATTACACTTTTCACTTTGCTTAAGTCGTTAGTGGAGCGTGTGTGGTTAACCGGCACACTAACCTGGATTTAACAAGGTAGGCAAAGGGTAACTTAATGTTTATCGTAGGATCGGTGGAGCGCGTGTGGTTAACCGGCACATCGATTAAGTGATAAATATTAAGGGTACCAAGTATATTTTCATGGTTATTCACACCTTGTTTTGTGATCCTCGGCATCCCAGTCACAAAACCTGAGAGGGCACAATCGAGATTGAAACATGCCATTGAAAAGTTCAATGACTCTCAAAAGATCTAGAATTTCAAATCCGATTAAAAACCTAATAAATTATTTCGTTTTTCTTGGTGGAAATTGGTGAATCGTCATTCGCCTACCTTCAAATATTTTATAGCTTGGATTACGTCATCCCTCTTCCAAGTTATAAAACTATTGTGTTGGGTCCTAGCCTTAATATTTCATATTGGGTGTTATATTAAGGACTTAAATCAACGAACTTGAATATATCCCATTGTAGATGTCTGGTTCAGACAACTATGATCTTCCCAAATCTCATGGAACAAGCTTTCCTAATGAAGATGATGTCTCGTGGTTGGCTCATGGAAATCATACTTCACTTCCTCCACCTCCTCCAATTATTCTCCCTAACCCACAAATTCTTGAATAGTTTAAGGTCACTCAAGCCCTATTGGCAAGCAAGGTCTATGTGTGCTCACATCTTGGAGATGAAGTCACATATTGACAAGCCGGGAGAGTTGGGTGTCAACGTCTTGAGAAAGTTGGTGGTTCAATCACTTTCTAAGTCACATAGTGAGTTTCCTTTGGGACTACTATGAAAGAGACTATGACATGACCCTTAATGATCTTACCTATTTGTTTGATGCTGCTAAATCAACAATGATTTGGAGCACGGGTAAAGCAAATTTGATTGGAAGATCGACTTCCCAAACTTCCATGGACATTGACAATGGTAACATTGGAAATCCAGAAAAGCTTTCTCTTCCCAATGGAAAGGGATCGCCCATAGTCAACTCGGTTGACCAAATGGTAAAGAGAAAGGCTAAGTCTGAGACAGTCTCGTGTACCATTCCCAAAGAGTCCATATGCTTATATTTCCATAGGAAGGGGCATTGGTTGCAAAGATGCGCTATTTACTTGAAAGATCATAAGGTTGGTCAAGACAAAAAGTTTGACTCTACCTTAGGTAAGTCCACTATCTAACTCTATTAAGGTCCTATTTGGAGATTCTTATTACATGATGTGACTAGGTCACATGTTGAAGTTTTAAGAATCAAAGAAAAAAGAGGAAGCTTAAAGAAGAGTAAGCTGATTCTAATCGCGAAGATGGATTTCGATCGCATGGTTCGGTGATCAGAATTTTGAGCTGTTGCTTAAGAGTTGTGATAGATTGCTTAGGAATAGATAACAACATTGTTTTTCATATGCATTTGCATTGTAAGGATAAGTTTTTCCGCAAGTTTAAAATAAAAGAAAATTTTTGATTTTATTTATTTTAAGTATCCTTACAATGGCATTTGTGAAAAATTGTTGTTTATATGATTCCATTGATAGCAACATTGGAAAATGGATTTGATTATGTCGTTTGTGGTAGTGTCATAATTTACCAAATAAGGAAAGATTCTCATCAACCAAGTTGCAGTTGGATAGAAACTTGGAATTATGCAAGTTGTATTGTATGGTGAATGAGAATTTTCATCTTTGGAAAATTAAGACTAGTTCCTTGTTCACATGTATATGTGAGTCAAGTGAAGGACTAAGGGATCGAGTACACATTCTTGTGCACTGGTCAAGTCCACCAAAAAAGATCGATAAGACTATTCTTCATGATTTACTAAAGTTTAGTAAATATGGTTATATTTACAAGTTTAAGTATAATTCTGAAACATTGGAAAAGTTTCGATGTATGGCAGAACGAATGATAAGAATCAAATTTGGCAGAAAGATAAAAGTTTCTCAAATCTGAAAAGATGGGAGAGTACTTTAGTATCATGTTTATGATCATCTTAATGATTATGAAACCATATCACAATTGATTCTCTAAGGACATCTTAGTGCATTTGTTTGACTAAGAAGAGGAATCGTGAATTGTTGAATTGGTTAAATCTAAAAATGAATCATACTTCGTTCCAAAATTGAGTCTTAGAGTAATACTCCAAGATTGTAACTTGAGTGACATAATCTTGAGAAGGTTTATAACACTTGTCAAATGTAAGAGTAAAATGTGTCCTACTATTGTACATTTGAAATAGGTAAGTTGTGATGTTTTGGATAAAACAAAGACCAACTAAGGCCAATTGTGTGAAGTGTTTGTCTTGATAAGAATCTGCACTATCTCTTGAATATTTGTTTTGTCAAGGAATGGTTCTTGGAAAGAGAGTCTTATATGTCAAGAGGACAGTGGGAGTCTAAAGATCTTGAAAAAGCTTCAAGATCTAATCAAGAATAAAAAACTTTTAGTTTATCACTAGCACACGACTTGAGGTTTATAACCTATCGTGTTGACATATTCCATTTCTGTGCCCATTCTAGTTAAAGTTGGCTTTGCATATGAGTTCTGAGAGTTCTCAATTGATTGCATAACAAGTTGGAAGCAATGACAGGCCCTTGTGCTGCCAGGTGGCAAGAAGTTAAGACTGCACAGGTTCACTCCATATGAGTTTGGATTTGTCACTAACCTTGTCTTGTGATTATGGTTTTGACAAATTCACATGGATAGGAACACATACACCCTAAAATCTAAGTGTCATAAGGTTTCTCTCCGATTCATGAAAATGATGGTGAGGAAACGCTTTCACTAAGTAGATTTTAAGTAGATAGCAATTGTGATATTTGCAATCTCAAAGTCGTTAGTGGAGCGTGTGTGGTTAACCGGCACACTAGCATGGACTTGTGAGAAATAACAAAGGTCTAAACAATTGAGACTATAATTACGGCATCCCTTTTCATAGTTCTAAAATTGTTTAGACACACATGTGAGCTATCTAAGTAAAAGGTGTATGATTTTGATAAAGTTTTATCAAAGCATCTCGTATCAGAAATATGAACTTTGGTAAGAAAGTCAATAAAGTATTGATTTCTAGAAGTCCAGCTGATTTCTGAGTACATGTCAAAGCTAGTGGGAGCATAAGTGTTATGCGAATAATCGTCATGTTAGTGGGAGCATGATAATTATGATAAGTGTTGCAAGTTAGCAATGTTAATTATAGAAAAACAAAAGTTCAATTGGGAAAAGTTGTTTTGCTATAATTAAGGGAGAGGAAATTATATACTTCATTTCAATTCTAAAAGCTTAGATTGAGGTTTTAATCATCTTTAGTCAAGGATATATATGATATTTATGTTGGAATGGCTCAACATAAGGAAATTCTATATATGGGTCCATTATTTGCGTTCTAAAATTCGATTATGATTACGACATCCCTTTTCATAATCTGAATTGTGAGAACATGGCAAATAAAAATAGAAATATTATAACAAAAGACTGGTCTAGTATCATGTCTTTATGTGAGACATCATGAATCGTGTCCCATACGCTTCGGATATAGGGTCAATTGCATGTGCTATAATATTCATCCTTCTAAATTTTCCAAATGCTCAGGTCATTAAGATGGGAAAAGTCTAGAATTGGATATGAATAAAATAATTAAGCAGTTGTCGAGGACAATCTAAGGTTTACCAAAGATTGGTTGGTCAAGGACAGTTGGAAGTATGGTGTAAATTTTTGGAGAGGACCATATTGACATATTCTGAAAAGAGGCAACTCTTGTTCAGAAGTGATAGTCAAAATGAGAATATGAAAATATTCCCATAGGTGGAAGTTATTCATTAAATCTGTGTAAGATTAGGAAACTTAATGCAATAAGGATGTTCAAAGCAATGTACTTTGAATTTGAGACTTCGTTTCCATGGAATGATCTCCACTGGAATACTCTGTAATGATTGTTGACAAGCCTTTGTGACTTTGTGCATAATCATTACAAGAGGATCAGTGCATATAAGTTTAAAATCTAACAAGATTTCGGTAAATGGCAGGAATTTGGAATTCTTGCATTTGCGGTAAGGATTTGGGATTGTGAAATGAGAATCATTGGAATTATGTTCAATCGATCTATTCTACAAAGTAAAGATCATAGACAAACATGGTATGCATACTTGGTGTATGGCATGACTATTGTTTAGAAAAACATAGTGTACATGCTTGGAGCATGGCACAACTATTGTTTTTAATTCAAGTAGAAAGTTGATAAATTTGAAACAGTATACAATGAATGATGTGTAATCAATATGGTGATAAATAAAATGTGTTCTATTTATATTCATAAGTTCTGAGACCATATTGGATTCAATTATTCTTGTGTTTCACTTTGCATGTTTTGACTTCCAGAATAACTAGGTCATTCTTCCTGAATGACTAAGTTATTCAAACCATCCACAGTCGATAATACGTTGGAAGTAGGTATTAAGTCAAGACTGTCATGAAGCTGGTTTGTAGATGTCCAAGGTATTAGACATAGCAAGAGCTGCTACAACATTCATGAGTGCTTATAAGTTCTGAGTATCGGATTAAACCCACGCTCATTTGACTCACTTCATGGATATTTATCACGAGTGATCATGAGACGATAATATATTATATTCTTCAAACCTAGAGATATGAGTTGTTGCCTATGAGTTGGTTATACCTTGATTGTAAGAAAATGCATTGGTAACTCGATGTTATAAAATGTTCCTTTGTGTATGATTCAACAAGTAGTAGAACAAGCATATGAGTCGAAGTTTATCCATTCCTTTTACCCTTATTGGGATAAAACCGATATCTGTGGGCCCCTCGATGGTTTAGTGATGACACCCCGAAGTGCTTGGCCAAGCCTGGACTGATGTGATTTGTTCAATTAGTCAGTCGTCATAAATCGGAAATCGGGAAACAACAAATGGACAGAGAGAATGATTATAATCCATGTCTCAGTCCATATGATATCTAGAATGGAGGAATATATGATCCCTTATCTAATGGACGCGTCATTGATTTGTTCAGAGTTCGACAGCGGCTTTAAAAGCTACGATTGCTAGTCGGGTTTTGGAGTCATACGCAATAATAGTTTTAGACTTATCCAAGTGGGAGACTGTTGGATTAGTGTCTAAGCCCATAACTATAATTGGTATGTACTTGACCCGACTTGGCATGGTCCATTTGGGTTGCACTTCACCGGAACAATTTATATGGATAGTCTTTTGAGAATAGTATGTTTGTGATTTATATTAATATATTATTAGTTCTAATATATTAATATGGAATCATATTATTTAATTAGTATTGATCAAGAATTAATTTAGAATTAATTTAGTGATCAAAAGGAACTAATTAAATATGGACTCTTATATATATATATATATATATATATATATATATATATATATATATATATATATATATATATATATATATATGGAATGGGCCAAGTTCATTTAGGTTGGGCTAAGCTTTCATGGATAGTCCATGGAGTGTTTAACCCATGGATCCTATGGAAATGAAAGGTCATGGGTATTAGGGTTTAAATGAATGTAACCCTATTCCTCCATACTATATAAAGAGGTCCTTGGCACTTGAAATTGGCACTAGTGTGTGAGTACAAAGGGTGGGCCGATTTCTAGAAGTGCATTCTATTCTCTCAAGTTTTCCAAGGTGTTTTTGGTGATTTGTGATTCCACTTGAGGCTTCCACACTATTGGGGCTAAGCTCTTAAAGACCAAGACTTCAAGCTCCATCAAAATGTATGTCATTTAACTAGGCTTTTGTAGTATTGTTACTTCATATTATGCTAGTTAGCATGACACCTTGGAATATTGAATATTTGCATGTATAATAGAGAAAACATAGATCCAAGGTTTATAGGGTTGCATGTACACCATAGGAGTGTTAGAATGCTCAAAACCCATCAGACATGACCCTTGTTGATCTTAACTATTTGCTTGTTGTTGCTGAATCAGTAATGATTTGGCGCACTGGAAAAGCAAATTTGATTGAAAGATCTACTCCCCAAACTTCCATGGACATTGACAATGGAAACATTGGAAGTCCATAAAAGATTTCTCTTTCCATGGGAAAGAGAAAGGCTAAGTCTGAGATTGTCCCATGTACCATTCCCAAAGAGTCTATATGTATCTATTGCCAAGAGAAGGGGCATTGGTTGCGAAGCTACCCTGGCTACCTGAAAGATCTGAGAAGAGATAGAATCGAAAAGTTTGACTCTGCTTCAGGTAAGTCTACTGTCTGACTCTATTAAGTTCCTAATTGTTGATTCTTAATACATGATGTGACAAGGTTGCATTTTGATGTTTTGTAGGATCATGCAAAAGGAAGGAAGCTTAAAGGAAGAGTATGCTGAATCTGATCGTGAAGATGGATTTCAATTGCATGGTTCGAAGATCGGATTTTTAGGCTGCTGCTTAGGAGTTATGATAGATTGCTAGGAAATATGTAATAACATAGTTTTCATTTGTAATTGCATTGTAAGGAATAGTTTTTTCCGCATTTTATAAATAAATAAAATTTTGTTTTATTTTTATTATATCTCCTTGCAATGGCATTTGTAAAAATTGATGTTTGTATGTTTGTATGTTTCTATGTTAGCAATATGAATTTGATTCTTTTGTTTGCGGTAGTGTCGAGTATTTGTCAAATAAGGAAAGATTCTCATCACCCAAGTTTCAATTAGACAGAAACTTGGAATCATGCAAGTTGTATTGTATGATGAATGAGAATTTTCATATTTGGTAAATTGTGACAACCTGAAACTTTTTCCGTTTTCATTAACCAATTTCCGTTAATAAAATTTGAATTTTATTAAGTTCCCGTCAAACTTCTTGGTTTAGAAAATCATCTAGTTTTACATAATTAAATTTATATACGAGTCGGCACCAACAATCGCGCGAAAAACCCGAATCTTCTTGAAAAATCAAACGGTTCTCGGCCTGACTGAGTTTACGACCGTAAACGCGTGTACGGCCGTACACTCGTTTACGGCCAGCGTCTGGTGGACCCCACCACCAACCACGAAAACCCCTATAAATACGAGACCCTACCCCTCATTTACACTTTTCTGGCCGGACACTCTCTCCTTCTCTCTCTCTCTAAAATATCGAACGAACACCCCAAAAACACCCTCATTCTTCCGAGAATCACCAAAAATCACCGTTGGGAGTCATTTCGGAACATCTAGAACATGTTTTTCATCGAATCCAGCAACCTTGTTCTTGAGTGTACGACCGTTCACCCTTCAAATCTGCAAATCTTCATTGACCGCAGACCAGTTCACGGCCGTACACACTTCAAAGGCCGTACACCATTCAAGAACCTGTTCACGGTTGTACACCCTGTTCACGGCCGTACACTTGTTCACGGCCGTAAACCCCATTCACGGCCATACACACCTTTCCTAAGTGGTGCATTAGACTGAAAATCCACTTTCCTCGATTCAATCAAGTCTCGGTAACATTCCTTAACCGAAAACAAGTGTTTTCTAACACTTTATCTAACAAAATCACTAATTTAGATACATATATGTATTTAACTGTTATTAGGATTCCGTTAAGTGCCACACGCTACAAATCGAGGGTCTTCATTCCAGTTCGTTGATTCGACGTTTGCACACAACTAACTGTGAGTTCATACCCATATGTCTTTACTGTTTTAACGTTTTCAAGGGGGAATACAAGTCAAACATAAATGATTTTGTGAAACTTATACAAAAAGGATTTCAATAAACTTAAAACGGATGCAAATTGATACAATCATATAGTTTCTATACTTTTATAAAATATGTAGATATTTTATCCCTTTTGTATTATGCAGAGCATAAGGGAAGTTTTCATCATAATCACAGAACTTTCAATGTAAAACATGAACTGAATGCATGAATGAACATATAAACTATAATAGGTATAGTTTATGGAACAATTAACATATCAATGTACAAAACATAGATTCAATGCAACCAGATATATAAACTATATAATGTGTAGTTTATGAGATATATTGACAGTAAGTTAAATTCAATGGATTCATTTTATTCTACATGTAATCGTTAGTATAGCATTTTATGAGTAAGCATTCTTCGCGTACTTACCTAAGTACTAACAAAAGCCCTGAGATTATAACCAAAGTCTCCTGGAGGGAGAACGTGAGTTTGTGTATAGATCTATACGGGATTGACAATCCCGCACCATAACTGTTAGCTACAGTTAGGCCGGCAGGCCTGGGTGACAAAGTCATTTCGATTCCGACGCCTGAAGAACGTCGTTCAGGCAATTCAATGGTCACGTATGGTTATAACAACTCATAAATTTGATACTAAGAATATACGATTAATGTACGAACGGTAATACCTTAAATTAGATTGATTATAAAGTAATAGAAGTACAATACATATTAAAGTTTTCAGAGCTTACCGAACTTACCATACATACTGGTGATAACCAGGGTTTTTCATATAAAAAGAGGTTTCTTATACAATCAAACAATGAACAACACATTCAATGGTAACTGTACATATGAAATATTACAAAATGAGATTCAGTAACAAAATACACATGTTAGAAAATAATGGATTTTCTTGGAAGCATACGAATACATTCATTGATTCATTAACTGATTTTCCTCTAAAAAACATGCTTATGAACTCACCAGCTTTACGCTGATACTCTTTCAAAACTGCTTGTATTCTCAGGAAATCAGTAGACAGGTACCTCCTGGAGTTTTGAGAAGACGGAGCGTATAGAGTCTCGTCTTTTACTTTTGTCATACTTTTGATGTCTATAAACATGAATCAAACCGATGTAAATATTTTACTTAATTAATGTAATGGTTGTGTTTACTTTGATTACTATAATGCAATGGTTGTCATACTACATATGACGTCCTCCACCCCCGAACGTTTCCGCCGTTTCGGTTTGGGGGTGTGATAGATTGGTATCAGAGCTCTTGTTTATAGTGAACTAAGTATACCGAACCTTACATGGTATACAACTATAAACACTATAGGGCCGAAGTGCTCTGAACTAAAAGTATACTTTTAAAATATAAGTATTTTATAAGAAGTATACAAGTATACATAAGTATCAGAAACAATATCATGAGTAGAACAAAACAAAAGTATTTGGATGTTGGACACTGCGGTTAAACCTGGATAGTTATGTAATCATGTCTGGGATCAATATAGCCTGATCAACTATATTTATTTGAGACATGACCAACATGTGTCTAGGAGTGATCATGGTGTTGCAGCAAGCCTAAAACTTACCAAACTACATACATCAAGATATCGATAGAACAGCGCATACAACCTAAAATACTATAGGAGTATTTTAGCTAAAGTCGAATACAGTATAGAAATTCATTCCAAGTGTTGCTACTTATTTCTTCTTAGCAATAGTTTACTTGCATTAGTAACTTTTCTCTGTTTATCGCTTAGTAGAACGCTTTATCTATCAGGATGAGATATATCTTGTTTCATATCTCTTGATTTAAGATTTAGGGGACTTACCATCCTCTTCTTCCTGATTATTTTTAGAAAAAGATGCCTCCCAGAAAGAGACCCAACAGGAAGAACAACGACCCTCCGCCGCCACCACCTCCTCAGTTCGATCCTGCCATGTTCCAGGCATCAGTTACAGCCGCCGTGACTGCAGTAATGGCGCAAATAAACCCCGGTGGGGCCAGCGGATCCGGAGGTGGTACTCATCCCCAGAATCTTGGTGACCAGGGACATCAAAAGGAGTGTTACTATAAGGACTTCATGAACGCGAAACCCAAATCCTTCGACGACAATGGAGGAGTCATTGCCCTAACCCGATGGTTCGAGAAGATCGAATCCATTTTCGAGATTTGTGCGTGTTCAGAGGCAAACAAGGTGAAGTTTGCCTCATGCACCTTCACTGACAGAGCGTTGACTTGATGGAATATGTAACACCCGGATTTCCAGGTATATTATTTTAATTATTTATTTTTGTGAATCATTGACCTACTCGACGAGTTGGTGCTATAACTCATCGAGTAGAAGCGGGGTGGCCACGTAAGTTTAATGAACTACTCGACGAGTCCATGAGTAGACTCGTCGAGTAGACGTTGTGGGTGGAAACCCTAAATCCTCGGGCATGTGCCCTATTAAAGGAACCTTGTGGCCCTCATTTGCGGCTACCAGTCCAGAGAGAGAAACCCTAGTGAGCTTGAGTGTGTGGTGTGAGGAGAAAGGCTATTTTAATCCTTGTTGGTGTGGTTTTTGCAAAGAAGAAGGAGATTCCAGCAAAATAAGGTCAAGGGGGTTGCTATTCTATGATTTCAAGCAAGGAAACTCCATCTTTGAGGTATTAAATCGAACCCTTTTCTGTTTTGGTGAAGAACCCTTGAATCTAGGGTTTTCTCTATCCTTTATTGGCTTGGATATGATGCTTATGATGTCCCTTTGAGTGTTAAACTCTGGATCTGGACCTTGAGAGGTCCAGAGAGCCCCAACCTCCCTGCTTTATGCTACTTCCTTAGAGATATGAGCCTAGGTTGCCATTTTAGAGGCTATTTCACCAAAAGAAGCATATTGACCGTTGCATGAGTGTAAAGGTCGGACCTTTACGTGATTATTGAGTATGGTAAGGTCAGATCTATAGGTTAGAGAAACAGATCTGACCTCAGAAGGTCATTTGAGTGTTGCCATGGAAGTAACTCGTCGAGTCCATAAGGGGACTCGACGAGTCGAGTCGGGTTGCCCTGCGATTCATGACCGGTGGTAACCCGTCGAGTGAAAGCTTAACTCGACGAGTCGAGTGAGGATCTAGGAGGATTCGGAAGACACCGGTGCTTACAGTGTTTGTGTGATGTGTTTCAGGTACCAGTGAGGATCGCAGGAAGGCGCCGGCATGATCTGTACACACTAATGGGATTTATGTATTAGAGATCTTGGGATTTGTTTTATTATGATGACATGTGACACAATGGATTCTTATTATATCTTATGAATGACATTATGTTTTAAAAATGAAAAATTGTTTTGAAAATTTACGTTGTTACAAGTTGGTATCAGAGCCTTGGTTTGAGGGATTCGGATGCACCTCTGGGCGTATCTGAACTCAAACTGAGGATTTGAGAAAGTTTTTCACAAAAGAAACAATTTTTCTAAAAAGTAAAAGAATTTGAGAAAAGCGGAAAGAAACAGTGTGTACGATTAGTCAGCGCCCGAACGGTGATTTCCCAAAATACCCTTACATTATGTGTTATGAGATATGATATGATATGTTATGTACGCTAGAGAAGGCTAGGTATTCATGTTAGGACTAGGGTGGCCTGATTTGTGATGCTTTAGCCTAGGAGATTACTGCTGCTATGAGATGCTTGAGAGTGAGTAGGTAGCAGTGAGGAGCTTATGAGGGGCCTACCGAAGGGTAGCCTGTGCTTAGCAAGAAGTAGAGTACTTGTGATCTGGGATCCTAGGAGGAGGACTTGGGGTGAATACTGATGCGGTGTGGACGGTAGTATAGGGCCCGTACTACTGAAAACACCGGATCAGTGCGCAGTCCAAGTAAGAATCCTTAGGGTACTAAGGAACAAGTAGGGATGGGTTATTGAGTGCATGCATACTCGAGCGAGTCTCTGATATTTTTTATGTTGTATTTCAGAGACATCATGGTTGGGACACGCCACAGAGCAGAGACCAGCGGCGTGAGTGACGAGGAGCTTCGTCAGATGATCCCCGATGAGGTGGCTGCGGCTATCCGCGCAGAGATACCAGAGATGTTTGGGTCTATCAAGACCACCCTGATTGAGACGTTTGACGAGAGATACGCAACGTTTACTGAGGCTGCAGCCGCTGCAGCTACTGCAGCTGTTGCTGCTGCTAGACGTCAGGGGGGTGACTCGTTGCTGTTCCGGGAGTTCAGCAACACGAAGCCACCAGAGTTTGATGGGACGCAGGATCCGATTGTTGCGGTGAGATGGATTTCTGACATTGAAGGATGCTTCTACACCTGCTCATGTCCGGAGCATCTGAGAGTACGGTTCGTGTTGAACCAGCTTCGCTTGGGGGCGAAGGACTGCTGGAAGTTTGTGTCGGCGGATTTCACCCCTGGTGAGCTTACTGCGGTGACCTGGGAGAGGTTCACCACTATGTTTTGTGATGAGTACGTTCCCCCGGTGGAAAGGGAACGGCTGGCCCAGGAGTTCTTGTCCCTTAAGTAAGGTACTGATTCTGTTAGTGTGATCACCAGGAAGTTTCATGAGAGGGCGATGTTTTGCCGTGAGCATGTGTCTACCGAGCAGGCACGCATGAGCCGGTATTTGAGCATATTGAGGAGAGACATTCGCGAGTTCGTGGTGAACTCGACGTACCGGACGTTTGTCGAGCTTCAGGCAAATTCCCGAAAGAGGGAGATTGAGCTAGAGACTCAGGCCAGGGAGGAGGCCAAGTCTCAGAGGAGTGACAGGCAACCGGTACAGGTACAGCCGGCAGCCAAGGGGGCTAAGCCCGCTGATACGAGATCTGGAGGCCAGAAGGGCCGCACTTGTGGGAAGTGCGGCAAGGGACATGATGGAGTTTGTCGGGCGGGTGCTTGCTACAAATGTGGCAAGGAGGGGCATATAGCCAAGGACTGCCCCAAGGGATTTATGGTTTGCTTTCATTGCAACCAGACGGGTCACCGGAGGGCCGAGTGCCCACAGCTGTCACAGGGATCAGCGCAGGGATCTGCCCCTACTACTGCACGAGCTACTAAGGGTCGGCCAGTGAAGGCCGAGGCACCAAAGGCTCGCGGGAGAGCCTTCCAGTTGACAGCGGAGGAGGTCCGCGCAGCGCCCGATGTCGTGGCTGGTATGTATTCATTCATTTATTTATGCTGAGTTGTGATATTGTGCTTATATTGTGATATGCGTAGGTACTTTTCTTGTGAGTTCTGTACCTGCTTTGGTGTTATTTGACTCGGGTGCGAGTCGATCATTTGTGTCGTTAGCATTTAGTCAGCACATCAGTATTCGACGAGAGGCGTTGAGTCGACCTCTACGAGTTTCCATAGCTGACGAGCGAGCGGTGTATGCTACTGACGTGATTCGAGGATGTGTACTCGAGATCTTCGGTGTTGAGTTCCCGATAGATCTGGTCCCGATTGCGATGGGGGACGTTTGTGTTATAGTGGGTATGGATTGGTTGAGCCGATTTGGGGCGGTTATAGACTGCGAGCGACATACGGTGGCGATACGAGACCCTAGTGGGGGAGTGCTGACTGTATATGGCGAGGGTACCCGATGTGGGTCAGCATTTTGTTCGACTGCCAGAGCAAGACAGAGTTTACAGCAGGGCTGCAGCGGGTTTGTAGCTTATGTGATGGATACACGGGTGGCAGCGGAGAGATCGAGTTTGATTGATGATGTTCCGATAGTGCGTGAGTTCCCGGATGTTTTTCCCGAGGAGTTGTCGGGTGTGCCTCCCGAGAGGCAGGTGGAGTTCCGTATCGATTTGGTTCCGGGGGCAGCGCCTATCGCCAAGGCGCCTTATCGTCTTGCGCCGCCAGAGATGTAGGAGTTATCCTTGCAGCTTCAGGAGCTGTTGGGGAAGGGGTTTATTCGACCGAGTAGCTCTCCGTGGGGAGCGCCGATCCTTTTTGTCAAGAAAAAGGATGGTTCACACCGGATGTGCATTGATTACCGGGAGCTGAACAAGTTGACGGTCAAGAACCGTTACCCCTTACCAAGGATCGATGATATGTTCGATCAGTTACAGGAAGCGTCTTGGGTCTCTAAGATAGATTTGAGGTCTGGATATCACCAGATGAGAGTGCGAGATGAGGATATCCAGAAGACGACATTCAGGACTCGTTATGGGCATTACGAGTTTGTGGTGATGCCTTTTGGGCTCACCAATGCACCGGCAGCGTTCATGGATCTCATGAACAGGGTGTGCAGGCCGATATTGGATCGATCGGTGATCGTGTTCATCGACGATATTCTGGTGTATTCGAGATCCCGAGAGCAGCATGAGGAGCATTTGAGGGAAATCCTCGGGGTTTTGAGATCGGAGAGGCTTTACACCAAATTCTCCAAGTGTGATTTCTGGTTAGGAGAGATCCAGTTCTTGGGGCATCTTGTTAATAAGAATGGGATATTGGTCGATCCGGCCAAGATTGAGGCGGTGATGAGTTGGGAGGTGCCGAGATCCCCCACCGAGATCAGGAGTTTTCTGGGGTTGGCCGGCTACTATCGGAGATTTATCAAGGATTTCTCCAAGATTGTCGTGCCACTCACTAGGTTGACCCGGAAGGGCGTTGCTTTTACGTGGGGTCCAGAGCAGCAGACCTCGTTTGAGACTCTTCGCCAGAAGCTGTGCGAAGCCCCGGTGTTAGCCCTTCCTGAGGGAATGGAGGATTTTATGGTGTATTGTGACGCAGCGATATCGGGGTTGGATGCGGTGCTTATGCAGAGAGGGCACGTGATAGCATACGCATCGAGGCAGCTGAAGCCTCACGAGGTGAGGTAACCCACCCACGATTTGGAGTTGGGGGCCGTGGTGTTCGCCCTCAAGATATGGCGTCACTATTTGTATGGGGTTCGGTGTATCATATACACGGACCACAAGAGTTTGAAGTACTTGATGGATCAGCCCAACCTGAACATGCGCCAGAGGAGATGGTTGGATGTGGTAAAGGATTATGACTGCGAGATCCTGTACCACCCGGGCAAGGCTAACGTTGTAGCCGATGCCCTGAGCCGTAGGGCGGAGAGTGCTCCGCTACGAGATATTTGTATGAGGATGACGGTGATGACTCCGGTGTTGGATGCCATCCGAGAGGCCCAGACAGAGGCTGTGAGACCGGAGAACCACAAGAGAGAGCGGGTGATTGGGCAGGTATCTGAGTTTGTTACCGATAGCCGAGGCCTTATGACCTTTCAGGGTCGGATATGGGTGCCGTTTACGGGCGAGGCACGTACCATCCTGATGGAAGAGGCGCACATATCGAGGTTCTCGATCCATCCCGGGGCCACTAAGATGTATTTGGACATGAAGAGAGAGTATTGGTGGCCCTGTATGAAGAGGGATATGGCGTGGTTTGTTGAGAGGTGCATGACCTGTCGCATGGTTAAGGCAGAGCACCAACGTCCGCATGGCAAGTTGCAGCCACTCGAGGTTCCCCAGTGGAAGTGGGAACAGATTTCCATGGATTTTATCACCAAATTGTCGAGGACCGCGAGGGGTGTCGATGCAATTTGGGTGATTGTTGACCGGCTGACGAAGAGCGCTCACTTCCTTGCTATCAGCGAGAGCTCTTCCGCAGAGAGACTGGCAGAGATGTATGCGAGAGAGGTGGTATCGCGGCATGGAGTACCGATCTCGATTGTGTCAGATCGAGATGTACGTATCACTTCCAGTTTCTGGAAGAAATTCCATGAGGAGTTAGGTACGAGGTTGCATTTCAGCACCGCTTACCACCCACAGACGGATGGACAGAGTGAGCGGACGATCCAGACACTCGAGGACATGCTTCGAGCATGTGTGTTGGACTTCGGAGGAAGTTGGGACACGTACTTACCATTGGCTGAGTTTTCCTATAACAACAGCCACCATTCGAGCATTGGTATGCCTCCCTTCGAGTTGTTGTATGGGAGGAGGTGTCGGACTCCCATCTGCTGGGGAGAGGTTGGGCAGCGAGTGATGGGTAGCACTGAGATAGTGCTTCAGATGACTGAGTAGATACAGCAGGTCAGGCAGAGATTGCTGACAGCCCAGAGTCGCCAGAAGAATTATGCGGATAGGCGACGATCCGAGCTTGAGTTCCAGGTTGGAGACTTCGTACTCCTGAAGGTATCTCCTTGGAAAAGAGTGATCCGATTCAGGAAGAGGGGCAAGCTGGGGCCCCGGTACATTGGTCCTTTCAGGGTGACCGCGAGGGTGGGCAGGGTAGCGTATTGTTTAGAGCTACCTGCGGAGTTGAGCCAGATACATGATACCTTCCACGTGTCTCAGTCAAGGAAGTGTATAGCCGACGAGTAGGCGGTAGTACCACTAGAAGATATTCAGGTGGATGCAAGCCTAAATTATGTTGAGAAACCGATCGCGATCTTGGATCGGAGAATCAAGGTTCTGAGGAACAAGGAGGTGTCCCTGGTTCAGGTCCAGTGGCAACATCGGAAAGGGTCCGAGCTGACTTGGGAGCCGGAGTTGGAGATGCGGGAGCAGCATCCAGAGCTGTTTGCAGAGCGAGACTTCGAGGGCGAAGTCTGATTCTAGTGGGGGAGAATTGTAACACCTGGATTTCCAGGTATATTATTTTAATTTTTTATTTTTGTGAATCATTGACCTACTCGACGAGTTGGTGCTATAACTCGTCGAGTAGAAGCGGGGTGGCCACGTAAGTTTAATGAACTACTCGACGAGTCCATGAGTAGACTCACCGAGTAGGCGCTGTGGGTGGAAACCCTAAATCCTCTGGCCTGTGCCCTATTAAAGGAACCTTATGGCCCTCATTTGCGGCTACCAGTCCAGAGAGAGAAACCCTAGTGAGCTTGAGTGTGTGGTGTGAGGAGAAAGGCTATTTTAATCCTTGTTGGTGTGGTTTTTGCAAAGAAGAAGGAGATTCCAGCAAAATAAGGTCAAGGGGGTTGCTATTCTGTGATTTCAAGCAAGGAAACTCCATCTTTGAGGTATTAAATCGAACCCTTTTCTGTTTTGGTGAGGAACCCTTGAATCTAGGGTTTTCTCTATCCTTTATTGGCTTGGATATGATGCTTATGATGTCCATTTGAGTGTTAAACTCTGGATCTGGACCTTGAGAGGTCCAGAGAGCCCCAACCTCCCTGCTTTATACTACTTCCTTAGAGATATGAGCCTAGGTTGCCATTTTAGAGGCTATTTCACCAAAAGAAGCATATTGAGCGTTGCATGAGTGTAAAGGTCGGACCTTTACGTGATTATTGAGTATGGTAAGGTCAGATCTATAGGTTAGAGAAACAGATCTGACCTCAGAGGGTCATTTGAGTGTTGCCATGGAAGGAACTCGTCGAGTCCATAAGGGGACTCGACGAGTCGAGTCGGGTTGCCCCGCGATTCATGACCGGTGGTAACCCGTCGAGTGAAAGCTTAACTCGACGAGTCAAGTGAGGATCTAGGAGGATTCGGAAGACACCGGTGCTTACAGTGTTTGTGTGATGTGTTTCAGGTACCAGTGAGGATCGCAGGAAGGCGTCGGCATGATCTGTACACACTGATGGGATTTATGTATTAGAGATCTTGGGATTTGTTTTATTATGATGACATGTGACACAATGGATTCTTATGATATCTTATGAATGACATTATGTATTAAAAATGAAAAATTGTTTTGAAAAATTACGTTGTTACAAGTTGGTATCAGAGCCTTGGTTTGAGGGATTCGGATGCACCTCTGGGCGTATCTGAACTCAAACTGAGGATTTGAGAAAGTTTTTCACAAAAGAAACAATTTTTCTAAAAAGTAAAAGAATTTGAGAAAAGCATAAAGAAACAGTGTGTACGATTAGTCAGCGCCCGAACGGTGATTTCCCAAAATACCCTTACATTATGTGTTATGAGATATGATATGATATGTTATGTACGCTAGAGAAGGCTAGGTATTCATGTTAGGACTAGGGTGGCCTGATTTGTGATGCTTTAGCCTAGGAGATTACTGCTGCTATGAGATGCTTGAGAGTGAGTAGGTAGCAGTGAGGAGCTTATGAGGGGCCTACCGAAGGGTAGCCTATGCTTAGCAAGAAGTAGAGTACTTGTGATCTGGGATCCTAGGAGGAGGACTTGGGGTGAATACTGATGCGGTGTGGACGGTAGTATAGGGCCCGTACTACTGAAAACACCGGATCAGTGCGCAGTCCAAGTAAGAATCCTTAGGGTACTAAGGAACAAGTAGGGATGGGTTATTGAGTGCGTGCATACTCGAGCGAGTCTCTGATATTTTATGTTGTATTTCAAAGACATCATGGTTGGGACAGGCCACAGAGCAGAGACCAGCGGCATGAGTGACGAGGAGCTTCGTCAGATGATCCACGATGAGGTGGCTGCGGCTATCCGCGCAGAGATACCAGAGATGTTTGGGTCTATCAAGACCACCCTGATTGAGACGTTTGACGAGAGATACGCAGCGGTTACTGAGGTTGCAGCCGCTGCAGCTACTGTAGCTGTCGCTGCTGCTAGACGTCAGGGGGGGTGACTCGTTGCTGTTCCGGGAGTTCAGCAACACGAAGCCACCAGAGTTTGATGGGACGCAGGATCCGATTGCTGCGGTGAGATGGATTTCTGACATTGAGGGATGCTTCTACACCTGCTCGTGTCCGGAGCATCTGAGAGTACGGTTCGCGTTGAACCAGCTTCGCTTGGGTGCGAAGGACTGGTGGAAGTTTGTGTCGACGGATTTCACCCCTGCTGAGCTTACTGCGGTGACCTGGGAGAGGTTCACCACTATGTTTCGTGATGAGTACGTTCCCCCGGTGGAAAGGGAACGGCTGGCCCAGGAGTTCTTGTCCCTTAAGCAGGGTACTGATTCTGTTAGTGTGATCACCAGGAAGTTTCATGAGAGGGCGATGTTTTGCCATGAGCATGTGTCTACCGAGCAGGCACGCATGAGCCGGTATTTGAGCATATTGAGGAGAGACATTCGCGAGTTCGTGGCGAACTCGACGTACCGGACGTTTGTCGAGCTTCAGGCAAATGCCCGGAAGAGGGAGATTGAGCTAGAGACTCAGGCCAGGGAGGAGGCCGAGTCTCAGAGGAGTGACAGGCGACCGGTACAGGTACAGCCGGCAGCCAAGCGGGCTAAGCCCGCTGATACGAGATCTGGAGGCCAGAAGGGCCGTACTTGTGGGAAGTGCGGCAAGGGACATGATGGAGTTTGTCGGGCGGGTGCTTGCTACAAATGTGGCAAGGAGGGGCATATAGCCAAGGACTGCCCCAAGGGATTTATGGTTTGCTTTCATTGCAACCAGACGGGTCACCGGAGGGCCGAGTGCCCACAGCTGTCACAGGGATCAGCGCAGGGATCTGCCCCTACTACTGCACGAGCTACTAAGGGTCGGTCAGTGAAGGCCGAGGCACCAAAGGCTCGCAGGAGAGCCTTCCAGTTGACAGCGGAGGAGGTCCGCGCAGCGCCCGATGTCGTGGCTGGTATGTAATCATTCATTTATTTATGCTGAGTTGTGATATTGTGCTTATATTGTGATATGCGTAGGTACTTTTCTTGTGAGTTCTGTACCTGCTTTGGTGTTATTTGACTCGGGTGCGAGTCGATCATTTGTGTCGTTAGCATTTAGTCAGCACATCAGTATTCGACGAGAGGCGTTGAGTCGACCTCTACGAGTTTCCATAGCTGACGAGCGAGCGGTGTATGCTACTGACGTGATTCGAGGATGTGTACTCGAGATCTTCGGTGTTGAGTTCCCGATAGATCTGGTCCCGATTGCGATGGGGGACGTTTGCGTTATAGTGGGTATGGATTAGTTGAGCCGATTTGGGGCGGTTATAGACTGCGAGCGACAGACGGTGACGATACGAGACCCTAGTGGGGGAGTGCTGACTGTATATGGCGAGGGTACCCGATGTGGGTCAGCATTTTGTTCGGCTGCCAGAGCAAAACAGAGTTTACAGCAGGGCTGTAGCGGGTTTGTAGCTTATGTGATGGATACACGGGTGGCAGCGGAGAGATCGAGTTTGATTGATGATGTTCCGATAGTACGTGAGTTCCCGGATGTTTTTCCCGAGGAGTTGTCGGGTGTGCCTCCCGAGAGGCAGGTGGAGTTCCGTATCGATTTGGTTCCGGGGGCAGCGCCTATCGCCAAGGCGCCTTATCGTCTTGCGCCGCCAGAGATGCAGGAGTTATCCTTGCAGCTTCAGGAGCTGTTGGGGAAGGGGTTTATTCGACCGAGTAGCTCTCCGTGGGGAGCGCCGATCCTTTTTGTCAAGAAAAAGGATGGTTCACACCGGATGTGCATTGATTACAGGGAGCTGAACAAGTTGACGGTCAAGAACCGTTACCCCTTACCAAGGATCGATGATATGTTCGATCAGTTACAGGAAGCGTCTTGGGTCTCTAAGATAGATTTGAGGTCTGGATATCACCAGATGAGAGTGCGAGATGAGGATATCCAGAAGACGACATTCAGGACTCGTTATGGGCATTACGAGTTTGTGGTGATGCCTTTTGGGCTCACCAATGCACCGGCAGCGTTCATGGATCTCATGAACAGGGTGTGCAGGCCGATATTGGATCGATCAGTGATCGTGTTCATCGACGATATTCTGGTGTATTCGAGATCCCGAGAGCAGCATGAGGAGCATTTGAGGGAAATCCTCGGGGTTTTGAGATCGGAGAGGCTTTACACCAAATTCTCCAAGTGTGATTTCTGGTTAGGAGAGGTCCAGTTCTTGGGGCATCTTGTTAATCAGAATGGGATATTGGTCGATCCGGCCAAGATTGAGGCGGTGATGAGTTGGGAGGTGCCGAGATCCCCCACCGAGATCAGAAGTTTTCTGGGGTTGGCCGGCTACTATCGGAGATTTATCAAGGATTTCTCCAAGATTGCCGTGCCACTCACTAGGTTGACCCGGAAGGGCGTTGCTTTTATGTGGGGTCCAGAGCAGCAGACCTCGTTTGAGACTCTTCGCCAGAAGCTGTGCGAAGCCCTGGTGTTAGCCCTTCCTGAGGGAATGGAGGATTTCGTGGTGTATTGTGACGCAGCGATATCGGGGTTGGATGCGGTGCTTATGCAGAGAGGGCACGTGATAGCATACGCATCGAGACAGCTGAAGCCTCACGAGGTGAGGTATCCCACCCACGATTTAGAGTTGGGGGCCGTGGTGTTCGCCCTCAAGATATGGCGTCACTATTTTTATGGGGTTCGGTGTATCATATACACGGACCACAAGAGTTTGAAGTACTTGATGGATCAGCCCAACCTGAACATGCTCCAGAGGAGATGGTTGGATGTGGTAAAGGATTATGACTGCGAGATCCTGTACCACCCGGGCAAGGCTAACGTTGTAGCCGATGCCCTGAGCCGTAGGGTGTAGAGTGCTCCGATACGAGATATTTGTATGAGGATGACGGTGATGACTCCGGTGTTGCCCCAAGGCAACAACATGTGGTAACTCATGGAAGGTGCTGGCGATGGGCCAGGAGGAGGCAGTTGTTGATCCCATAATTGTTACGGGTACGTTCCTCCTCGACAACTCTTATGCATGCATTCTTTTCGATTCTGGTGCGGAGAGAACTTTTGTTAGTCATGCATTTAAACATCTACTCAAATGTAAATCCCAACCTTTAACTGAAACATTTACCGTAGAGATGGCTCACGGAAAGAAAGAGAGCACTAACGACATATTCATAGGCTGTACCCTTACCTTAAACGATCATTCCTTCCCAATCGACTTTATGCCGGTTTCCATAAAAAGCTTTGATGTCATCATTGGTATGGATTGGTTGAGCCCCAATCATGCCGATATCCTTTGTTACGAAAAAGCCATCCGTCTCAATCTACCCTCGGGCGAAGCTCTCATAGTTTACGGTGATAAACTCGGCTCAAACCTTTGTATCATTTACTGCATTCAAGCCCAGAAATATCTGCGAAAGGAGTGCCATGCATTCCTAGCTCATGTCGTTAACAAAAAGCAGGAAGTTAAGGAACTCGAGAGCATCCCCGAAGTCTGCAACTTTCCTGATGTCTTCCCCGAATATCTTCCAAGAATCCCTCCTGAGCGCCAAGTCGAGTTCTGTATCGACTTAATCCCCAGAGCTACTCCCGTAGCTAAATCCCCATATCGTCTAGCGCCGACAGAAATGCAAGAGTTATCCAGCCAGCTCAATGAGCTGCTCAGCAAGGGATTCATCAGACCAAGTTCCTCACCCTGTGGAGCCCCGATCTTATTCGTGAAAAAGAAGGATGGATCCTTTCGGATGTACATTGATTATCGAGAACTGAACAAGCTTACCATCAAGAACCGTTATCCCTTACCCAGAATCGACGACCTCTTCGATCAACTTCAGGGAGCCAGTTACTTTTCGAAAATAGACCTAAGATCAGGGTACCATCAGTTGCGAGTTTATGAGAATGATGTTCCCAATACAACATTCCGAACTTGTTATGGACACTATGAGTTTGTAGTAATGCCCTTTGGTCTAACCAACCCACCCGCTGTATTCATGGATCTGATGAATCGGGTGTGCCGCCCTTTCCTAGACAAGTTTGTAATCGTGTTCATTGATGATATACTTGTCTATTCTCGGAGCGAGGAAGATCATAGTCAATACTTGAGGCTAGTGTTAGAAACACTAAGAGCGGAGAAACTCTATGCAATGTTTTCAAAGTGCGAATTCTGGATTAGAAAAGTAACCTTCCTTGGTCACGTGGTTAGCGAGGAAGACATACACGTGGACCCTTCCAAGATCAAAGCGATTGAGAATTGGTCAGCACCAAGGACGTCCATAGAAATCCGTCAGTTCTTGGGTCTCGCTGGCTACTATTGAAGATTTATCCAGAATTTCTCCAGAATTGCTAAGCCTTTAACCACCCTGACTCAGAAAGGTGTAACCTTTAGTTGGGGAGAAAAGCAAGACTCTACGTTTCAAGCATTGAAGCAGGCCCTATGCAGCACACCTATCTTGTCCCTGCCCGAAGGGAAGGAGGATTTCGTTGTCTACTGTGATGCATCCAAGCAGGGCCTAGGCTGTGTGCTCATGCAGCGATGAAAGGTTATTGCCTATGCCTCGAGACAGCTAAAAACACACGAAGTCAATTATACAACTCACGATCTAGAGTTGGGAGCAGTGGTCTTTGCATTAAAGATTTGGAGACATTATCTCTACGGAACCAGGTGCACTGTCTTCACCGACCATAAGAGCCTACATCATATCTTTGATCAGAAAGAGTTGAACATGAGATAGCGGTTATGGGTAGAGCTACTCAGTGATTACGATTGCGAAATACGCTATCATCCCGGCAAGGCCAATGTAGTAGCCGATGCCCTCAGCCGAAAAGAGTATTCAGGTCGTAGAGTGAAGGCACTGACAATGACCATCCATTCCCATTTATCCGCTCAAATCAGAGAGGCTCAGTTGGAAGCCTTAAAACCAGAGAACATGTCGGATGAAGCCTTGAGAGGAATGGAAAAGAACTTTGAGGTCAAGGGAGACGGAGTATACTATTTCATGAACCGGATCTGGACCCCGAGGTACGGTGGTCACAGGGAGGTTATCATGAACGAAGCTCACAATACTAGATACTCCGTTCACCTAGGTTCAGATAAGATGTATCTGGATCTTAAACAACTCTATTGGTGGCCGAACATGAAAGCAAAGATCGCTACCTTCGTGGGCAGGTGCTTGACTTGCGCCAATGTGAAGGTAGAATATCAAAAGCCCTCAGGTCTACTTCAACAGCCGGAAATACCTGAGTGGAAGTGGGAAAGAATTACAATGGATTTCATCACTAAATTTCCCAAGTCTCCGAGTGGGCACGACGCCATCTAGGTAATTGTCGATCGACTACCTAAATCCGCCCACTTCCTGCCAATCAAAGAAAACTTTAAAATGGAGAGGTTGACACGAATCTACATTCAAGATATAGTCCGTCTGCATGGTGTACATGTGTCCATTATCTCTGATCGGGATAGCAGGTTTACCTCGAGATATTGGCAGTCACTGCAGAAGGCTCTTGGAACTAAGCTGGATATGAGCACAACTTACCATCCACAGACAGATGGGCAGAGTGAGAGAACCATTCAAACATTGGAAGATATGTTGAGAGCCTGCGTCATCGACTTCGGCATGTCGTGGGACACTCATTTACCCTTGCTCGAATTTTCCTAAAACAACAGATACCATACCAGCATCAAGGTTGCGCCGTTCGAAGCCCTCTATGGCCGTAAGTGCAGATCCCCTCTGTGTTGGACTGAGGTGGGTGACACACAACTAGTCAAGGGTCAAGTCTCCGATAGCACTCTCACGGGCCCAGAAATCATCCGAGAGACTACTGAAAAGATCATACAAATCCGGGAACGACTAAAAGCTTCAAGAGATAGACACAAGAGTTACGCCGATAAAAGACGAAAACCCTTGGAGTTCCAGGTTGGTGACCGTGTTCTTCTGAAGGTCTCACCCTGAAAAGGCATGATACGCTTCGGAAAGCGTGGAAAACTGAATCCGAGATACATACGACCATTCGAGATCCTTGCTAGGATCGGTCCCGTAGCATACAAACTTCGCCTACCACGAGAACTTAGCAATGTACATCCTGTCTTCCACGTGTCAAACCTAAAGAAGTGTCTGTCCGAAGACACACTTGTGATACCCCTCGATGAGATCGAACTAGATGAGAGCTTATACTTCGTAGAGGAACCCGTAGAAATCATGGATCGGGAAGTAAAGAGAACGAAACAAAGCCGTATCCCGATAGTGAAGGTTCGCTGGAATGCCAAGCGGGAACCTGAATTCACTTGGGAGCGCGAAGATTCAATGAAACAGAAGTACCCTCATCTATTTCTGAGTCCATGATTTGTATTCAGAGTTTGAATTTCGGGACGAAATTCCCTCTAACGGGGGAATGATGTGACAACTCGAAACTTTTTCCGTTTTCATTAACCAATTTCCGTTAATAAACTTTGAATTTTATTAAGTTCCCGTCAAACTTCTTGGTTTAGAAAATCATATAGTTTTACATAATTAAATTTATATACGAGTCGGAACCAACAATCGCGCGAAAAACCTGAATCTTCTTGAAAAATCAAACGGTTCTCGGCCTGACTGAGTTTACGGCCGTAAACCCGTGTACGACCAAACACTCGTTTACGGCCAGCGTCTGGTGGACCCCACCACCGACCACAAAACCCCTATAAATACGAGACCCTACCCCTCATTTACACTTTTCTGGACGGACACTCTCCTTCTCTCTCTAAAATCTCGACCGTACACCCCAAAAACACCCTCATTCTTCCGAGAATCACCAAAAATCACCGTTGGGAGTCATTTCGGAACATCTAAAACACGTTTTTCATCGAATCCATCAACCTTGTTCTTGAGTGTACGGCCGTACACCCTTCAAATATGCAAATCTTCATTGACCGCACACCAGTTCACGGCCGTACACACTTCAAAGGCCGTACACCATTCAAGAACCTGTTCACGGCCGTACACCCTGTTCACGGCCGTACACTTGTTCACGGCCGTAAACCCTATTCACGGCCATACACACCTTTCCTAAGTGGTGCATTAGACTGAAAATCCACTTTCCTCGATTCAATCAAGTCTCGATAACATTCCTTAACCGAAAACAAGTGTTTTCTAACACTTTATCTAACAAAATCACTAATTTAGATACATATATGTATTTAATTGTTATTAGGATTCCGTTAAGTGCCACACGCTACAAATCGAGGGTCTTCATTCCAGTTCGTTGATTCGACGTTTGCACACAACTAACTGTGAGTTCATACCCATATGTCTTTACTGTTTTAACGTTTTCAAGGGGGAATACAAGTCAAACATAAATGATTTTGTGAAACTTATACAAAAAGGATTTCAATAAACTTAAAACGGATGCAAATTGATACAATCATATAGTTTCTATACTTTTATAAAATATGTAGATATTTTATCCCTTTTGTATTATGCAGAGCATAAGGGAAGTTTTCATCATAATCACAGAACTTTCAATGTAAAACATGAACTGAATGCATGAATGAACATATAAACTATAATAGGTATAGTTTATGGAACAATTAACATATCAATGTACAAAACATAGATTCAATGCAACCAGATATATAAACTATATAATGTGTAGTTTATGAGATATATTGACAGTAAGTTAAATTCAATGGATTCATTTTATTCTACATGTAATCGTTAGTATAGCATTTTATGAGTAAGCATTCTTCGCGTACTTACTTAAGTACTAACAAAAGCCCTGAGATTATAACCAAAGTCTCCTGGAGGGAGAACGTGAGTTTGTGTATAGATCTATACGGGATTGACAATCCCGCACCATAACTGTTAGCTACAGTTAGGCCGGCAGGCCTGGGTGACAAAGTCATTTCGATTCCGACGCCTGAAGAATGTCGTTCAGGCAATTCAATGGTCAAGTATGGTTATAACAACTCATAAATTTGATACTAAGAATATACGATTAATGTACGAACGGTAATACCTTAAATTAGATTGATTATAAAGTAATAGAAGTACAATACATATTAAAGTTTTCATATAAAAAGAGGTTTCTTATACAATCAAACAATGAACAACACATTCAATGGTAACTGTACATATGAAATATTACGAAATGAGATTCAGTAACAAAATACACATGTTAGAAAATAATGGATTTTCTTGGAAGTATACGAATACAATCATTGATTCATTAACCGATTTTCCTCTCAAAAACATGCTTATGAACTCACCAGCTTTACGCTGATACTCTTTCAAAACTGCTTGTATTCTCAGGAAATCAGTAGACAGGTACCTCCTGGAGTTTTGAGAAGACGGAGCGTATAGAGTCTCGTCTTTTACTTTTGTCATACTTTTGATGTCTATAAACATGAATCAAACCGATGTAAATATTTTACTTAATTAATGTAATGGTTGTGTTTACTTTGATTACTGTAATGCAATGGTTGTGATACTACATATGACGTCTTCCACCCCCGAACGTTTCCGCCGTTTCGGTTTGGGGGTGTGACATAAATTAAGACTAATTCCTTGTTCACATGTATATGTGAGTCAAGTGAAGGACTAGGGTATCGGATACACTGGGTGTGCGCTGATCAAGATCCACCACAAAGATCGATAAGACTATTCGTCATGATTTACTAAAGTTTAGTAAACATGGTTATGATTACAAGTTTAAGTATAATTCTGAAACATTGGAAAAGGTTCAATGTATGGCAAAACGAATGAGAAGAATCAAATTAGGCAGAAAGATAAAAATTTCTCCAATCTGAAAAGATAGGAGAGTACTTTAGTATCGTGTTTTATGATCATCTTAATGTTTATGGAAAAACCATATCACATTTGATCCTCTAAAGACATCTTAGTGCATATTTATGGCTAAGAAGAGGAATCGTGAATTGTTGAAATAGTTTAAATCAAGAAGATGAGTCATACTTCGTTCCCAAAACAAGTCTTAGAGTAATACTCCAAGATTGTAACCTTGAGTGACATGATCTTAAGAAAGGTTTAAAACACTTATCAAATGTAGAGTAAAAGTTTTCTACTCTTGTACATTTGAAATTGGTAAGTTGTGATGTTTTGGATAAAACAAAGACCAACTAAGGCCAATTGTGTGAAGTGTTTGTCTTGATTAGGATCCGCACTAACTCTTGAATATTGGTTTCTCAAGTAATGTTCCTTGACAAAGTGAATCATATATGTCAAGAGGTCAGTGGGTGTCTTAAAGATCTTGTCAAGTTTCAAGAACTAATCAAGAATAAACCTATTGTTAATCACTAGCACACGACTTGAGGTTTATAACCTATCGTGTTGACATATTCTTGTTTCTGTGCCCATTCCAGTTAAAGTTGACTATGCGTGTGAGTTCTGAGAGTTCTCAATTGGTTGCATAACAACCTGGAAGCAATGGTAGGCACTTGTGCTACTAGGTGGCAAGAAATTAAGATTGAACAAGTTCAGTCCATATGAGTTTGGATTTATCACTAACCATGTCTTGTGATTATGGTCATGACAAATTCACATAGATAGGAACACACACACCATAAAATCTATGTGAGGAAACGCTTTCATAAGTAGATTTTAAGGAGATAGCAGTTGTGATATTTGCATTCTCAAATTCGATTATGATTATGACATTCCTTTTCATAATTCGAAATGTGAGAAATAGCAAAAGGTCTAAACACTGGAGACTTATTGTTGTAAGTTCTTAAATTGTTTAGACACACATGTGAGCTATCTGAGGAAAGGTGTATAAGTTTGAGATGCCTAGATAAAGTCTGATTAAAGCATCCCATATAAGAAATATGAACTTTGGTAAGAAAGTCAACAAAGTGTTGATTTCTAGAAGTCCAGCTGATTTCTGAGTACATGTCAAAGCTAGTGGGAGCATAAGTGTTATGCTAATAAGGATGTAATTTTTATGCTAGTGGGAGCATAATTATTATGGTAAGTTTTGCAAGTTAGCAATGTTAGTTATAAAAAACAAAGGTTTCAAATCGCAAAGTTGCAGGGTTTGAAAAGTTGTTTTGCTATAATTAAGGGAGAGGAATTTATACTTTATTTCAATTCTAAAAGCTTAGATTGAGATTTTAAGCAAATTTAGTCAAATATATATGAATGTTATGTTGGAATGGTTCAACATAAGGAAATTCTATATATGGAAATGTTAATTGCGTTCTCAAAATTTGATTATGATTACGACATCTCTCTTCATAATCAAAATTGTGAGAACATGGCAAATAGAAATATTATAGCAAAAAACTGATTGAGTATCATGTCTTTATGTTAGACATTATAAATCGTATCCCATATGCTTCAGGTATAAGATCGATTGCATATGCTATAATATTCTCGTGTTCTAAATTTTCAAATGCCTAGGGCATTTAGAGGGAAAAGAATAGAACCGGATATGACTAAAGTGGTTAAACAACGTTTAAGGACAATCTAAGGTTCACCAAGGATTGGTCTCTTAAGGACAGTTGGAAGTATAATAATGGAAGGACCGTATTGACATTATTATTAATAGACAGGAGTCTATTAATAATGAGTTGCCGTATGGAAAATATGGAATTTTTCCATATTGGGAGTTGAAGAATAGACGAAAAAGTTAGAAACTTTTATGCAAGAAGGATGTTCAAAGGAATGTACTTTGAATTTGAGACTTCATTTCCATGGAATTGTCTTGTAACAATCTCCAAAAGAATATTTTGTAATATCATTGGTCAAGTCTCTGTGACTTTTGGTACCTAGACATTACAAAAGAATCATTGCATGATAGTTTAGAATCTAACACTTTCTAGTAGTGACAAGAATTTGGAATTCTTACACTTGCAATAAGAATTTGGAATTTTGAAATGAGCATCATTGAAATGTTTTTCAATTGATCTATTTCATAAAGTAAGGACCATAGACAAACATAGTGTGCATGCTTGGTGCATGACATAACTATTGTTTAGACAAACATAGTGTGGATGCTTGGAGCATGGCATAACTATTGTTTTAATTCAAGTATTAAGTTGATTATTCGAAACATTATACAATGAATAATGAGTAATCGATATGACTCAAAAGTTTTTGGGCCATATAGGATTAGTATTATTCTTGTGTTTCACTTTGCATGTTTTGACTTCCAGAATAACTAGGTTATTCAAACCGTCCACAGTCGATCATACTTTGGAAGTAGGTATTGAGGCAAGACTGTCATGAATGGGTCTGTAGTTTGTCTAGGACATAGCTGTAGTGTTCATGAGTGCTCCTGGAATAAGATTCGAGTAATGGATTCAACCCACGCTCATTTGAATCACTTCAAGGATTTTATCACGAGTGATCATGAGACGATAATATCTTATATTCTTGAAACGGAGACATGTGAGTTGTAGTTGCAAGTCGGTTGCACATTGACATATGTAAACGCACCAGTAACTTGGATGTTATAAAACATATTGTTGAGTGTAATTTGATGAGTAAGTACAAGCGAGCATTTGGGTTGAAGTTTATCCGTTCCTTTTACCCCATGTGGATAAAAGCGATATCTGTGGGCCCTCGATGATTTAGTGATGACATCAGCCTGCACTGATTTGATTTGTTCAATTAGTCGGTCGTCATAAATCGGAAATCGGGAAACAACAGATGGACAGAAAGAATGATTATAATCCATGTCTCAGTCCATATGATATCTAGAATGGAGGAATATATGATCCCTTATCTAATAGACACGTCATTGACTAGGTCAGAGTTCGACAGCGACTTTTAAGAGCTACGATTGCTAGTCGGGTTGGAGTCATGCTTGCAATAATAGTTATTTGACTTATCCAAGTGAGAGACTGTTGGATTAGGTGTCTAAGCCCATAACTATTATTGGTATGTACTTGACCCGAAAGTAGCATGGTCCATTTGGGTTGCATGGCATCAGAGCAATTTGGATAGACTTTTGTGAGAAGAGGATATTTATGATTTATTAATATATTATAAGTTCTAATATATTAATATGAAATCATATTATTTAATTAGTATTGATCAAGAATTAGTTTGGAATTAATTTTGTGATCAAAAGAGACTAATTAAATAAATGGAGATTGATTTGGTAAATCATTCATTCTTATAAACTGGGCTTATGATCCATAGTTCTTCATGTTGGGCTAAACCCATGTGGTGACCCCATGGATACTCCATGGAGGTTAAAACCCATGGATCATGAGGAATGTGGAAAGTCATGAGTTACATGGTGTAACCCTAATATGCACACTATATAAGAAACCCCAAGGCTCATGAAATTGGGACTAGTGGTTACCTAACCCTTTTAAGGGACAAGAAGTGAGGGCTAGCCGATTTGTGAAGCAAGTGTTCTTTTCTCAAGTTATTCCAATTGTTGGTGGTGTTGTGTGATTCCATTTAAGGTGCAACACTTGGGGCACTAAGTTCTTAAAGGTCCAAGGCATCCAACTACAACAAAAGGTATGTTTTCTAACTTGTTTTATTACCCAAGTATCAAAGTTTTGTATGCTAGTTAGGGTAATACCTTAGAAAGTTCAATTTGCATGTATAATAGAGAAAACATAGATCCAAGGTATTTAGGGTTGCATGCACACCTTAGGAGTGTTAGAATGCTAAAAACCCAACACATATACGCTCAGCGTACACACGTACGCAGGGGATACTCCCCCGGGCTTATTTACGAAAATGCCACTAGGGACCAAAATGCAACACAAATAAATTATGGGGGTTAAAATTAGAAGTACCTTAACATCAGAATGTTACAATTTGTCTGCCATTAGAGAGAGCAGATTTCTCAACACTAACCAACGAACCAATAACAACAATAAGAAGATTGGCCAAAAGCTTACCAATAATTTTATACTTACAACTTATAAGACTTATAGGTCTAAAATCAGAAGTAAACTTTGGGTCCTTCACTTTAGGGATGATAGCAATGAAAGATGAGTTACATCTAAATGAATTTGCTTCCGATTTTGAAAACACATAACAAGTCTGAACACATCTTCTTTTATAATTTTCCAATAACGTTTAAAAAAGGCAAACGTAAAACCATCAGGGTTAGGAGCTTTGTCAGAACCACAATCCCATACCGCCATCTTAATCTCTTCAATAGTAAAAGGAGCATCAAGAAAAGAGATATGATCCGCCGAAAGTTTGGAAAAACTATTCGACATTATAGAAGGTCGTGAAATACTTTCGACTTTAAAACGAGACCGTAAATGATCATAAAATTCAGTATTCACATGAACTGGATCATCAATCCATAAACCATCTTTCATTATCCCCCGAATAGTTGTCTGCCTCCTCCTACGATTAATAGCTGCATGAAAGAATTTTGAGTTTTTGTCACCTTCAACACCCCATTTAATTTTAGCTTTTTGAGCTAAGTCAAGATTTTCCAAATGTTCCAAATCTCTTAACTTTTTAAAACATTGAAATCTATTTTGTATCTCCTCATCGGACACCACTGCTTGTGAAATATGCTCATCGATAGCCATACTATCATCATTTAATTTCTTTTTGGTCACTTCATTTGCTTGTCTTCTTTCTCTATTCCACTTCTTAAAATTATTTTTAAGAAATTGTAACTTTTTCTTAAAAATAACCATGTCATTCGACACACCCACAGTAGGATTCACCCAAGACTCTTTAACGATACTATCAAACTCATTTAACTCAAACCAAGAATGGTACAATCTGAAAGGAATAGGTATCTAACTAAGTTTTTCTCAAAAAAAGAATAGGATTATGATCCGAAATTCCTTTATCAAGAATCAAAGCTGAGATTTGGAAACTTCTCAAACACCCCTTCTGAAATCAAGAATCGGTCCAATTTTGACATCTTTGTACCCTAGACATTAGCCCACGTGAATGACTTGCCACATAAAGGCATGTCATTTAGCTCTGATTCAGCTATAAACTGATTAAACTCTCTAGCATCTAACTCATTGAACACCGATCCTAATCTTTCCGAAGCATCTCGCACTTCATTAAAATCTCCCATGACTACAATCTAATTTTCATTATCATGAAACAACCTTAAAAGTGACCGCCATATGAATCGTTTCCCGGTTTTCAACCCAAATTTTCTATTTTTATTTATTCAAGTATATCATAGTATAATTACATTATGTAGAAACATGTTGCGAATACATGTGTGTCAGTCGAACCTTGCCCTTCTCACAAATCACTAAAGTACCTGAAAAACATTTATATTCAATTGGGTAAGCACGAAACTTAGTGAGCTCCCCAAAATATCATATATCACAATACATATTCATGCATACAATCAATGGCTCTTGATCTTAAGGTGAAACATAGTGTAAAAGTTTGGCAACAACAATGTTGGAACCACTATGGATTAGTTACATTCTTCGAGATTTAAAGGTGAAATTCAAAATTCCAATTTCATTATGGTGCAACAATAAAGTTGCTATTCACATCACAGAGAGTCAAATGTTTCATGAGAGAACGAAACACTTAGATATTGATTGTCATCTAGTAAGAGATCAATTCAAGATTGGTATTGTCATGCCAAAATACATTTCAACTAACAAACGACTAGTTGATATGTTTACAAAAGATCTATGTGGGCCTTAATTTTATTTTTTATTATCCAAGTTGAATCTTGATGGCATTCACCAAGGTTCAACTTGAATGGATGATGTTGCAATTTAGACACATATAAACAATTGATTAGAGAAGTTAGTTAGAGGCACTTAGTTTGTTATTTCTCCTGTAATATTGTAACACCCGCAGATTCGGGCTAGTCAATTAAGATATAATAAATGTTAAAAATGACTTTTTGATAGAAGATTATTTAGGATAACTAATCTTAACCAAATTTATAGAATATGTCACAAGGATTCTGTACATATAAAGAACGTTGAAATCCGACTTCGTATGAAGAATTTATGCTTCTTCGGAGTTTCACGATTAAACCGGCACGAATCTGCGTATTGTAAAATGTAAATTTTTGATACATTACTTTTTATCCTAAGTGGTCTAAATGACAGTCGTAGTGTTCGTTAAACTGAGAGCGTGCATATAGAGAGCGTCCCGATCTGACTTCATTAGAGGAAGTTATGATTTTTCTAAAATTCAGCGTAGCAGTATACAACACAAAAATCGAATTTTAGAGATCGATTTTTAGCCAAAATGATCTAAAAAGAATTGAAGATCTCGTTAATAGGAGATCAACAATAAAAAGACAGTCAAAAACGGAGTTCGTACGTAGAAGTTATGAATTTTACACGATTATTAGCAATGTAATCTTCTCAGACTGTTAAATTTAAGAGCGGTCGAGAATTAGTTGACAAAGTCAAAAGGAAAGTTGCAGGACATGGAAATACCTACGCATGGATATAAAGAACGTAAAAAACGGAGCTTGTATGCAAAAGTTATGAATTTTTGAAGATTGAAGTTTTACCAGCGTTTTTGCTTGTTGCCCACGCAAGTACGCTGGGCGTAACACTAAAGTACGTTGGGCGTACACCGAAATTATGATGGGCATAATCGCTGCTGGCAGCCTATAAATAAGTGGTGAAAATCCCTCATTTTCTCACATCTTTCAAATCCAATTGCTCATATACTTCTTTCTTCTTGAGTCCAAGTTCTTCTAGTCCTTAAGGGTGTTTAGCAAGGCTCTAGGCATCAAAGAGCCCGACAAATAGAAGCTCTCGAGCCGGAGTTATGCCAGCACAATTTCCCGGTTTCCGCTAAAACTTTTGTAAGTTAGATGCACTTACTACACTTTAAGTGTAACTTATGTTTAAGTTCATTATCGTTATTATGAACCTATAAACAAGATTTATCAGTGATTCCAAGTCGTTATATTGATTGATCCACTTACGGGGATGATGACAAGGCTAGATTTAGTGAGGTGTTTAAAGTGGGATGTCCAAACAGTATACTCTATCTACCAAATGGACCACACCTCCGATATGATCTTACATGGTTGTCCCTTATCAACTTAAATTAATGATGAATATAGACTAATAATTAGTCACAAGAAATACTAGACTAAGACTTATTGATAATGATACTAGGTTACGTCAATGAAAAAGTCAATTGCTAGAAGCGAAGCGTTGTCTGAGTTTCGAGTCATCACTTAAACAAGTGAGTGCATAGTTACTTTCATCTTACACATAGATATGAAGTATTTAAGATAATTACATGCTATATGTGCCTATTATCTGTGTTCCTGATTTCTATGCTAGATAACGATTTATACTTGGTTTACTCGATTTAAACTGTATATGTATTTTTATACCTATAAATATAGTGGGTAAAGATGGGTAGATGAAAGATGATATAGATGATGAGAGATGAAAGATGAAATAGATGATGAGAAGCCTTGACTTTAAAGATGATCTATTCGTCTGGCAGAGTATAGATGACGACCACATACTATTGTAGATAGTACAGTGGAACACTAGCAGACTCCCAACTTGTAGGTATATTTGAACTAAGTGTTCACCAGGTGTACTCCATCCCCCACCCCCACCCCCACAGTTGTCTTATTGACATATATTGCTAAGAAATCACATAAGCATTATTGTCTATCCCGAAGATGATCCTTAGGATAGGTCCCTTGAATTAGATGCTTTAGGGACAAAAAGTGAGGATAACGGGAATGGGTAATCGGGTTGAATGATTTGATGAAAATATATAATAAAAGAATTTAATTATTATGGGTTGAAAACCCTATGTGCTCACCAGGCTCCCAAGCTTGACCCACTCAGTTTTTTGTATTACAGATAGTGGCACGAGAGCACATGTGTTATGATCAGATGATAGATTTATGGATTATAGGTCAATAGAATGATAAATGTTTGTAAGGCATGTATTATTTCTATTTATGTTTATGTACTGTAATGACGATGACATCCCAACGTTTTTAATATAAATACAATACATTTCTTCGGAAATGCTATAATAATATTATTATCATGCTTTTGGAAACAAAATCCACAATATTATTCTTCAAAATGGATACTCTGATTTAAATAAACATAAACAAATCGGTTTTTTCTGGCCATTAAATTGGTATGTCACAAATATCATTGTACTTCTATGTATATATAGGAACAAAGTATCAATAAACAAAGTCATCTTTTTTTTCCTTCTTTTTACTCTGTTATTTTGTTAGAAAAATTCAATACCATTTTAGCATTATCATCAATGAATACAATGTTAATTTCTTTTATATCTATGTATCATTAATGAATACATTGTTAACTTTATATATATATATATATATATATATATATATATATATATAGAGAGAGAGAGAGAGAGAGAGAGGGGAAGGATCATTTGAGAACTCAAAGTTTCCCGAGAACCAAACCAGGACCGTTAGATCAAAATAATAGAAGGCTAGGATCATTTGTGGCATTTTTGTAAATACTTGAAAAAAAATAACACTGGGGCATTGATAATTAAATGATTCAGGGGCATTTTAGTGATGAATTACCCTGAATCAGGTAAACCCCGTCCATATCTCTCTCTCTCTCTCTCTCTCATCCCACCTCCTACCGTCACATCGCCTCCAAAGACGACCCTCGCTCATGTTCTTCCTCAGCGTCATTATCTTTTGTCGCCGTTGATCTGGCAATTGGAATCGATTCCTCGCATGGATCTTATGAGTATCATCAGGAAACGCTTGATAATCTCCAAACTGCCATGGATAACATCGATATTCTCTGTGCAGTTATGCTCGATACCAAAGTAAGTCGTCTCTATTCTCTACTAGATCTCCACTAATCGATCGATTGTTTGCAATCTGTTTTTTGCATCATCTACACAGCAATGTCTAATTCTTTTAAGTGTTTATGCATCTGATATGGATCTAATTTTGACTTCGGTGGTAAAATTGAATACTTCTGATATTGATTCTATCACTAAATGGTGTTCAAAAGTATAATCTAGTTCCCAATTATGTTGGGAGGTTGACTTTTTCATTATCATTTGATGACCACATATAGTGCTTCTTAATTTGAAGCATATCTTCAAAAGTTGTTCGTGGTCATTGAGATTGTGACCTAAATCTAATCTTGATACACACCTGTGCTATTCTATTTCATGTTCAAAGCCATTTCATGTTCTACAATCACTAATGCTACTGGTGTTTGCTTCGCAGTTGTAGAAACCGTCGTATGCAAACACCGCATCGTATCCAAACCCAGGTCAGATTACATATTTCTTTTCTACAGTTGTTTGATTTCATAACCGTTTTCATCTTCTAGTTGGACTACATTTGAAAGGGTTCTTTAATATATGTTTCTAGGGCTTTCCTGATCATACTATAACTCCCAGGGGGTGTGTGGATACATATCAAAACTCTAAACTTATTATTGTGATTTGAAGTTCAATATCAATGTTAGAGTGTTCGGGAAACTGATTATGATTCCGATTGTTGATTAGCTAAGGTCAAAATAATCAGATGTTGAGATTAATTTGAAATCACCCAGCCATCCCTCTAAGTCACAATTACTGTTTAATCTACCTTGTACAGAGGAGCTGTTCACAGAGATGGGGATTATCACCGAGCTGTTCATGTGTGGATTTTTGCTGAAAGTACACAAGAACTTCTTCTACAACGACGAGCTGATTGCAAGGATTCATGGCCTGGATTATGGGATATCTCTAGTGCTGGTCATATATCTGTTGGGGATTCATCCCTTATCACTGTTAGGTAAATTATTGAACTCTCATGGAAGCAAATTTTGGATCTAATCATGGATATAAGTAACTAACTCATTGTTATATGTTTATTGTTTGCAGGAGAGAGCTTCAAGAAGAGCTTGGTCTGACACTCCCAAATGATGCCTTTGAATTACTTTTTGTTTTCCTGCAACAGAGGTAGACTTTACTTTCTTATTAACAGGTTTTTCATTAAGCTACAGCGATTAAATGTTTTGATTTCCATTCCATGACTTGCTATTATTGTAAATTTGTAATTGCAGTGTCACAAATAATGGTAATTTCATTAATAATGAATTCGATGATGTTTATCTCGTTACAACAGTATCCCCAATTCCCTTGGAGGCTTTTACTCTTCCGGTGAAGTATAATTCAATCATTTTTTATTTTGAGAATATATACCAAACTTTTATAAAGTTGTTATTGAAAATTTGAAATCTAAACATGTGCTTGTTCTTTTTCTTTCAGGAATCTGAAGTTTCTGTTGTTAAGTATATCTCCATTGAGGAGTATAAGCAGGCCCTTGCTAAAGAAGATCCTAAGTATGTTCCCTACAGTCTAGAGGGGCAATATGGTCAACTTTTTGACATAATTATGAAAAGGTACCATTGCAATGTGGAAGCACCGAGTTTGGATCTTCAAAAGAAGATCAATCGTTATGCTCCTATGTCACTTACTGCAGAGGTTTCATAATTGTATTCTCACTTTAGCATCAAATTTACTACAATATGAATTATTTTTTAATATGAATCTTTATTTTTTTTCCACAGTTGACCGGTTTGACCAAGGAGGACAAGGAAGCATTAGTGTTACTCATTCATGCTGCAAGAATGATGGATGATATTTTCCACCAGCAGGTTTTGTTCAGCAATCCATCTCTAAGAGAATGGTTAAAGGGGAATGCTCATAAGTCTCATTTTGACAAATTGAAATGGAGTTATTATTCAGTAAACAAAAGCCCATGGTAAGACCCTGTTCTTCAAATACCTTATAAGACCACTCATCATATCTTTGGTATTTGCGTAAATTAAGGTTATTTGGTTTTGTAGGTCTTGCCTTGATGAAAATGAAGCATTTTTGACGACTGCAGACTCTGCAATTAGATTACTTCCGGAATCAACAAAGTCGATTCCAGGTTGGAATGGAATTGAATACAAGGCTGCCTTTTCCATGAAGAAACCATCTGGTGCAAATTTCTACCCCTCATACATGGATAAAATGGTAAAGTTTTTTATTTTTACAAGTGGCAAAATTGTAGATTATTGCTTGTTGACTCAGATGAGACAAAAAGTACAAATTTTCCCCAACAAGAAGGTGTGAAAAAGATGTTAAATTTCATTTTCCCAATTGCAGGTGACCATGCTGCAAGGATATTTAACCCTGGAGCTGTAACATCAGGCTACAAAACAAAACAGGTAATAAAAAATCATTTCCCCTTTTATTTAAAAAAAATCGTTATAAATCTACAGTTATTCACATTACTAATCACATGTTATTAGTAATGTGAATCGTTATGGTACTGTGTATTATTAATCACATGTTATTCATACGTTATTCACATATGAATCACATGTAATTCATATATGAATTAGATTTGATTCACATGTAATTTACATATGAATTACATGTGATTCACATGTAAATCACATATGAATTACATGTGATTCACATGTAAATCACATATGTGTTATATGTGATTCACATGTAAATCATATGTGATTTACATGTGAATCACATATAACACATATGCGATTTACATGTGAATCACATGTAAATCATATGTGATTTACATGTGAATCACATATAACACATATGTGATTTACATGTGAATCACATGTAATTCATATGTGATTTACATGTGAATCACATGTAATTCATATGTAAATTACATATGAATTACATGTGATTCACATGTAAATCACATATGAATTACATGTGATTCACATGTAAATAACATATGTGTTATATGTGATTCACATGTAAATCACAAGTGAATCACATATCAATTACATGTGATTCACATGTAAATCACAAGTGAATTACATGTGATTCACATGTAAATCACAAGTGAATCACATATGAATTACGTCTATATGCACACATGCATTTCGTGTAAGTGTTCTTCGTTAATGAAGCATTCTTGCCAAAGAGTTGATGAAGCATTCGTTAAATTTCATTTTTCTAATTGCAGGTGACCATGCTGCAAGGATATTTAACCCTGGAGCTATAACGTCAGGCTACAAAACAAAACAGGTAATAAAAAATTATTTCCCCTTTTATTTAAAAAAAATCGTTATGAATCTACAGTTATTCACATTACTAATCACATGTTATTAGTAATGTGAATCGTTATGGTTGTTGGATTAGGTGTCTAAGCCCATAACTATAATTGGTATGTACTTGAATTGATAGCAGCACAGTCCTTTTGGGTTGCCCTCAACCTAGCAACTGGACAAGGAAATTATGAAAGGAGAGATATTAATTTATAAGATTAATAAATTAATATATATATAAATGATTTATTAATATGTTAATGGATTAATATATTAATTAGAAATCATTATGTTTAATTAATTGTTAGCCAGAAATTAATCAGAATTGATTTTGGGGTTAAAAGAATTAATTATAAAGTGCAGGGACTAGTTTGCAATTAACTGATAGTTGAATGGAAGGATCCAGAACTCCCTTGGAAGGGGGTGGACGAAAACCCTAGGGGAAACCCTAGAGAATTCGTCCAAGGTGTCCAAGATAAGGCCTTGGGTCTTGCTTAGGCCCTAAGCAAAGGATAACTAGGGTTTTCCCTAAACCCTAGTTCCCTCAACTATTTAAGGAGCCTCCTGGCTCACATTTTGGGTACTGATTTCTTTGGAAGAAACCCTAAGGCCGAAATTGCATACTCTCTGCATCCTCTCTCCTCCAAGTTTCCTTCTTGCTAGTTCTTGGGTGTGATTCCATTAGAGGCATTACATTTGTGGTGCTAAGCTTCCAAGAAGATCAAGATCAAGATCAAGAGGATTATCAATTGTTTGCTATAACAATTGAAAGGTATGTAACTCCTAAACCCTAGTTTGTTAATTTCGAAATTAGCCTCTCTCCTCTAGGGTTCTTGTTTTGCAATTCAAAGTTATATGTTCAATAGTTAAAACATAGATCCAAAGTAGGTTGCATGTGAACTTAGGAATTGTTTTCTAGTTTATTTGTTTTACCTAAAACCCATCAGTGGTATCAGAGCCATTGTTTGTTTTAAATTGAATTGCTATAATTGTTGAATTGCAAATTAGGGTTTATAGCTATTAAACCCTAAAGGCCAAATTTTCGATTTCTAGGGTTTTGGATGAAAAGGGTTTTTCGAAAAACCCTAGCCTCCAAAGAACCCTAATCGAAATTAGGGTTAGGGTTTTGAAAACCCTAGCCTACTCCCTTGTGAATTTCGAAATATGCTAGAGGATAACTAGGGTTTCTTGTTTTGGATAATTGTTACTTAATTAGATTAATTGGATAATTATCCTTACCCTATTTTTCGAAATTTAGAGGGATAAGGATTAGGATTAAATTAATGGATTAATTTAATTAGATAATCCTTACAAGATTTAATAATTTGATTAATAGTTAATTAAAAGATAAATATTAAATCTAGTTAATTGGTTTATTTAAATTTAAATTTAATAGCTTAAATTTCGAAATTTATAAACCCTTGAAGTTTTAAAATGTTTTAAAACACACCTTATATATATATATATATATTATAATTAAAAGTTTAATATTATATATGTATAAGAACATGGTCAGTCAAATCGCTAGTATGCCTCATTCACAAAGCTAATCTATAAGGGGGGTATAAGGAAACTGCCTATAAAATGGTAGTTGAATGGGTGTCCACTCTCACCCACCGCTTCCTTGATTAGTGGAGGGTCGTTAGCAGAACGGATTTGATAGGACAACTACTTCTCATTAAAAGTATAATGATATTAAAGAAAGTACTAGAACATTATTTTCAAAATCCCAACTCTAGTTACTTTAGGAAAAATGTGAAAAGTATGCTAATCCATGAAATTGCACATTATGCTTTATTGGTCGTTAGTGGAACGTGTGTGGTTAACCAGCACACTAAAAGGCACTAATAAAGAGTAGTAATGCGTATCTCATAATTGTCATTTTGATGGAGCGTGTGTGGTTTACCAGCACATCAATAGTTAATGATAAAGACAATGAGGTTACCAAGCACATTTGCATGGTTATTCACATCTTGTTTGTGATCCTCGGCATCCCAGTCACAAATAGAAGAGCATAATCTGAGATTAAAACATGCCATTGAATAGTTTCAATGTATCTCAAAAGAATTAGGAATTTCACTTCGTTTGTTTCGTCTAATGGTGGAATTGGTGAATCGTCATTCACCTACCTTTATGAAATTTTCACTTGGATCTCGGCATCCCATTTCTAAGTTGTGAATCTTCATAGTTGGATCCTAACCTTGATATTATATCTTTGGGTTATTCTATTAAGGTATCTTGAAATCTAACTAAAACTTTCTTTCTTTTCAGATGTCTACTCCTGGAAACACTTCTGCTTCGTCCTCCTCCAACCAAAACTTCTCTTTGCTCAATATCTGCTCCAAAGTCGTTATGGATGGCTCAAACTATAACGATTGGATGCGTAACATCAAGATGGATCTTCGTTTCGAGAACAAAGAATATGTTCTTGAAAAGGAGCTCAAAGAGCTTGATGAGAATGAAGCTACTCCTGAAGATCTTGCTGCCTACAAGAAACATTACGACGATGCTACCAAAGTGGCATGCATCATGGTGGCAACTATGTCCCCAGAACTGCAGAGGTACTATGAGGACTACTGGCCTTTCGAGATGAACAAGGACCTTATGGAAAAGTACCATAAGCGAGCTCGTCAAGAAAAGTTCGAAGTAGTCAAGTCACTCATGGCTTGCAAGATGAAAGATGGGGAGTCGGTTGTGTCACATGTGCAAAGAATGCAACGCTACATAGAGCGTTTGGTCAAGCTCAATATTCACTTTGATGAGGAATTGGCCATTGATATGGTCTTGAACTCACTTCCTGAATGTTATGGTCAGTTTATTCTAACTTACCATTTGAACAATACTGAGCAGACCTTGGCCCAATTGCACAACTTGTTGCAGACAGCTGAGGCAGGGATGAAGGGTAAAAGTATACCCTCCACACCTGCGAGTGCCCCTGTTTTGGCTATTGGACAAGGAAAGGGGAAAAAGAGGAAAGGTCCTCCCAAGCAAAACTGGAAGAGCAAGGCTCAAGCTGGGTCATCTAGTAATGGCCCAAAGGCTAAGCCCAATGGTTCCACTCCCCATGTTTCTGATCCAAAAGAGGCCGTTTGCTTTTACTGCAATCAAAAGGGGCATTGGAAGAGATCTTGCCCACAATATCTGCAAGATATCAAGGATGGCAAAGTGAAGCCATCTTCGGCAGGTATTTACACTATTTCTGCTAATAACTCATTATCTTATCGTTCATGGATCCTTGATACAGGATGTGGTTTTCATATATGTTCTGATTTGCAGGGTCTAAAGGAAAGTGAGGAGATAGAGCGAGGAAGGATAAACCTGATCATGGGAAACATAAAGTCTTCACCAGTAACCAAGATCGGAGTTTATCAGCTTCTGCTTAGTAATGATGTTAGATTAGATTTAATAAATTGTTGCTATTCGTCTGAGATGACGAGAAACATTATTTCATTTCATGCATTATTCAGACAAGGTTTTACATATTCTTTTAATGATTTGAATGGTTTAATTTCTGTTTATAAGAATGGTGTTTTTATGTTTGAAGCTTTGCCTTGTAATGGTGTGTATGAAACAGTGACTTGTGTTGATAGCCTAGGAAATAGTGTACTTAATATTGACTTGTCTAATAGTGTAGACAAGGCATGCTTGTGGCATTGTCGTCTTGGACACATTAACAAGAAACGCATAGCCCAACTCCAAAAGGATGGAGTGTTGGAATCATTTGACCTAAAATCAGATGATATGTGTGAATCTTGTCTTTTGGGAAAGATGACAAAATCACCATTCACAGGGTCTTGTGAAAGAGGTGAAGGTCTGTTGGATCTCATACACACAGATGTGTGTGGGCCCTTCAGATCAACTACAAGAGATGCTAATCGATTCTATGTGACTTTCACTGACGATTATAGCAGATATGGATATATCTACTTGATCAAGCATAAGTCAGAAACTTTTGAAAAGTTCAAAGAGTTTAAGCATGAAGTCGAAAATCAATTGGGCAGAAAGATAAAGATACTTAGATCCGATAGAGGCGGGGAGTATCTTAGTATCGAGTTTAACGATTATCTGAAAGAATGTGGGATAGTCTCACAATTGACTCCTCCTAGGACACCACAGTTAAATGGTGTAGCTGAGAGGCGCAATCGAACCTTGTTAGACATGGTTCGTTCTATGATGAGTCGGGCTTCGCTTCCTATTCACTTCTGGGGGTATGCCTTAGAGACAGCCGCCCACATCCTCAATCTTGTCCCTACAAAGAAGGTTGCCAAAACACCTCACGAAATGTGGACAGGGAAAGTTCCCTCGTTAGCACATATTAAAGTCTGGGGTTGTGAAGCTTTCGTAAGACGAGAGACTCACGACAAGCTAGCAGCTATAAGTGAGAAATGTGTTTTCATTGGTTACCCAAAGCAGTCTTTTGGATATTTGTTCTACAGGCCTAGTGAGAACGTGGTCTTTGTAGCACGAAGAGGAGTCTTTCTTGAAAGAGAGCTCATATTCAAAGAGGACAGTGGGAGCACTATTGACCTTGTAGAAATTCAAGAGTCAGCCAATGAAGGAACCTTAGATGACACTAGCACTCAACCAGAGGAAACAGTTCCTGTTGAACCAATCGATAACTCATTACCTCTTAGAAGATCCACTAGGGTGAGTGTGCCACCTGAGTTGTATGGTTTTCATATTACTTCAGATGGTGACACATTCATAAGTGACAGAACACTGGTAAACTTAGATGAACCAGTCACTTATAAGGAAGCAATGGCAGGCCCAGAGGCTTCCAAGTGGAAAGAGGCAATGGACAGCGAGATTAAGTCCATGTATGACAACCAAGTTTGGAATTTGGTTGATAGTGCACCAGGTCGTAAGACAGTTGGGTGTAAATGGATCTTCAAAAAGAAGATAGACATGGATGGAAATGTGCACACATTCAAGGCTCGACTGGTTGCAAAAGGTTTCACTCAAACCCCAGGGATTGACTATGATGAGACCTTCTCGCCAGTGGCTAAGATTAAATCTATTAGGATATTGCTCGCCATAGCTGCCTTTCATGATTATGAAATCTGGCAGATGGATGTCAAAACTGCTTTCCTTAATGGGAAGTTGGCTGAAGATGTTTACATGAGTCAGCCAGAGGGTTTTGTTGATGCAAAGTTCCCCAATAGAGTGTGCAAGCTTGAGAAATCCATTTATGGATTGAAACAAGCATCTCGCAGTTGGAATCTTTGCTTCCATGAGAAAGTCAAAGAGTTTGGTTTCTCTAGAAGTGAAGATGAGTTCTGTGTGTATATCAAGGCTAGTGGGAGTATAGTAACTTTTCTGGTGTTGTATGTCGATGACATATTACTCATTGGTAACGACGTTCCAACCTTGAAAGAAGTTAAGTCTTGGCTTGGAAAGTGTTTTGCCATGAAAGACCTTGGAGAAGCTGCCTATATTCTTGGGATTAGAATATTGAGAGATAGAAAGAAGAGACTAATTGGACTTAGTCAGAGCACATACTTGGATAAGGTACTAAAGAGGTTTAGTATGGAAAATTCCAAGAAGGGAGAGCTACTTATCCAGAGCAATACCAAATTGAGTAAGACTCAATGCCCGAGTACAGATGTTGAAATAGATGACATGAGTCGTGTACCTTATGCTTCCGCTGTCGGATCGATCATGTACGCTATGACATGTACTCGCCCTGATGTGGCATTTGCTTTGAGCATGGTCAGTCGCTATCAGGGAAACCCAGGTAGAGCTCATTGGATAGCAGTTAAGAATATACTCAAGTATTTGCGAAGGACAAAGGACTGGGTCCTTGTGCTTGGTGGCAGTGATACTTTGAGAGTAGATGGTTACAGTGATACCAGCTTTCAGACGGATAGAGATAACTTCCGTTCTCAGTCAGGCTGGGTGTTTTTACTGAATGGAGGAGCAGTTACTTGGAAGAGTTCCAAGCAAGATACAGTGGCTGATTCTACTTGTGAATCAGAGTACATAGCAGCGAGTGAAGCGTCGAAAGAAGTAGCTTGGTTGAGGAACTTCATCGGAGATCTCGGAGTTGTTCCAACCATCCAGGAGCCTATGGAACTGTTCTGCGATAATGAAGGAGCGGTTGCCTTGACAAAGGAACCGAGAGATCATGGTAAGACCAGACATATCGACAGAAAGTACCATTTCATCAGACATAGAGTAGAAGAAGGCCATCTTATAGTAAAGAGGGTGTCATCTGAAGATAACCCTGCAGATCCTCTCACAAAGGGTCTGAGTAGGGCTAAGCATATTCAGCATGCTCGGAGCATAGGACTGAAAGATGATATTAGTTTTAGTAGTTAGATTAGTTTTTGAAACTTGTAACAAAGTAAATGTAATTGACCTTTGGTGATTAAATAATAAAGTATTATTTATAAGTTTGGCTACTACCTTTTGTCAATTGTTTATTACTGTGTTTCATTTTTGCATGTTTTACTTCCTGAATAATGAGATTATTCAAACTCCACAGTCGCTCGTACTCTTGGAAGTAAGTAGTGAATTAAGACTGTCATGAATTGGATTGCAGATTGTCTAAGGATAGACATGGCAATAGAATTGCTGCAACGTTCATGAGTACTCAGAAATTGAGATTTGAGTATTGGATAAACCCTCGCTCAGAGTATTACTTCATGGAATTCATCACGAGTAATACTGAGACGATAATATCTTATAATCTTGAAACGAAGATATATGAGTTGTAATTTACAAGTCGGTTGTGCATTGGTGATACGAAAACGCATCAGTAACTTGGTGTTATAAAACGTATTGTCATGCATAATTTGATGAGTAAAAGATACAAGCATATAAGTCAACGTTTATTCGTTCCTTTTGCCCTAACAGGAAAAGCGATATTTGTGGGCCCCTCGATGATTTGGTGTTGACTTATGTGCTGGGCCCAGCCAGGACTAAATTGATGTGTTCGATTAGAAGTCCTTCATCATCACAAACCAGGAATCGGGAAACATAGATTCTGGACAAAGAGATTGATTACATTCCATGTCTTTTGTCTGGGGATATCAAGCAGAACGAAGGGTTATATGATCACTTATCTTAGGACACATAACTGACTGGGTCAGAGTTCGGCAGCAGCTTTTTGGAAGCTACAATTTGCTGGTCAAATTTAGAAGGCATACTAGCAATTATAGTTACAGACTTATCCAAGTGGGAGACTGTTGGATTAGGTGTCTAAGCCCATAACTATAATTGGTATGTACTTGAATTGATAGCAGCACAGTCCTTTTGGGTTGCCCTCAACCTAGCAACTGGACAAGGAAATTATGAAAGGAGAGATATTAATTTATAAGATTAATAAATTAATATATATATATATATATATATATATATATATATATTTATATATATATAAATGATTTATTAATATGTTAATGGATTAATATATTAATTAGAAATCATTATGTTTAATTAATTGTTAGCCAGAAATTAATCAGAATTGATTTTGGGGTTAAAAGAATTAATTATAAAGTGCAGGGACTAGTTTGCAATTAACTGATAGTTGAATGGAAGGATCCAGAACTCCCTTGGAAGGGGGTGGACGAAAACCCTAGGAGAAACCCTAGAGAATTCGTCCAAGGGGTCCAAGATAAGGCCTTGGGTCTTGCTTAGGCCCTAAGCAAAGGATAACTAGGGTTTTCCCTAAACCCTAGTTCCCTCAACTATTTAAGGAGCCTCATGGCTCACATTTTGGGTACTGATTTCTTTGGAAGAAACCCTAAGGCCGAAATTGCATACTCTTTGCATCCTCTCTCCTCCAAGTTTCCTTCTTGCTAGTTCTTGGGTGTGATTCCATTAGAGGCATTACATTTGTGGTGCTAAGCTTCCAAGAAGATCAAGAGGATTATCAATTGTTTGCTATAACAATTGAAAGGTATGTAACTCCTAAACCCTAGTTTGTTAATTTCGAAATCAGCCTCTCTCCTCTAGGGTTCTTGTTTTGCAATTCAAAGTTATATGTTCAATAGTTAAAACATAGATCCAAAGTAGGTTGTATGTGAACTTAGGAATTGTTTTCTAGTTTATTTGTTTTACCTAAAACCCATCAATGGTTCTGTGTATTATTAATCACATGTTATTCACATATGAATCACATGTAATTCACATATGAATTACATCTGATTCACATGTAAATCACATATGAATTACATGTAATTCACATATTAATCACATGTAAATCAAAAGTGAATCACATATCAATTACATGTGATTCAGATGTAAATCACAAGTGAATTACATGTGATTTGATGAAGTATTCGTTAAATTTCATTTTTCCAATTGCTGGTGACCATGCTGCAAGGATATTTAACCCTGGAGCTGTAACATCAGACTACAAAACAAAACAGGTAATAAAAAATCATTTCCCCTTTTATTTAAAAAAAATCGTTATGAATCTACAGTTATTCACATTACTAATCACGTGTTATTAGTAACGTGAATCGTTATGATACTGTGTATTATTAATCACATGTTATTCACATATGAATCACATGTAATTCATATATGTATTAGATTTGATTCACATAATTCACATATGAATTACATGTGATTCACATGTAAATCACATATGAATTACATGTGATTCACATGTAAATCACATATGTGTTATATGTGATTCACATGTAAATCACATGTAATTCAAATATTAATCACATGTAAATCACAAGTTAATCACATATCAATTACATGTGATTCACATGTAAATCACAAGTGAATTACATGTGATTCACATGTAAATCACAAGTGAATCACATATGAATTACGTCTATATGCACACATGCATTTTGTGTAAGTGTTCTTCATTAATTATTTTTTAAAATTTTCTTGTAAATTTCACAGTTAAATCTTAAAAGATACAATCACATGTGAATATCACATTATATAATAACATGTGAATCTTACATGATATATACATGTGCGTGTTCTTGCATTAATCATTTTTTTTTATTTTCCTGTAAATTTTGAAGAATTTTTGGAAAATATTGAAGAGGTAAAAAGTGATAAATTGAAGAAAATATGGAAATCTTGATATGAAGAAATGATAACACTGTGAATCTTTGTATTTTTTTTATATTTTATTTTGTATCGAATAAAATACTTGTATTATGTTTATAGATTGATTAATAAAAATGAGATTTTTTATAATTTACTTACGAATATTATAGTATAAGAAATATGCATATATGCATTTGAAAAAATATGCATATATGCACCTAAAACGTTGATTTTTTTGTTAAAAAAATGCAGTTTTGAAAAAAGTTGCACTTTTTTATAAAAATCGCAGTTTTTTTTTTTTTTTTGAAAAAAATGCAGTTTTTTGATAAAAAAAATGCAGTTTTTTGATAAAAAAAAATGCAGTTTTTTTTTTTAAAAAAAAAGATGTAGTTTTTTAAAAAATAATTTTTCATTTCTTTAAAAAGTTCATGTTTTTTGAAAAAAATTAAAAAAATCTCAAATTTTTAAAAAAATCAAAAATTATTTTTTTTTTTTTTAAAAATAAATCTGAAATTTTTAGTTATTTTGTTAATTTTTAGTCATTTATATTAATATATTAAATAACACAAAAAAATTAAACATTAAATGAGATTGGTAAGATGACGATCATGTCATTAACGAATTACTTTTGATCCAACGCTCCACTTTTAGTTCTCGGGTTCTCGGGAAACTTTGAGTTCTCAACCGATCTCAACCCTATATATATATATATATATATATATATATATATATATATATATATATATATATATATATATATATATATATATATATATATATATATATATATATATATATATAGGGATGAGATCGGTTGAGAACTCATAGTTTCCCGAGAACCCGAGAACTAAAAGTGGAGCGTTGGATCAAAACTAATTTATTAAGGGCATGATCGTCATCATACCAATCCAACTTAATTTTTTGTAGTATTGCAAATATTAATAAAAAGCTCTCAAATTAACATTATAAAACAAATTTTCGGATTTTTTTATATAAAAAAAATAATTTTCGTTTTTTTTTAAATTGCAGATTTTTTTAACTTTTTTAGAAAGCATAAATTTTTAAAAAATTTGAATTTGTTTTTCAAAAAAACTGCAATTGTTTTTAAAAAAAACTTCATTTAAAAAAACTGCAATTTTAAAAAAAAAAACTCTAATTTTTTCAAAAAAACTGATTTTTTTTTTCTAAAATACTGCAATTTTTTTCAAAAAAAAGTGCAAGTTTTTCAAAAAAAAAAACTGCAATTTTTTTAAAAAAAACTGCAAATTTTTTTTAAAAAATATAAATTTTAAAAAATCAGTAAATTTTTAAAAAAACTAAAATATTTAAAAAAAAACTCTATTTTTTTTAACAAAAAAAAATCAACATTTTAGGTATATATATGCGTATTTTTTTTTTCAAATGAATATATGCATATTTCTTATAGTATAATATTCGTAAGTAAATCATAAAAAATCTCATTTTTATTAAACAATCTATAAACATGATAGTATAAGTATTTTATTCGATAGAAAATAAAAAATAAAAAATAAAAAATAAAAAATAAAAAATGCTATCAAGATTTTCATATTTTCTTCAATTTATCACTTTTCAAATCTTCAATATTTTCCACAAATTCTTCAAAATCTACAAGAAAATTAAAAAAATTGATTAATGCAAGAACACTCACAAAAATGCACATGTAATTTACATTTGAATTACATGTGATTAATATGTGAATTACATATGAATCGCATATAATTCATATGTGATTCACTTGTGAATCACATGTAATTCATATACACAAGTAATTCTTATGTGATTCACTTGTGAATCATATGTAATTCATATGTGATTCACTTGTGATTTACATGTGAATTACATGTGATTAATATGTGAATTAGTTGTGATTTACATGTGAATCACATATAATTCATATGTGATTCACTTTTGAATCACATGTAATTCATATGTGATTCACTTTTGAATCACATGTGTTATTTACATGTGAATCACATGTGATTTACATGTGAATCATATGTGAATTACATATGATTTACATATAATTCATATGTGAATTACATGTTATTTACATGTGAATAACATGTAATTCTTATGTGATTTACATGTGAATTACATGTGATTTACATGTGAATCACATGTAATTCATATGTGAATCACATGTAATTCATATGTGAATCACATGTAATTCATATGTGATTCACTTGTGATTTACATGTGAATCATATGTAATTCATATGTGATTCACTTATGAATCACATGTAATTCATATGTGATTTACATGTGAATCACATGTAATTGGTATGATGGAATCATGTAAAGGAATGAAATTACTTTATCAAGTCTTGATTATGATCAAATTCCATAGAGTTGAGGTGTTGTGTTTACCTTATACACTTATCAAGTCTTGATTCTTCAACATTTAGATGTTGAAGCTCAGTCGGTCATCAACAACAAGAGGGGATGATTTTGTTTGAAAGAATCGCTCCTTCAACAAATTGTGTAAGGCCTGCATTTAGGATCAAGAAACACAGACACGGTTAAGCACACACATTAAGATAAATGATATATATAAAGAGAGATAGACACAAAGTACATGAGTAAAAAAATAAATATAAATCCCAATAAAAGTGGCTCCAGAAATTATGCATCATATAGTTGTATTAAAAAAACAAATAACAGTTGTCCTAACAAGCTAAATGTTCTATAATAGTAAGAGAAGAACTTATAAGTTATATTGGCTCTTGCCTAAAGTACATGTGTTAAAGCATCCTCTTGGCTAAAATATATATTTGATTTGATGAATAGACAAGATTATGAATTTCATGAAATTCTAAGGCATTATGGACAAGCATCTCAAGATAAGGCAATCTTTAGGAAGCTGAGCCAATCCCTCACAGAAGATGAAAAGGCCCCAACTGCAAACTTGTTTTCTAAAACAAGTTAATTTTTCATGTCCTATATGTCAACATTTAGCAAATCAGATGATAATACTTCAGAAGAATGCAACAAGAAATATAAGGTAGCTGCTAATGCTAATCCTTGTTGGACACATACACATGTGCCAAAAATTTGATGAATACATTACATTTCTGAAAAGGTTTTCCCAATAAATTATATAAACTTTTGTATACGACAACTAATACTTTCTATTAGCAACATGCAGACAGCGCACACTGACAAATAAACTACCGTGTTTAGTTGGTATACAGTATATTAACTAGACATATTAGAAAACTATAGATTGTACCTTCAACGAGCAGTTCTGGTGGAACAACAGCAGGAGCATACAAATTTACAAAAGTTATTAACAACATTTTCTTTTCCAAAAATAAGTTTTTCAGGGTGAAAGAGTTGGCAATAAGTTCCTGTTCTAACTTCATCAATGACACTTGGCTCAAGATTAACAAATATTGCTCTTGGAACATGCTTTCCTACTCCAATTTCACTAAAGAACGTGTTGAATGCATCATCTACAACTCCAGGTTTGGTGTCACTGAAAAAAGAAAGAAAGAGTTTGATTTATTAGCTGCATTGTGCATTGTAAAGATCTATTTGGAATCTGAGTGAATCAGGAGATTAAACTGTTGGAATTTTCATAGTCAGTAAAAGGAAAGTAGACATAATGTTCACTGTATTGCAGTCAAAGAAAGTCAACCACGTAGATCCATCGAATTTTAGCTTATGAACTTGAGATCCAATTTTGGATCACTTCAAACGCATTTAATCAGATAATTTTCCATTTCTAATGATATAAGAGGTAAGATCCTTAAATGTATGACCTAACGAGCCCTTTACCACAAATTCAAATCCATCGAGAATCAGAAATTGAAATCATAGAACAAAAACATAGTAAGAATCATGATGTAGAGGTGAGATTCAGAGATTTCATCTCTAAATATGGGATGAAGATGAACACGAGGGAGAGAGAAAATCAGTAAATAGAGTGAATAACAAAAGTGCGAGATCTAACCATCATCCTTCGAATTTGATAATTGAAAGTCTCTACCAAACAAAATCACGATGGATAACCGGCAGGAGAGAAGATTTGGTGACGTGCTTGCGTTAGGGTTTGGTTATTCCTGAGCACTACGAGAACAATTGACACGAGAACAATTGGCAGCTCCAAATTTGATATTTATTTTTCCAGGAGCGATCATAGCCGGAGAGCTGTGACAGATGCTTTGTACCGGAGACGAGCATCATCGAGAACTCCACCGATTTTGTCGAAGATAATATCACCATCGGTGAGGAATGTCATTGAGGCAGGATGAAGAGAGAGAGATAGGGAGAGAAAGGGGTCTGAACTATTTCTTTACTGAAATGCCCCTTATTCATAATAATTATGATGCCCCCGTGTCTTTTTTTTTCAAACTATTTACAAAAACGCCATTGAGCATCCTAGTCTTCTATTATTTTGATCTAACGGCTTACAATCGGTTCTCGGATTCTCGGGAAACTTTGAGTTCTCAAATGATCCTTGCTCTCTCTCTCTCTCTCTCTCTATATATATATATATATATATATATATATATATATATATATATATATATATATATATATATATAATGAATGAAATTTGGGTATACATGTTTTTCTTTTTGTGACTGTTTGTAAATGAAAAACCATATTTATTAATGAGCGATTTCATATTTTCAGGGTTTTGAAAAAAAAACATATATTGTAAAGTTTATCGTTTTATGCTCTAAAAATAATATGCAATTATGCATATCAAAGTTTTTTTCTTGTATGTACTTGTTATTATTATTGGGAGGGCATATCATGAATGTTTTTGAAATTTACAAACTTTTCCAACAAGCAAGCATGTATGAAACATAAGAGCAATTTTAAAAGCCATGTTTATTTATTCAAACGATTTTAATAAAAACAGAAAAAATGTTTTTAAAGGCAATCAGTATTTATGCCCATTATTGATGTTTTAGTTGTTGGATAAAAATTGGTGTATATAAAGTATAAACCTAAAAAATCAAAGGATTGGTAGGCCAAACATGGCATAAATTCATGGGTCTATATCTTGTTGATTAAGAAAGTTAACATTTTTCAAACATTTATTCAGTTTCTTCAAAATCTGTCAACTAACACAACCATAATCAACTACACAATTCATTGCTTGCTTTTATACCCCACACCCAATCACTCTCTTTCATTTTGATATTTCAAATTTCAACCACCACATTCTCCTATTAGTCATTAACCAAATTTGGCAAAATTGATGAATTAAATAGGTTAAATAATAAGTCAAAATTAGTTTCTTTTCTGTTCATTAAAAAATTTTTTTTTTTTCCCTTGAGATATATATCATAGATACCTCTGAGCTGCCACACACACTGCCCTAACTCATGATGAGAGACAACCCGTAGTGCTCACAAAGAACCCAATCAACACTAGGATTATAACTCTCATATTGCGTCTGTCAAGACTCGAACAGTCGAACCCTCAACATTTTCTGCAAGTATACCACCTCGAAACCAACTCTGGTGGCATGTTATATGACTTGCTATTCGGTGCATGTACATTACATATTCTTGACTCTCTCTCTCTCTCTCTCTATATATATATATATAATGTATTGCACCAAAAATCATTCCATCATATTTGCTATTACAATCGAATGTCTAATAACTTAAAAGTAACCAATATACAATGAATGTATGCCGAACTGCTTGAGGCATATAACTAACAAATTCCAAATCTTTGATGTAATGCAATAACTTGCAAGGTTTAATGGTGGCCCATACGTTACTAAATTCCCCTTTCAATCTGAGATATTAGGAACAAGATGCTTGCAAGAATTAGTTAATTCATGAAATCAAATCTAGGTTTAGGGTAATAACTATGAGTTAAAATAGGTAATCAATATAGACTTTCACAATAAGGCAATTTGAGCACCCACCTCAATCTTTATGTTCAAATGTTTTTGGTTGTCGTTCTTCAATCAATGTTTGGACTCTCTGCATTGTTTACATATTTTCACCATGAAACAAGAGAAAGATAATAAAGATTTACAACCACATTTTCAAGAACATTATTGAACTGAGTTTACCTTAAGAGAATTGTCAACTTCCTCTAGCTTTTGTAGTATTCCAAATTCACCAACAGGAGAGAGAATATCAGGCCTAATGGATTTCAAGGGAGACATCTGCCATTTACCAAGGGATAAACAATGACACATACTAAACATTTTAGTACACTGTTGAGAAAATATATGATGCATACCGGTGCAGCATATGATTGGACATTTCTTGAAGAACTGGCATCTTCCAAGGTTGAAACTTGCCTAGAGAAAGTTTGATTTCGAATTTCTGAAAGTCGCATCAGCACAAACTGGACAAAATCATTAACAAACATGATACAACTTTCAAGTTTCAACATCTAATCAACAACAAATGGCGTTTAATCTAAGGATACCTTTTTGAATGCTCGAGGATCGACAATGCCTTCAATTTGAACATTATCACTTGGAGGCCTTCTTACACCAACATTCTCAATTCTAATGGAGTAGACACCATAACGAGACTGCAGATACCCTGAGTATGATGATTTTTAGAATCAACAAGAAAGATAATCCAGAAGGTCATGTAAAGATAATGGAAGTCTGATTAATCAACTTAGTGTTAGATAAGAACATATTAACATACCCTGTTCAATCACAACATCAGCAACAGAAGGTAACAGAACATGTTTCTCTTTCTTCAAGACCCCAAAACATGGAAATGGAACTGGCTTAGTTACCTGTGTCATAAAAATCATCACAATCACTACTTGTTTGCCATTAATCGAAAAGACAGCGTACATGTTGATGAAATTTAATTACTTTGTAGACGATGGAATTGGGGGTGACATAGAGCTTTCGTGATTGTATCATACGCCGGAGTATGTATCGACGAACGGGAATGTACAGGAACATGAGCAAGCCGAAACCCCATGCCAAAATCAATAGCAACGAATAAAGTATCCACTGTGTCGTCTTAAGCTTTATGAAATCATCCTCAGCTTCTTCGAAGCTTGCAGAATATAGTATGGGCTCATCGTCATCTTCACCATCGTTAGCTTCACGCGTGTCGGACAACAACCCTTTCTCCAGATGATCAATCTCACCAATCCCACCGTTTTGTGATTCCATCTGAAGTGATGAAAACCCTAAAATCATTAACTTGTAAATAGAATTTCTGTTGATAGATGGAATACACGAATCGAATTGATGAACAAGTACCTACCAATGTGATTATTATCAGAACAGGGATGCAATGGAATCACTGATTTTGTTTCTCGTTTGGTTTGGATGAACTCATATCAGAAATTTTCTAAGTTACAGGGGGTAATAATGTAATAGTTAAAAGTTGGAGGGATAGTAATGTAGTTAAATAAAGTCAGGGGTTGTTGGTGCACTTTAAGCAACGAAATTTCCGAATGTTGTCGTCACTCAATGGTACGCAAAAGGGTTTTATGGAATAAACTATAAACCCTAGTTTAGTAGAAGCAGCAACGAGATACGAAATTAGCTATGGAGGACGGGAAGATGAAGAAGAATAGCATTGGGCAACCAAAGGAGATTTTCGCTTCCTGTGATTTCTCTAGTCTTGGGCTTCACCCTGCCTTATGTGACCAGCTTCGAGGTATGTCTTAGCATATCTTCATAAGAACACATCATATGCGTCCTTTCCAATTTCCATCTACAATTACAATGAAACGAGTAAGGATTACGATAGTTCCACTAGGGAAAAAGGATGAATCTTGCGACTTGTACTCCCTCTTTCCCACGATTGGATCGATTTTGTAATCGTTTGAAAGATGTATGATGCTTTTCAGCTCACCTTTATTCTGATTTGAATTGCTTGCTTGCATTGACAGACAGGATGGGCTATCAAGCTCCGACATTAGTTCAAGCACAAGCTATTCCAGTTATTCTCTCAGGAAGACATGTGTAATTTCCTTCCCAATCTGTCTGTCTAAATCTCTCATTTCTTCGTTTTTTTTGTCCATCTCTTTAATTTGTGGAATGAACAATTACAGGCTCGTTAATGCAGCTACAGGCACAGGCAAAACTGTAACATACCTTGCTCCTGTCATTCATCAGTTGCAAAAGTGTGATCCTAGGATTCAACGATCTGATGGTACTTTTGGTATGTGCTCTTGGTCTCCATATGAATTATTGTTCCATCCATTCATGTTCTTATCCTTTTAGTTGGTAGGAAGAACTCCATATATAGTTCTAATATGATCCACCGTTATCTTGTTAAACAGAAACATAGAAGTTCATGTTTCAGTGTTTTAATAGGTGCTAACTTAAATTCAACTTTGATAACAGCATTGGTGCTTGTACCAACACACGAGCTCTGCATGCAGGTATATGAAAATCTACAGAAGTTATTGCACCGATTCCATTGGATTGTTCCAGGTTATATAATGGGTGGTGAAAACAGGTCAAAAGAGAAAGCCAGGTTGCGTAAAGGTAACAACTTTTTCACTACTTATTTCATCAAGATTTTAAAAAGACCAAAGTATTTCCCTTTCAGTTGTCAACAATTATAACATAAACGTGATCATTTGTGTACAGGAATATCTATTCTTGTTGCAACTCCAGGACGTTTACTGGACCATTTAAAGCACACAACATCATTTGTTCATAAGAATTTGCGCTGGATAATATTCGATGAGGCAGACAGGTTTGATTTCTTAAATCCCATTTGGGAAACTGTATTTCTTTTCCACATGTTTGATCTTTATTCACAATCCATATGCAGGATTCTTGAACTAGGATTTGGTAAAGAGATAGAAGAGATACTTGATATTTTGGGTTCAAAAGGCAAAGATACTAAAGTTGTGAGACAAAATTTGCTCTTGTCAGCCACCTTAAATGAAAAAGTCAACCATCTTGCAAACATCAGTTTGGAAGATCCAGTTATGATTGGTCTTGATGACAAAAAGATTCAACCATCTAGTAAGCAAGCTACATCATTGATTTCTGATGCGATTGAAAGACTAGAGAATTCTGGGAAAGTATCAGTTGCTTCAAGTGAGGAATATAATCTTCCAGCTCAACTGAATCAGAGATACGTCAAAGGTAATTAAATAAAAAAAAATACTTTCATAGTTTCATAAGCTTCAATTGCATCGTTCTTATAGTTTACTCATATCCAGTACCTTGTGGCTCTCGTCTTGTGGTGCTTCTTTCCATTCTAAAGAATCTATTCACTGGAGAACCTTCTCAAAAGGTAAAGCCATCCTTAAAAAGGTAATGATGTTTGTCTGGATAAAGAACTGTATACATAAAGACTCTTTCTTTTGTGATTTCAGATTGTGGTATTCTTCTCAACATGTGATGCAGTCGATTTCCATCATGCACTTTTAAGTCAATTTCACGGATTATCAAATTCACAAACAGAAACAGAAAAGAAAGATCTATTTGTGCAATGTAACATTTTAAGATTACATGGAAACATGAAGCATGAAGATCGAGTCAAAACTTTCAATTCTTTCAAAACAGAAAAATCAGCTCTTTTATTATCAACAGATGTTTCTGCAAGAGGTCTAGATTTTCCAAAAGTCCGTTGCATTATTCAGTATGATTCCCCTGGTGAAGCAACTGAATATGTTCATAGAGTTGGAAGAACTGCTCGATTAGGTGAAAAAGGGGATTCCTTGTTGTTTCTTCAACCAATTGAAGTTGATTATCTACAAGAGCTTAAAAAACATGGTGTAATGTTAACAGAATATCCTCTCCTCAAACTTTTAGATGGTTTTCCTTTACATGGTTTAAATTTAAAACACCATCACCATGTGAAAAAGTTTGTTTCAATCGAGATGCATCCATGGGTGGTTTCCTTGCAGAGGTCCCTTGAATCCTTCATCTTTAAGGAGGTATGATTTCATTTCAACAATCTTGTTTTAATTCTTTGTTAAATTACGTTTTTGGTCCTTGAGTTTTAATATATATTTTTTTGGGTAATTAATGCAGGGGAAGATGAAGAAATTAGGGCAGAATGCGTTTTGTTCGTGGGTGAGAGCATACAGTGCGCATCGTGGGGAGTTGAAGAGTATATTTATGGTGAAGAAGCTTCACTTGGGACACGTGGCAAGAAGTTTTGGGCTCAAGGAACAGCCTTCTTTGGTGGGTAGATCTGTCCAGAAGAAGCATACGGAAAAAAGGAAAAGGGACGAGAAAACGAAAACACAGAAGAGAGGGGGTTTGGATTTGAAGAAGAAGAGAAAGACACTAACTGATTATGATTGAGACACGTGGCACTTTGTGACAGGTGAGATTGAGTTAGCAAGAAAAGATGTAAAATGGACCCAAATTTTGGTTTTTTAATTTTAATTTTATAAAATAGAGTGGAAGTTAATGAGAATCTGTGAATGGGTCCAGGGAGAAAAGGGTAAATGTAGCTTTATGTATTGGCTGGCTATGTGGGTGGTATGTCATTGATGTGATGATGATGATGATGATGATGATGATGATGATGTGATGTGATGTGATGATGATGTTGAAAGTACGAATGACCTCGCTTTTATTAGCCTAATCCTCTCGAATGGCCCATTGCTTTAAGAAAAATATGTGACTTTAGTTATGCCACATATAGGTGCACAACCTGATTTTTTTTCTTCCAGATTCAGATCGGTACTAAAATCGAATCGGATCATGGTCAACGAAAGTCAAACCAGATTATGTTTGTTACCATTTAATCAATTAAATGATTAAATGATGTATTAGGTATGTATTCTTTTTTAATGTTTTAGATTATTTATTCTTAACTGAATGGTTAATCGATTGATAGAAATATATTTTTTATGTTTTAAAATGTTTTTGGTAGGATCTTACAGTTTAATTCAATCTTAGGATCACAATCTTGTAAAATGGAAATCAATCATATATAAGGTCCCGATCTTGACAATCTTGATTGCTAGAACTATAAATATCATGTAACTTTTTCTTAAAAGTTTATTTTATATCTTTCAATATATTAAAGTCCATTTTGCACAATCAAGTTAATGATGCGTGTAACACCGACAATGAAAAAATATCATCACAAACCGGTTTATATAGTATTTATAATAATAATTGTCCACCTGTGACGGTATATATTCGATATATTATCAAAGATATAGAAAAACCTTTGTTTTGTAATTTATATGTTTTTATTATGTAATATAAAAATTTATCTATATTTCCTAGGTGTGAATATCGATACAATTCAAATATAATTGTTAACTTCTTCATTTGTAAGTATGAGGATTACCCAATGAATGGTAAACAAAGGAAAGAACCCGCATAACCATGTAGACTAGTACAAACATCAAAAGCTAATTTATTCCTAATCCAATTAAAAATTGTTTTTCCGTAACTAAACGCAACCTTAATTTTTCCAAATCATTAGGTTTCATTTTGTAGGCAAAACTTTGATAATCGTTAAATTGTTTGACAAAACTCCAATACCAATGGAAAATTGTGATTAAGAATATTCGGATGCCATTGGTTGTACAAAGCATTAAAGAAAACTACCGAGTAGTGAGTGAGATTGCGTTTGAGTAGTGTGATTAAACCAACACATCTTTTTACCTATCTATACTAACAAATGAGGGGAAAATGGTCATTTAGACTCCCCTTTAGAAGAAAAAATAAAATAAAAAACTTCAAGCAACTATATCACGCAAACCGGTTTCTGCCAAACCAATGGCCATATTCTCAACTGGTTCAGACACCTGACCGGTTTCTTTTTCGGATCAGATTGGATCCTAGAGGGGATTCAGATTCCAAACCTATTTTTCATGTACCTCAATGTATGTATAATGTAAGGAGCTTGATCCCTATTAGAAATAAATCTCTCATATTGCGACTATTAGAATTCAAAGATTTGATATTTACTTCTAGTGTCTATCATCACGAAGTAACTGCGTTATAATCAAAATAGTGATAATTATAAAATTAATTACGATTTTTTTAGTCAAAAGATTTTGTATTAAACAAGTAAGTCGGTCAATTAATTAGGGTTCCGTACGATTGCGAATTGGTAGGGTAGGGTACGCAATTATTTATTTATTGATTTTTGATTTGTGTGTATATTGTGATGGACATTAATAAAAGAAAGAGTAAATTACACGAATGGTCCCTATGGTTTAGGGTAATTTGCGTGTTTGGTCCCTAACTTATTTGTTTAACTCGGAAGGTCTCTACTGTTTGTTTTTGTTACGCGTTTGGTCTCCGTCTTACCTAAAAAGACTATTTTCCCTTGATTTTTTAATTTATTTAAATAAACACACCCCCAACCCCACCCCCTCGTCTTACCTTACTTACCCAACCATTTTTTCCTATTTAAATAATAGATTTTTTTAAGTAAGACATGTACCAATCGTGTAACAAAAACAAACAATAGGGACCAAGTGCATAACAAAAACAAATAGTATGAACCTTCTGAATTAAAAAAATAAGTTAGGGACCAAACATGCAAATTACCTCAAACCATAGGAACCATTCGTGTAATTTACTCTAAAAGAAAAGCAGGAGGAGACGTGTGGTGGGGGTGAGGGTGGATCATGGATGTGTCTATCTCCAATACATCTCTTCCTTGTTTCATCGTCATTAGTTAACTAACTACAATTTTATTAGCATGTAAAAGCAATGGTAAACCATAATTTAATGAATTAAAAACAAGATCTATCGTTTATCTATATTAAAAAACCTTACTTGCTCTTGAAAAGAAATTTTATTTGTTTTTGAGGTTTTATTTTATCTTTCTTTTTGTCTAAGAATCATTCAATTCATTCTTTTTACTTATCATTCTATTCATTAGATCAAAATATATGTCAAAATTAAAAAAATGAAATTACGATAACATTAATGGTATCCACATGCCATAATCTTATATGAATAGGAATATAAATAGAAAGAAAAAATAAAAAAATATTTATTTTTTCAGTTAATAATTACCATTAATTCCTAAGAAATAATTGATTAGTATTTTGTATGCAAGAATGTGTTTGCAATATCCTTACACTTGCTTGTCGAGGGTTACTATTATGTTTTCCTTTGACACAAAATTTCTTATATCCTCCTCCTAATAAATCAAAAATCTTTTTGACATATGTCTTCTTTTCCTTCATTTGGACACATGACATTTTCTAGAAATTTTGAATTTTCTATTTTCCACTTGTCATTTTATTGTATTTTTCAATTTATTAAATTAAAATTCTATATTTAATATGTAAAGTAATATATATGTAATGTATTTATTAGAAGAGGTTTATATATGTAATGTATTCAATGTATTAAAGCCTTATTAATTTTAATAATTCAAAAATTTTCTCTTTTTTCTTATAAATTCAAACTTTTGAAATTGTTGAAATTTTATATTTAATTTTCTTTTAAATAAACTCATGTAATACATGAGGCTCACACCTAGTTATCAATTATTTGAGAATATACGAGCTCACATAAAAAAGAAAATTTAAATAAGATAAAATAAAAAAAATTTCATATTATAAATTATCTATGAATATACGAGGTCACATGAAAAACAAAATATAAATGAGACGAAATAAATAATATAATTGATATGATATAAACTTATATTTACCAACAATAATAAGTAAATAAATGATTATTTTTTATTTATTAACTAAAATAAATTTAAATAAATAGAAATTTAGTTATTAAATTAAGCAATATTTTATTTAATAATGCCTATGAGTTGAGCTGATAAACTCCTTGGCTTGAAAAAGGCTTTGAAGAATAGTGAAAGTTAATTTTTCATTAAAAGAAATACGACAATTATTTGGTTGGGTCATTATCTTTTCATCTTATTTACGTTTAAATAATTTTTATTTTTTCTGTTTACATTTGATTATTTAATTTGTGTGTTCACATATTACCATTGTTATCTGTTATCTCATGTGACAATGATAACATATTTAACAAGTTAAATAATCAAATGTATAAAAAAAAATTGCCTAAATGTGAACATTTTTTTTTATAAATTTCTTAAAATTTTAATTCTTACAACATTTTTATGATATTTTTTCTTATAGGTTTATCTAATAAAATATTTTAAACTTTGCTTATACTTTTTCTAATTTTTTTTATACTTTCATATAATTTTCATATATATGCTTTTAAACCAAATATTTTCTAAATGTTTAAAATTTCTTTACAAGTTTCTAATTTTTATTTTTTTTTATATTTTCATACAATTTTTTTTATAACTTTTATACAGTTATTTCTAAACTTTTTTTACAGTATTTTTAAAGTATTTAATAGATTTTGTATGACAATTATTATTTTTTTATAACATTTTAAAATGCTTTCGTTAAATACTAGTTTAGAATATTGTATTAAAAAAATTAAAAAGTTTACAAATATCTAGTTAAAAATATAAAAAAGTTGTAATAATTTTAAAACATTTACATTATATAGATTTTTTTTGTTTTTTTTATTTGCTACATAATATTTTCTTTTTATTTTTTTTAAATGACCTTCCATACTTATTATTAAATATTCAATTTATTTAATTTATTTAATTTTATTGTTAGATAATATTTTCTTTAAAAATAATACATATGCTTAAAAACAAAAGAAAAAAAATAAGAGGCTATATATAATATTTCACAAAAAACATATTTATTAATTAAAAAATAAAGTTTAAAATTGATCGATATTTAAATAAATAGAAAACTAGTTATTAAATTAGGCAATATTTTATTTAATAATGCCGATGAATTGAGTTGATAAACTCCTTGGCTTGAAAAAGGCTTTGAAGAATAGTGAAAGCTAATTTTTCATTAAAAGAAATACGACAAATATTTGGTTCGGTAATTGTCTTTTCATTTTGTTCACGTTTAAATAATTTTTATTTTTTCTGTTTACATTTGATTATTTAATTTGTTACATGTGTTCACATATTACCATTGTTATCTATTATCTCATGTGACAATGGTAACATTTGAACATATTTAACAAGTTAAATAATTAAATGTAAAAATTGCCTAAATGTGAACATTTTGTTTTTTATAAATTTTCTTAAGATTTTAATTTCTTACAACATTTTTATGATATTTTTTCTTATAGGTTTATCTAATAAAATATTTTAAACTTTGCTTATACTTTTTCTAATTTTTTTATACTTTCATATAATTTTCATATATATGCTTTTTAAACCAAATATTTTCTAAGTGTTTAAAATTTCTTTACAAGTTTCTAATTTTTAATTTTTTTTTTACATTTTCTTACATTTTTTTTATAACTTTTATACAATTATTTCTAAACTTTCTTTTACAGCATTTTTAAAGTATTTCATAGATTTTGTGTGACAATTAATACTTTTTATAACATTTTAAAATACTTTCGTTAAATACTAGTTTAAAACATTATATTAAGAAAATTAAAAAGTTTACAAAATTCTAGTTAAAAATATAAAAAAGTTGTAATAATTTTAAAACATTTACATTATATTGATTTTTTTTTATTTTTTTATTTGATACATAATATTTTCTTTTTATTTTTTTAAATGACCTTCCATACTTATTATTACATATTTAATTTATTTAATTTTATTCTTAGATAATATTTTCTTTAAAAATATTACATATACTTAAAAACAAAAGGAAAAAAAATAAGAGGCTATATATAATATTTCACAAAAAACATATTTATTAATTAAAAAATAAAGTTTGGAATTGATCAATATTTAATTAGTATTTATGATAATAAGTTTTTGCTAAAAATAAATTAGTAGAAAATTGATTTGTCAGATCAAAATACTATAAATGGAATAAATAACCAATCATTATGGATACTTTAAAAATAATTTTGGAAAATAATATAAAAAAATGATAAATAAAATTGTTATTAAAAGTGGGTAAATTGACTTATCAGGGTAATAAATTTCGTTTTGTTCACATTTAGACAATTTATGTTTATTGTACACATCTGACCATTTACTTTGTTAAATGTGTTCACATGTTACTATTGTTACATGAGATAGTCGGTGACAATAGTAATATGTTAACACATTTAATAAAATGATCAAATATGTACAAAAAAAGTTGTCTACATGTGAACAAAGCGACAAAGATAATTACCCTTTTATGTCATTTTTCCATACTAAAAACCACAAAGAGCTCTCCTTCCAAGCCCTAAATTTGGCGCTCCCTCTTCCTTACCTTTTTTTCGTCAACTAGCCCAAACAACAATAAGAAAAAATAACAACTTTGATCGATCTAAGATGATCAATCGTGATTACTGTCGCATGATATCTAAAGATCCATAAACTTAAATAATGGATTCTTACATCCTATGATTAGATTTGTTGATCATATTGGTTCTAATTAGATAGGGTCCGTCCCTAACATTTTTTTGCACTCGGATGGTCCTTATTGTTTGGTTTTATTATATTTTTCGTCCCTAATAGATATAAAATGACCTTACTGTCCTTATATTTTTATTTTTATTTTTTTCATTACGTTTTAATTATTATAATTTAAAGAAAAAGTAAAAAAGGGGTATACCCACTCATATACACAACATCTTTGTCTCTCTCCCCGTCAGATTTTATTGTCACCAAAGCTCCACCACCAAAAAATTTATGTCGCCCCTCTGCCACCCATAAGACCACCAATCCACTTCTCTCACGAAATACACTTCTCTGCAGAGCACCACTATTACCATCAACTTCCAATGTCATCGACTACCCATGGATGCTCAAACCTGCAAACAAATGTAGGGTTTTCCATCTCATACTGAAATTCAATCTGTCTCTTGCTAAAATCGATTCAATCCATGATTGTGGTTACTGGCCAAATTGATCCGTCTCATGGGTTCTCACCCAGAAATACAAACCCTCTTTCTCTCTTTATATTCTCTACCATGAAAGCAAAATCAGTCTCACCTAGAAATCGATTTCATTTATGGGTTTGTGAGGCAGTGATTTTGTTTCCGCCTTCACCGTCACCACCATCAACACCATCCATCGTCAACCCAAACCCTATTGGAGGATCTGGACTCAATGCATCCTTCTCTTCTATCTTATTCGATCGAACATAAAATTAATCAAGACAGATGGAGTTGGTGATAACATCTGTCACCACCAACATCGACATGTTCTGTTGTGAGTTGTTATCTCCTCCGTCATTCTCTCATCTTTATTTTTTTCCTGAATCATTTTCGTCTTCCCCAGATGCAGGTTAACCCCTATTTCTTTTTCCTTTTCATATGTAGTCAATTTAAATATAAAATGTATTCTTAGCTGTTATGTAAACAAAGTAAAAGTGATTTTTATTATTATCTTTATATTTCCACCTTTTTATTAAGTAATAAGAAACTTGAAGCATCTTATATCTCAAATGATATAGGGAGCCATTGGTGGTGAATTTGAATTACATCACTGTGAAAAAAGGTGTTAGTTTTAGCAAGGATAGAACATGCTTCATATCAAATGAATTGGTAAGAATCCCTTGGTACTGTATACTCTTGTTTTTTATAACATATATACTCAAGTAGTTTCATAAATTGATTTGGGAGATGTTACACCAGTTTACGAGTTCTTGAAATATGCCTTCTATGGAATTTTTGGATGAGCTATTCAATGGAACTTTTCCAAGTTCTTTGTGACAACTGGCAGTTCTGGGTCAGCAAAAGTCAAACAAGTCAACGGGTTAGGACATAAATCGTGATTTATATCTAGCTTTTAGGGTTCTCGGCTCAAAACATTGTGATTTCAGTAAGTACATGGACCGAAATCACCTTGTGAACTCGGTGGTACCTAGACCGAAATCCTTATGTAATTTCGGTGACTTTATGAGGTTTTCGATGGGAAAGAAAAGAAGAAAAGGGTTGACTTCGTGACATGAGGTTTCATCCTTTCCAACAGAAAATATTACCCAACATGTATCAAGGCTACTATCCACCAAATAACAATGCAAACATCACCTCACCCCTCCCTCTTTATCTTTCAGCCGAGAACTCCCTAAACACCCCCCCCCCCACCATTTTCAAAGTTCTTCATTTTCTCTCAAGAATCAAGTCCAAAACTTCCAAGGATTAATTCTCCAAGTTGGTTCTTAGAATTTTGGTAAGTAGTTCTTGTTAATCTAGTGTTTCTACACACTTTCATGTTAGTTCTATATCATTTACACACGTTATTATGTGTTAAAACTCATAGGATAATACCATCTTCAAAGGGTTCTTCAAACACTCTCAAGTGTTCTAGGCTTGAAGATCTTAACATCATCTCTTTAACCAACCACAAGCACACTCAAGGTGAGTTCATACCCCCACATTTTCAAGTTTTTCATGTTTTAAAGGAGGGGAATACAAGTAAAGTTTGGTTTATAACACAAATGCTTGCATGTTTCATTTCTATGTTGAATATAAAGCATTATTTGCATGAAATATGGTTATCACTAGTTTTTAGAACATTTATTTGTGGTATGTTAGTTTTGAGAGGTAAAAATAAGAAAAACAAAACATAAATTATGTTATATATATTCATAAGGAAAAGTTATAATTACAAACTACAAAGACTAAGATTTTCTTTGGACAAAATATGGCATTTCTAACAAAAATAGTTATAACCTAGTTATTATACCATTTTTGTGGGATAAAACCCAAAATATGTTGTTTTGGTCATACATTTTGAAGCTAGACAAAATATCAAGGAGTTAGTTTTACCAAAAGAAAACTCAAGAAGCTATCATTATATGTAAAAATGGATTTTTAAAACAAAAATGGACATAACAAGTTTATGACATCATTTTGTGAGTTCTAACTAAAAATATATGGTTTTAAAACATGTGAAGCTATTTTGAGTTAAAATCCCAAAAATGTTAGAAACAAGTTTATCGAGTTATATTTTCTCAGTAACCGTTAAATATCATCAAAAAGGGGCAAAAGCTAGAAATGAACTTTTTCATACAAATTTCTCATACTTGTGTTAGATGTAAATTTTTATGATAAAATCTCCTAAAAGCATCTAGACAAAATATCTATCACGTGTTTATATAAATGTTTATATAAATGGATTCAACAAAACATTCATAATAAACTACAATTGATATAGTTTGGGTATCATAGATACTACACTATCATTTTGGACGAATCATATAATTATTTAAAGGTATAATTACTTTACACTACATGGCCCCTATGGAAAGGTAGTACTTTCATTGAGGGTTTCATTACACTAGACGTAAACCAGTTGATACAATTTTGTGAGACATTTGGCTTCACCGTACCTACTAGAGTACACACTAAAGTCCTGAATTATAACCAGAGTCTCTTGTATGGAGAGCGTGACACTTGTGTATAGATCTATACATGATTGACAACCCCACACTTAAGATGTTAGCTACAGTTAGACCGGCAAGTCTATGGTGACAAATGTCTAACATTCTGACGCCTGAAGAACGTCGTAGCAGGCCAAATAGTCATTAGCATGGTTATGATAACTCACATGGGGTATTAACAATACATTTGGTTTACGAGGTTAACATACATTCAAATAGTTTTATATAAAGATAACACTTCATAATACTATTTTTCAGTACAACACTACTTACATTTTTTTTGCCTTGGGTTTAAGACTTACAACTCATTCTTAAAGAAAATATTGGATTTTCTGAAAGCATACTCTATCATTTTACAAGGAAAAATTATTGATTTCTCTCATACAAAATGCTTATGAACTCACCAACTTAATTGTTGACAGTTATTCAAAATCACTTGTATTCTCAGGAAACCAATAAACAGGTAATCAAAAGAGTTTTTAGAGGATGCGGCGTCGCCGTGCCGCGTCATTTATTTTTGTCATATGTATATGATATCAAGTAAACAATTTTTTGGATACATGTAAACTTATTATTTATCAATATGATGGTTTTAAGGCTTTGATCACTATTATTCATTTGTTATGACACTGTACATGAAGTCATCCACCCCCAGACGTTTCCGCCATTTTGATTTGGGGGTGTGACATTCTTGGTTGATAAAAATGGGCAGCATGTTCATCGATACTACCCTGCTACCTCACCTTTTACAGTCGAGGCAAAAAACGGAAATACCCTTCTAATAAACTGATTTCATTTCTTTATCTTACAGAAAATTAAAGAACATGTTGGGAAGAAGTAACAACAATTCGGTAAGCCCTGTTTTTGTTGATGAGAACCTTTTCCAATACCCTTCAAACACATCAAAACACTCTGAGTAAAAGTATACTTTTAAAATATAAGTATTTTTATAAAAGTATACGTACACGCATACATACTAGAACAGTGTCATAATAAGAACCATATAAAAGTATTAAGACAAGCTGGACGCTACGATTAAGCCTAGATAGTTATGTAATGATATATGGGATGAATATAGCCTGATCAACTATATTTATGCGAGATATGACTAACATGTGTTTGGGAATGGTCGTGGTGAACAACGAATCTAAAACTTACCAACCCTATATACCAAGAAACTCTAGAATCAAACATAAAGTTTAAAATACTATAGGAGTATTTTAGAATACTACAGATTCACACACTTAAACCCTTCATGCATTTCTCATATCTTTATTCTTGCACATACGTCATGGCAGGATTCCATATGCCTGGAGACCCCTATTTCCCTAACCACGGAAATGGTGGTTGGATCGAAGAGGATCCTGAGGATATAATAGAGGAAGACCCCGAAGAGGATCCAGAAGAGGAAGAAGACGAGGATAAGGTAGACGAGGACTCGGACGCAGAGTACGAGGTCATTAATCCTCCCTATGTCGCCTGGGTTCCTGCACATCATCATGGCTACCAGGGACCCACGCCCTGTTGGGCGGAGGACCTGGAGAGATGGACCAGACAACAACACCAACGTTACCCATACGACATGGAGCGGGGTTTCTATAACCTCAGTCACGGAGGACCGGCAGACAGGGCACTCCCTGTCATGGTTCAGCGGATCGCGCATCTTGGGGATCAGACCAGGGAGTCTGCGAATCTGATCTTGGAGCTGGGGGCTGCTGCGGAGACCACTGACGCACGAGCTTGACGACTGGAAAGGGACTACCCCCGGACATGTAGTGTCATCGATAGTCTCTAGGAGAATCTCACCACCGCCCGAGCGGAAGTGAGAGAGTACCAGGAGAGACACTCGGCGCTCGAAGAAAGAGTGATCGCGGCTGAGCGTCGGATAACGGAGATGCAGGCCTCCATGACTTCATCCCATGGCCCACAGGAGACCACCCGCCGCGAGTAGGGTTCATACTACTCGCATTTTGTTATAGATTAGGTTTACGAATAGGCGTTGGTGCTACTCTTCCTGCATGTAGGTTCGACCCTATGAATAAGTGATTACACTATTCAAGGGGTCGCTATGCCGCCAAATTTTTTCTATTTTCTTGATGTATTGTAGACCTTCCTAAAGGTCAATTTTAACAAACTATGTACTAATACTATACTATCAATGAAATGGGCATGCATTTTATTTCATTGGGTGTTGTTATTTGTTATGCAATTGTTTACTTCTTATAGTAAATTCCATTTTTGAATTGCTTGCAAATTTCAATAACAACGAGACTTAATACACATATAACCAAGACATTCCATTAGGGTAATACCCAACTCATAACCTTCATCGAAGACTTACCATCATTCCACCTTTAAACTGTATGGCAGAAATATGCCACCACGAAGAGTCATCAGGCACGTCTTCAACACCTCAGCAACTCCACCACCGCCACATCCACAGATGGACTTTGCCATGTTCCAGGCTGCTGTAACAGCTATTGTGGCTGCCGTCATGGCCCAAATCAGCAGTAACGACAACTGGAGCGGAAACAGGACTAACAGTTCCATTCTGGGTGAAAGCCAAGGGCACCCACGGGTGTGCTCCTACAAATAATTCATGAACTGCAAGCCTAGGACCTATCATGGCGACAGCGGTGTCATTACTTTGACAAGATGGTTTGAGAAAACCGAGTCCATATTCGAAATATGTGCATGCCCAGATGAATTCAAAGTCAAATATGCAGCATATACATTCGCGGACTCGGACTTGTCGTGGTGGAACAACCACGTTAAAACTCTGACTATAGTTGTGGCCAACGCCATGAGTTGGGAGGACCATAAAGTTATGATGCTCGAGGAATACTGCCCAAGGAGTGAGATGCAGAAACTGGAACAAGAACTGTGGGATCACACCAGGAAGGGCTCTGATATTGCCACCTACACCGCCCGATTTAACGAACTGGCAAATTTGTGCCCGGGAATGGTCACCCTAGAGGCCAAGAAAGTGGAACGTTACATTTGGGGGCTATCCCCTCAGATCCAAGGAATGGTCATATCCGTCAACCCGAGCACCCTCGACAGTGCCAAGCGTTTGGTACAAACTCTTGTCGACCAGGGAGTTCGTCAAGGCATTATAACCCCCACGCCCGAACAACCAAAGAGGGGAGATAACAAGCGGAAGTTCGGGAATAAGAAAAAGGGCCAACCCGCTCAAGACCCGATCAAGAAACAACAAACGGTGGCCGTCCATGCCATCACCGCCCCTACCAACCCTGCACCAGCCAAGCAATATGTTGGGACTCTTCCGAAATGCAAAAAATGTAAATACCATCACCATGGAGCCTGTCGAGAGATGCAATGTAACAATTGCAAAAGGAAGGGGCATACCGCCCGTTTCAACAAAGCGCCGACACCACAAACCACCCAAGCCGCTAATGCTGGGGTGAGTCGCACATGCTACGGATGAGGTGAAACGGGGCATTTCAAGAAGGAGTGCCCGAAGGCACATAACAGAAATAGCGGAGGCGTAGGAAGGGTTCTAGCAATGGGGCAGAAGGAGGACATGAGGGATCCCACCATGGTTACTGATACGTACCTCCTCAATAACTCATATGCATGCATACTTTTCGATAGTGGTGCGGAGAAAAGTTTCGTGAGCCACCAGTGTAAACACTTACTCAAACAGAAACCCCAATCGCTAAATGAAACATTCACTGTAGAAATGGCCAATGGAAAAACAGAAAGTACTAAAGATATATACATAGGATGCACACTAACTCTAAACAATCATTCCTTCCGAATCGACCTAACGTCGGTTACAATAAGTAGTTTTGACATTATCATTGGCATGGATTGGTTAAGTCCTCACCATGCCGATATCCTGTGTTACGAGAAGGTCGTGCGCCTTAACCTGCCAAGTAGCGCAACCCTCGTCATTTATGGCGACAAACCCGACACAAATCTACAAATCATCTCTAGCATCAAGGCTCAGAAGTATCTACGCAAGGAATACCACGCCTTCTTCGCCCACTTGGTGGATGAGAAACAAGAAGTGAAAGACATCAAGGATATTCCCGAAGTCTGTAACTTTCCCAATGTATTCCTAGAAGACCTTCCGTGAATACCCCCAGTACGCCAAGTTGAGTTTCGAATCAACTTGATTCCTGGAGCTACCTCCATAGCCAAATCCCCATATCATTTAGCACCGGCTGAAATGCAGGAACTGTCCAGTCAACTGAACGAAATGTTGAGCAAAGGATTCATCAGACCAAGCTTCTCACCTTGGGGAGCACCGGTCGTGTTCGTGAAAAAGAAGGACGGATCATTCCGCACGTGCATAGACTATCGAGAACTAAACAAACTCACTATCAATAACCGCTACCCCTACCTCAAATCGATGACCTTTTCGATCAACTGCAGGGATCAAGCTATTTCTCAAAGATTGATCTAAGGTCGGGGTACCATCAGCTACGAATTCAGGAGGAAGATATTCCTAAGACGGCTTTTAGAACTCGCTACGGTCACTACGAGTTTGTGGTGATGCCCTTCGGTTTGACTAATGCGCCAGCAGTGTTCATGGACCTAATGAACCGTGTATGCACACCTTAATTGGATAAATTCATGATAGTATTCATCGACGACATACTAGTCTATTCCCGAAGTAAGGAAGAACACATTCAGCACCTACGACAAGTCTTGGAGACGTTAAGGACAAAGAAACTGTATGCGAAATTCTCGAAATGCGAATTCTGGATTCGAAGGTTAGACTTTGTGGGATACGTAGTCAGCAAGGAAGGGATACACGTGGACCCTTCCAAAGTCAAGGCGATTAAAAACTGGCCAACACCAAGAACACCGACAGAGATCCGCCAATTTTTGGGTCTTGCTGGCTACTACCGAAGATTCATACAAAACTTCTCTAAGATCGCAAATCCGCTCACTACCTTGACTCAAAAGGGAGTGACTTTCAACTCGGAGGATAAACAAGAAACTACCTTCCAAACCCTAAAACAAGCTCTGTGCAGCGCTCCAATCTTGTCTCTCCCAGAAGGGACCGAAGACTTTGTGGTCTATTGCGATGCGTCCAAGCAAGGCCTAGGATGCGTGCTTATGCAAAGAGGGAAAGTCATTGCCTATGCCTCAAGACAACTCAAGACTCATGAGGTCAATTACACCACGCACGAACTCGAATTAGGAGCAGTGGTGTTTCCCCTGAAGATCTGGAGACATTACCTTTACGACACAAAGTGCACCATCTTCATATATCATAAGAGTCTTCAGCACAAACTCAATCAAAAAGAGCTTAACATGAGACAATGACGATGGGTAGAAATGCTAAATGACTACGAATGTGAAATTCGTTATCATCGAGGCAAGGCCAACATAGTAGCAGACGCCTTAAGTCGAAAGGAATACTCGGGTCGCCGAGTAAAATCATTAACCATGACCATCTATTCACACATGTCCACACAAATCAATGAGGCACAGCTAGAAGCTTTGAAACCCGAGAACGTCTCAGGTGAGGCCTTGCGGGGAATGGATAAAAACCTTGATGTCAAGGATGACGGAGCTCGTTACCTCATGGATCGAATCTGGACACCGAGATTTGGCGGGTACAGAGACGTTGTCATGAACGAGGCTCATACAACCAAATACTCCGTTCATCCCGGTTCAGACAATATGTATCTGGACCTCAAGAAACTTTATTGGTGGCCAAACATGAAGGCAGAAATTGCTACCTATGTGGGCAAGTGCCTGACTTGCGCCAAGGTCAAGGTAGAATACCAAAAGCACTCGGGTTTACTTCATAACCAAGTTGCCCTAGACAACGGGCGGACTTGACACCATCTGGGTGATCGTTGACAAGTTAACCAAATCCGCACACTTCCTACCAATTAAAGAGACCGACAAAATGGAGAAACTAACAAGGACGTACATCAAAGAGATTGTACAATTGCACGGCGTTCCAATATCCATCATCTCCGATAGAGATAGTAGATTTACCTCACGGTTTTGGCAATCACTCCAAAAGTCCTTAGGAACCAAACTCGACATGAGTATATCTTATCACCCTCAAACCGACAGTCAAAGCGAGAGAACCATACAGACGCTAGAAGACATGCTGAGAGCTTGTGTGATAGACTTTGGTAAAGCCTGGGATACCCATTTACCACTCATCGAATTCTCATACAATAACAGCTATCACACTAGCATCAAAGTCGCGTCATTCAAAGCCCTCTATGGGTGCAAGTGCAGATCACCTCTGTGCTGGGCTGAAGTGGGTGACACGCAACTAGCAAGAGGACAAGTGCCTGATAGCACAATCACTGGCCCAGAGATCATACGGGAAACTACGGAGAAGATTGTGCAGATCCATGAACGATTAAAGGCATCCCGGGATCGGCAAAAAAGTTATGCAGATAAGCGATGCAAGCCCTTGGAATTCCAGGTTGGTGACTGCGTTCTGTTGAAGGTCTCACCCTGGAAGAGAATGACACGATTTGGAAAACGTGGGAAGATGAATCCAAGGTATATAGGGCGATTCGAGATCCTTTTCAAAATCGGCCCGGTGGCTTACAAACTTCGACTACCACAAAAACTCAGTAACGTACACCCCACTTTCCACGTGTCTAACCTGAAGAAGTGTCTGTCCGATGAGACTCTTGTAATCCCACTCGATGAAATCGAGGTAAATGAGAGTCTACATTTCGTAGAGGAACCTGTGGAAATCATGGACAGAGAGGTCAAAAGGACGAAACAAAGCCGCATACCCATAGTAAAGGTTCGTTGGAACGCCAAGCGAGGGCCTGAATTCACCTGGGAACAAGAAGATCAAATGAAACAGAAGTACCCACATCTTTTCCCTAGCTCATGAGTGCCCACTCCAGAACTAATTTCGAGACGAAATTCCCTCTAACGGGGGGATAATGTGACAACTGGCAGTTCTGGGTCAGCAAAAGTTAAACAAGTCAACGAAAGTCAACGGGTTAGGACAAAAATCGTGATTTATATCCTGCTTTTAGGGTTCTCAGCTCAAAACATTATGATTTCGGTTAGTACATGGACCGAAATAACCCTGTGAACTCGGTGGTACCTGGACCGAAATCACCAGGTGATCTCGGTGGTACCTAGACCAAAATCCTCATGTGATTTCGGTGACTTTATGAGGTTTTCGGTGGGAAAGAAAAGAAGAAAAGGGTTGACTTCGTGACATGAGGTTTCATCCTTTCCAACACAAAATATTACCCAACATGTATCAAGGCTACTATCCACCAAATAACAATGCAAACATCACCTCACCCCTCCCTCTTTATCTTCGGCCGAGAACTCCCCAAACCCCCCCCCCCCCAACCATTTTCAAAGTTCTTCATTTTCTCTCAAGAATCAAGTCCAAAACTTCCAAGGATTAATTCTCCAAGTTGGTTCTTAGAATTTTGGTAAGTAGTTCTTGTTAATCTAGTGTTTCTACACACTTTCATGTTAGTTCTATATCATTTACACACGTTATTATGTGTTAAAACTCATAGGATAATACCATCTTCAAAGGGTTCTTCAAACACTCTCAAGTGTTCTAGGCTTGAAGATCTTAACATCATCTCTTTAACCAACCATAAGCACACTCAAGGTGAGTTCATACCCCCACATTTTCAAGTTTTTCATGTTTTAAAGGGGGGGAATACAAGTAAAGTTTGGTTTATAACACAAATGCTTGCATGTTTCATTTCTATGTTGAATATAAAGCATTATTTGCATGAAATATGGTTATCACTAGTTTTTAGAACATTTATTTGTGGTATGTTAGTTTTGAGAGGTAAAACTAAGAAAAACAAAACATAAACTATGTTATATATATTCATAAGAAAAAGTTATAATTACAAACTACAAAGACTAAGACTTTCTTTGGACAAAATATGGCATTTCTAACAAAAATAGTTATAACCTAGTTATTATACCATTTTTGTGGGATAAAACCCAAAATATGTTGTTTTGGTCATACATTTTGAAGCTAGACAAAATATCAAGGAGTTAGTTTTACCAAAAGAAAACTCAAGAAGCTATCATTATATGTAAAAATGGATTTTTAAAACAAAAATGGACATAACAAGTTTATGACATCATTTTGTGAGTTCTAACTAAAAATATATGGTTTTAAAACATGTGACGCTATTTTGAGTTAAAATCCCAAAAAGGTTAGAAACAAGTTTATCGAGTTATATTTTCTCAGTAACCGTTAAATATCGTCAAAAAGGGGCAAAAGCTAGAAATGAACTTTTTCATACAAATTTCTCATACTTGTGTTAGATGTAAATTTTTATGATAAAATCTCCTAAAAGCATCTAGACAAAATATCTATCACGTGTTTATATAAATGTTTATATAAATGGATTCAACAAAACATTCATAGTAAACTACAATTGGTATAGTTTGGGTATCATAGATACTACACTATCATTTTGGACGAATCATATAATTATTAAAAGGTATAATTACTTTACACTACATGGCCCCTATGGAAAGGTAATACTTTCATTGAGGGTTTCATTACACTAGACGTAAACCAGTTGATACAATTTTGTGAGACATTTGGCTTCACCGTACCTACCAGAGTACACACTAAAGTCCTGAATTATAACCAGAGTCTCTTGTAGGGAGAGCATGACACTTGTGTATAGATCTATATAGGATTGACAACCCCACACCTAAGTTGTTAGCTACAGTTAGACCGACAAGTCTAGGGTGACAAATGTCTAACATTCCGACGCCTGAAGAACGTCATAGCAGGCCAACTAGTCATTAGCATGGTTATGATAACTCACATGGGGTATTAACAATACATTTGGTTTATGAGGTTAACATACATTCAAATAGTTTTATATAAAGATAACACTTCATAATACTATTTTCCAGTACAACACTACTTACATTTTTTTTTGCCTTGGGTTTAAGACTTACAACTCATTCTTAAAGAAAATATTGGATTTTCTGAAAGCATACTCTATCATTTTACAAGGAAAAATTGCCGATTTCTCTCATACAAAATGCTTATGAACTCACCAAGTTAATTGTTGACAGTTTTCAAAATCACTTGTATTCTCAGGAAACCAATAAACAGGTAATCAAAAGAGTTTTTAGAGGATGCGGCGTCGCCGCGTCGCGTCATTTATTTTTGTCATATGTATATGATATCAAGTAAACAATTTTTTGGATACATGTTAACTTATTATTTATCAATATGATGGTTGCAAGGCTTTGATCACTATTATTCATTTGTTATGACACTGTACATGAAGTCATCCACCCCTAGACGTTTCCACCATTTTGATTTGGGGGTGTGGCATTCTTGGTTGATAAAAATGGGCAGCATGTGCATCGATACTACCCTGCTACCTCACCTTTTACAGTCGAGGCAAAAGACGAAAATACCCTTCTAATAAATAGATTTCATTTCTTTATCTTACAGAAAATTAAAGAACATGTTGGGAAGAAGTAACAACAATTCGGTAAGCCCTGTTTTTGTTGATGAGAACCTTTTCCAATACCCTTCAAACACATCAAACCAGTTGCATTTGGAAATTGTATGTTTTTCATATTTACTTTCATTGTTAACTCCATTTTTTTTATAATTGTAACACCCGGACTCCCAGGTATAAGTTTTTAAACCATATATACATGTTTATGGACCTACTCGACGAGTTGGTTGCCCCAACTCATCGTGTAGAGACGGGTTAGCCCGCGTGGATTATTGGACCTACTCGGCGTGTCGGAGGACCCTGACTCGACGAGTAGGAGCTGGAAAATGAAACCCTAATTTTCGGGGTTTTGCACCCTATTTAAAGGGTCATTAGCCTCCCTCAGCCTCCCTTACCGTCCCCCTTGAGTCCAGAAAACCCTAATCTCAAATACCCTCCATTTGTGTGTGTGAAGAAGCTTGGAAAGTGGTTTTTGTGAAGAAGGCTTGAAGTATAAGGAGCTTGGAGCAAAGAGAAGCTTGTGGATCTGAATCTACTTCTTCTTGGCATCATTTTGAAGGTAACAAGTCGTTACCTTGACTTATCTTTAGCTATATCTCCTCATGCAAATGTTTAGGGCCATTTATAGCATATTTGTGAGTCAATTCGGGTATTAGGCATGATCTGAAGTTGTAACTTCAGATCTGGACTCCTCTTGGTCCCTATAGCCATAAAGTTATCAAATTTAGCAAGGATTGGCCTTTCTCCTTGGGTTAAACCTTTCCATTAGTTGGTTTTGGCATTTAGGACCATCCATGTACGTAAAGTTTGCAACTTTATATGGAAACCATGCCCTAGGAGGTTGGATCTGCAATATGGAGCTTTGGGGTAGCTTAAAAACGTCTGGATGAGAAATGAGATGAAGGGACTCGACGAGTCGCATAGCGGCGAGTCGGATGAAGATTGCCTGTATAGGTCCTGCATGAACTCGGCGAGTCAGTAAGAAGACTCGACGAGTCAGTTAGGGTTTTCCCGACAATTGGACACGCATGGACTCGACGAGTTGGTTGGAAACTCGGCGAGTCAGTTTGGGTTTTCCCGACAATTGGATATGCATGGACTCGACGAGTTGGTTGAAAACTCGGCGAGTCAGTTAGGGTTTTTATGACTTCCTGGGTTCTTAAGGAACTTGACGAGTTGCTAAGCTGCACTCGACGAGTCGGGTCAGCATGGACTGTTAACTTTGATTGTTGACTTTGAATTTGACCAAGGGTTGACCAGTTGGACTTTTGAGGGTATTTTGGTAATTTGGGATTCTGATGGACTTGGTCCTATGGTGGTTATAGGTGGTTGAGTTCGTGACAGTGATTAGAGAGTTTGATCTTATCACTACAGTTCGACATCGTGAGGTGAGTTCTTCTCACTATATCAACAGGGTCTACGACACCAAGGCCGGCCCTTTATGATTTGTATCCTGGTTATAGGATGGTTGCTATGTTAGTGATCTGTTAGATCGGTATCCTGGTTATAGGATGGTTGCTATGTTAGTGATCTGTTAGATCGGTATCCTGATTATAGTATGGTTGCTATGTTAGTGATCAGTTAGATCCATATCCTGGTTATAGGATGGTTGCTATGTTAGTGATCTGTTAGATCGGTATCCTGGTTATAGGATGGTTGCTATGTTAGTGATCGGTTAGATCGGTATCCTGGTTGTAGGATGGTTGCCATGTTAGTGATCTGTTCGATCTGTATGACTATCTGTACTTGCTAGCTAGCGTATGATATTTATGTGCACATGATTGTTGGTTTGATGGGGGATTGGGTTGAGGCAGGTCCTGCTTTGTGTTGTAGGCCAAGATACCCAGGGCGGACCATATATACTGCAAACCCGGTTAGGGCATACTAGTCAGGCCGAAGGGTCGACGAGCGGTCCGGATAGACTGAAGGCCCTGAGAGGCGGTCCAGACGTACCAATGGCTCGGAGAGCAGTCCAGATAGACTGATGGTCTGTGAGGCGGTCCAGTCAGACTGATGGCTTATTATGCATGTTGTGTTTGTTTATATGATATGGTTATATCTGTATGACGTTTGTATTTTGGGGGAACTCACTAAGTTTCGGGCTTACAGTTGTTGATTTTGTTTCAGGTACTTCTGATGATCGCGGGAAGGTGAAGGCGTGATCGTACACCTCCTTATGTTTCATGATTTGATTCTGGGATACTCTGACACTAAATTATTTTGAAAACAAGTTTTGTAATAATTATTGGTTTTGAAATGTTTTAAAAAGTTTAAATTTGGCATGATTTTTATGGATGTTACAATGATTATAGGGACAACTATTGGTTCATCAAATACAACCATTTTAGGGAATTTCTTCGAACAATTTTAGTTGCCAGTGAGGTAAATACTTCTGATAAGATAAAATTAGTAATTTTGGAATATCCTATGGAAGAAGTCAATGTATGATTTCTATTGTCCATTTGTCCCTTTGTTTGGTATTAGATGTTAAAAATGGTAAGACCGTAGAAAGTATGGTTCGAACAAATTCAAAAATGTTTCTCAACAAAGCTCGGGTTTGCAAAAGCTTTATTACTAGGTTTAGAACAATAAGTAATATCTATTTGTATAACATTCACTATCATTAGGATGTAATTTTGTCAACTTGTAACATCCCAAAAATCAAGGTAAAATTTTTCAATTTTCAAACCAACTCAAAAACCATAAATGTTTACAAAATATAGTTCCCAATTTTCGAAGTTGTAAATCAGAGTTTTTCCCAAGAACAAATTTCATAAAACCCGAAGGATGTGCACGATCATGCCTTCGCCTTGCCCCGATCATCTGATGTACCTAAAACCATAAAATCAAACTATAAGCACGAAGCTTAGTGAGTTTCCCCCAAAGTACCACACAACATAACATATACAAATAATACATACTGCATGCTGGGTCCACAACCTACCGGTTGGATTACCCTGGCCCATAACCTCCCAATTGGATTGCCCTGGCCCACAACCTCCTGGTTGGATTGCCCTATATATTGCATATTGGGTCTACAGCCTCCCGATTGGATTACCCTGGCCCACAACCTCCCAGTTGGATTTCCCTGGCCCACATCCTCCCAGTTGGATTTCCCTATATATTGCATATTGGGTCCACGACCTCCCAGTTGGATTACCCTGACCCACAACATCCCGGTTGAATTTCCCTATATATTGCATACTGGGTCCACAACCTCCTGGTTGGATTACCCTGGCCCACAACCTCCCGCTTGGATTGCTCTGGATTTGTTGACTGGCCGCACAAAACAGTACAGTCTCAACCCAACCACGCTATGCCGAAATATACATAATAGATAACATATATCCAGCAAATAGATAATCATATAACCAATCAACAGACTAACAGGCAGATCTACAAATCACTACCGAATAACAACATCCTATGTACCAGGATACCGATCTAACAGATCACTACTGCATAACAACATCCTATATACCAGGATACATGATCTAGTGGGCTGGCATTGGTGACTTCGACCCAAGAGTACAGTGAGGAAAAACTCACCTGAATCGAAGAATTCTGAAACACTACGATACGATCCCTTTTTATCACTGCTTGTGCCCACGAATCCACTAATCACCAAAACCAAGTAAAGTCTTAATTAATAGCCCAAAATCCTCAAGTTTGACCTAAAGTTAAACTTGGTCAAAAACTCAACGGTCAACAAAAGTCAATATTCAACAGCCCCTCAAGACGTGACCATCTATGACATACGTCGTGAACCATTACAGGACAAAATAGTCGGGGGTCATAATCCTCACGATGTCACAGGCATATCCTTACGTCGTGGGATCAGTCTGAATGCCATTTTGATCCAAAAACTTCTCAATCCATTAAGCTACTAATATATCTTTTCCATGAGGCTTCCTAACACTCCAAGGATCATAAAAATCGATGATTTAAGGCCTTGTATGTCCAATACAAGACTTGAGCTTAAAATAGGTCATCCATGAAGAAAAAGGAGATCAGATCTCAAGCATGAACTCAAACATCATCCAAACTTCAGATCTATAACATATAAGCACCAAGGGACCCTAAGGAGCCATAAAGTCGCTAACTTTATGGAGTCCTAACGTTCTAACTCCTAAGCCATGGAGAAATATGCATAAAACCTTTGATCTAGCAACAAGGAATCATAAATCTTGGATCTAGTTTACTCACATTTATCCAAAGGTGTTGCTAGAGGTTGCAAATGGAACTTCCAAGCTGAATCCATGCTTCAGTGGTGACCCCTTCTTCTCCAAACTACCAAAACTCCACCAAAAACTCAAGAATCACAAGGAGAAGCTTGGGTTAGGGTTTTAATGAGCTTAGGGATGAAGGAGGTTGTTTTGGAACCCTAAAATGAAGTTTATGAGGTTTAAATATGAAGGAAACCCTAAATGATCATGGGCTTGGGCTGCAACGCATCTTACGTTATGAGCTCCTATTGCTCACGTCGTGAGCTCAGTTTAAATCCAAACTTTTATTTCATCACTACTCACGTCATGACCTCACCATGTTCACGTCGTGAGCCTTGGTTTTACCCAAAAACCATGCCTTGACTCCTCGAAGCCCAAAGTCGATACAATCTAGAAATCGGGTGCTACATAATTTTTCTATTGAAGCATGCCTAGTAATACATTTAAAGATTTTAACAAAAGGCCAAAAAAAAAATTGAATTTTTTGCAATTTGTTTTCATTTTTTACCAAAAACCAAAATACATTGCTATTTGTTGCATTTTGTTTTCATATTTAGCTGGTAAAATCACTAAATAGGAATGTACTTTAAATTTGCATTTTTTTTTTGTTTTTTCACTTTGTTTTGATTTTATTTACCAAAAACCAAAGTTCATTTCCATTTGGTGCATTTTACATATTTAGGTTGTAAATGCACTAAATAGCAATGTACTTTGAGTTTACATCTTTTTTGGTTTTTTTGCAAATTGTTTTCATTTTTTTTGCCAAAAAACAAAATACATTGCTATTTGTTGCATTTTTTCATATTTAGGTGGTAAAAAATATACTTTGAATTTACACCTTTTACTATTATTATTTTTTGCAATTTGTTTTCATTTTTTTTTACCAAAAACCCAATTATATTGCTATTTGTTACATTTTTTGTCATATTTAGGTGGTAAATGTAGTAAATAGCAACATACTTTGAATTTACATTTTTTTTTCTGTTTTTTCATAATTCTTTTGAATTTTTTACCAAAAACCAAAGTACATTGACGTTAGGTGCATTTTCCCTTTTAGGTGGTAAATGCACATACCCATTCCTATGTTTCTAATCTAATTTTTAGGTGGTAAATGCACATACCCATTCCTATGTTTCTAATCTAATGACCCATCTCAGAGGTGAAAGTAAGACCTTGATTTTGATGAATGATCTCCTGAGATGACTTTTTGTTTTTTTAGTTGGTTTATAATTAAAATCCACCTTATATGGATTTAGTTGCAATCAGTTAATACAAGTATACTTATTTTTAGATTTAAAAAAATCAAAATGAATGGTCATGTGTTCATTTTAATATATTCAAATATCATTTTTTTCAAATTACACAACTTTATGCATGATCATTAAAATTATAAAACAAAACCATCTTTCATCCTGCATTTGATCATTGTAGCTTCAATCAAAGATGTTTGATTTTTCATTTGGGTACCACAAAATTATTAAAAGCTCGTATTTTTATGCATATCGATGGTTGTTTTTCATTCTGATACCTTCTGCGCAAATTATAGGCTATGGAATACCTCCTAAAGTGTGTAGAATAAGGGGGTAGAAGCTCAACACATGACTTTTATGCGTTTTTATCTGAATTTTGAGAAAGCATCAAGGTGGTTCTTCATTTTTTTTAATTTTTTGTAGCTCCATCATTAAATGGAATGAAAAATTGTAGTATAGTGAAACATCCCAAAATACGACCCAAAAATTTTGTTTTAATATTACTAAAATCACATCATCCAATGGCATACATACTAAGAACCATAGAGTGAGTAACTCAAAAGTCAAGTAATTGTGTCAAAACAAATACTGTATCAATCATATCGAAATATCTGAATAAAACTCCCAGGATAAAACTGAAGATGTGGTGTGTGTCATGCCATCATCCCGAGCTCTTCCCCTTACTTGCGGAAGTAGCTGAAACCAAAAACTGAAACTGTAAGCACAAAGCTTAGTGAGTTCCCCAAACTACCACATACCATACAATGACATGTAAGCAAATACTGGGCCCCGCCCACTGCATCGGCCCCTCCCGGCATCGGACCGAAATCCAGAACTAGCTTTGGGCCCCGCTCGGCATCGGACCGAAGTCCAGAACTAACCTGGGCCCCGCCCGGCATAGGACCGAAGTCCGGAACTAGCTTGGGCCCCGCCCACTACATCAGGCCCCGCCCGGCATCGGACCGAAGTCCGGAACCAGCTTGGGCCCCGCCCGGCATCGGACTGAAGTCCGGAACTAACTGAGCATAGCATAGCATAATCATAACTACTGGCATAAACACATATACTGCATACTGCATCGGACTGAAGTCCGAAACTCATATCACAAAAACATGCTTGAATCACAAAGACATCAAGCACACTGAACTACTGCATCAGACCGAAGTCTGGAACTACTGCTAACTAAACGGGTCGGCATTGTGGCCGTAGACCCGTTCCTACTGGAAGGAAACTCACCTCGTAAGCTGGATGCTGAAAAAAGCTACTCAGGAACTGTTTGCCACTGCTCTGGTATCTCCCCGGCTATAATTCCCATAAATATACTCAATCAAATACTGATAACTAAACTGGGGGTAAAATGACTATTTTACCCCCGGTCAAAGTCAACTTCCTGGCCAAAGTCAACTTCCTGGTCAAAGTCAACCTCCAGTTGACCGGACTCGCCGAGTTGGGCCGCCAACTCGCCGAGTCCCTTTCATCCGTTCTAGTCCTCTACTCGCTTCTACTCGTCGAGTTTGGCGAAGACTCGACGCGTTCTTCTTCGATACATACATCGAGTCTAACTTCATCCGACTCGCCGAGTTGTATGAACACTCGTCGAGCCTGAAGAACAACTCGCCGAGTTGAAGAACAACTAGCCGAGTCCCAAGCATGCTATTACTATACAGTCGATTCTAATCGATTTCAGTGCTTCCAAATCATAGATCTAGGCTCTTAGGGTTGGTTTTACACGTAAAGTTTCCAACTTTACGTGCATGCATGAAGAAATGAGGCTAGAACATCAAAATAAGCTAACAATGGGGTCTTAGGATTTGGAACTCGACCTTGGGTGCATAAAGGCAGCTACTTTGAGCTCCTACAACTCAAATATACTCAGATCTATGATCCATTTCCTTATAGGAGTCCCAATCTCGAGTTTGGATCCAAAAAGTCCCAAAAAGAAGCACATCTAAGCATACAAGACTATCAAATGGAAATAACAAGCAAGGTACAAGCTTTAGTACCAGAATGTGAGGCTGATGATCAAGAGACTTTGGATCTTCTTCTTCTCCTTTGGATCCTTCCTTCTTTCTTTCTCTTCCAAAACCTCCAAACTAGCACAAACACACTCAAGCTCAACAATGGGGGCTAGGGTTTACAGGGGAAATGCTCTAAAGGTGCTGGAGGCTGGGGTGGGAGGCTATAATGACGTTTATATAGGGTACAAACCCTTGAAATTAGGGCTTCATCCAGACAGGAAGACTCGCCGAGTCCTTTCCTATGGACTCGCCGAGTCCTTTCCTATGGACTCGCCGAGTAGCCAACTTAAAATGTCTGAACATCCCGTCTCTACTCGACGAGTTGGGCTACAGACTCATCGAGTATCCCTTAAGAAAATGAAAATTACTTTATTTAAATCACATACCAGAAATGGGGCGTTACAACTCTCCCCCACTTATCTTAGACTTCGTCCTCGAAGTCTGCTGCTGCTGGATCTATAAACAACTCTGGATAATGCTCCCTCATTTCCTCCTCGGCCTCCCATGTCCATTCTGAACCCTTTCGGTGCTGCCACTGCACCTTCACTAGCTGGACTACCTTGTTCCTCAGAGTCTTCCTTTTCCGATCCAAGATCGCAACTGGTCTCTCGATATAATTCAGGCTGCTATCAACCTGAATATCCTCCAAGGGTACAACCACTGACTCTTCCACCAAACACTTCCTCAACTGAGAAACATGGAAAGTGTTGTGGATCTGGCTAAGCTCTGCTGGAAGATCCAACCGATAGGTGACCCGACCTACTCGGGCCAAAACCCTAAAAGGGCCAAAGAACCTGGGGCCCAGTTTGCCCCTCTTTCGGAACTTGATAACACCCTTCCAGGGTGATACCTTCAGGAGGACCATATCGCCCACCTGAAACTCCAAATCCGAACGCCTCCTGTCGGCGTAACTCTTTTGCCGACTCTGTACAGTCTGCAGTCTGCTACGGACCTGCTGGATCAACTCTGTGGTCTTGAGTACCACATCTGTACTCCCCATGACTCACTGACCGACCTCACCCCAACAGATTGGGGTCCTGCACTTCCTCCCGTAGAGCATCTCGAAGGGAGGTCGGTCTATACTGGAGTGGTAGCTGTTGTTATACGAAAACTCCGCTAACGGAAGATACGTATCCCAACTGCCACCGAAATCTAGTACACATGCCCGAAGCATGTCCTCGAGGGTCTGAATCGTCCTCTCGCTCTGTCCATCCGTCTGAGGGTGGAAAGCGGTGCTGAAATGGAGACGAGTACCCATCTCGTCATGAAACCGCTTCTAAAATCTGGAAGTAAACAAGACATCTCGGTCTGACACCACCGAGACAAACACTCCATGCCGTGCCACTACCTCGTACACAATAATATCAGCTAACTTCTCGGCCGATATAATCTCCTGAAGCGGTATGAAATGCGCGCTCTTGGTCAGCCGATCCACTATGACCCAAATCGAATCAATTCCACGTGCGGTCATGGGAAGCTTAGTGATGAAATCCATGGTGATATCCTCCCATTTCCACACGGGAATGTCTAACGGCTGCATCTTGCCGTGGGGTCTCTAATGCTCCGCCTTGACCTTCCTGCAGGTCAGGCATCTCTCCACGTACCAAGCTACGTCCCGCTTCATGCAGGGCCACCAATAGTCGGGTCGAAGATCTCTGTACATTTTCGTCGCCCCTGGGTGGATGGAAAACAGAGACTTGTGGGCCTCATCCATCAGTACTTGCCGTACTCCTCCCCAGTACGGTACCCAAACTCTCCCATGAAGGGTCAACAATCCTCGACTGTCATAGTCAAAGGAAGCTACTCGGCCCACAATCCTCTCACACTTCTGTCTCTCCTCCTTCAGGCCCTCAACCTGTGCCTCTCTGATCTGCTCCAACAATGGAGTAATCACCGTCATCCTCAGACAAATATCCCTGATTGGGGCGGCTACCGCCTTGCGGCTCAGGGCGTCGGTCACTACATTGGCCTTGCTCGGATGATAAAGGATCTCACAATCGTAGTCCTTTACCACATCTAACCATCAGCGCTGCCTCATGTTCAGACTCGGCTGATCCATACGACCCAAAATTTTTTGTTTTAATATTACTAAAATCACATCATCCAATGTCATACATACTAAGAACCATAGAGTGAGTAACTCAAAAGTCAAGTAATTGTGTCAAAACAAATACTGTATCAATCATATCGAAATATCTGAATAAAACTCCCAGGATAAAACTGAAGATGTGGTGTGTGCCATGCCATCATCCCGAGCTCTTCCCCTTACTTGCGGAAGTAGCTGAAACCAAAAACTGAAACTGTAAGCACAAAGCTTAGTGAGTTCCCCAAACTACCACATACCATACAATGACATGTAAGCAAATATTGGGCCCCGCCCACTGCATCGGGCCCTGCTCGGCATCGGACCGAAATCCAGAACTAGCTTTGGGCCCCGCCCACTTCATCGGGCCCCGCCCGGCATCGGACCGAAGTCCGGAACTACCCTGGGCCCCGCCCACTACATCGGGCCCCGCCCGGCATCGGACCAAAGTCCGGAACTAACTGAGCATAGCATAGCATAATCATAACTACTAGCATAAACACATATACTGCATACTGCATCGGACCGAAGTCCGAAACTCATATCACAAAAACATGCTTGAATCACAAAGACATCAAGCACACTGAACTACTGCATCAGATCGAAGTCTGGAACTACTTGTTGGGTTTTGAGCATTCTAACACTCCTATGGTGTACATGCAACCCTATAAACCTTGGATCTATGTTTTCTCTATTATACATGCAAATATTAACTATTCCAAGGTTTCATCCTAACTAGCATATTATGAAGCACCTATACTACAAAGTTCTAGTTAGATGACATACCTTTTGATGTAGCTTGATGTCTTCAAGCTTTAAGAGCTTAGCCCCAATAGTGTGGAAGCCTCAAATGGAATCACAAATCACCAAAACACCTTGGAAGAACTTGAGAGAATATGTATGCACACTAAAATCGGCCCACTCTTATTTTCACACACTTGTCCAATTTTGTGAGCCAAGGACCCCTTTATATATTATGGAGGATTAGGGTTACATCCATGTAAACCCTAATACCCATGACCTTTCATTTACATAGGATCCATGGGTTAAAAGCTCCATATACCATCCATGAAAGCTTAGCCCAACCTAAATGAACTTGGCCCATTCCATATATATAAGAGTCCATATTTAATTAGTTCTTTTTGATCACTTAATTAATTCTAAATTAATTCTTGATCAATACTAATTAAATAATATGATTCCATATTAATATATTAGAACTTATAATATATTAATATAAATCATAAATATACTATTCTCAAAAGACTATCCATATAAATTGTGCCGGTGAAGTGCAACCCAAATGGACCATGCCGGGTCGGGTCAAGTACATACCAAATATAGTTATGGACTTAGACATTAATCCAACAGTCTCCCACTTGGATAAGTCTAAAACTATTATTGAGTATGACTTCAAAACCTAACTGGCAATCGTAGCTCTTAAAGCCGCTGTCGAACTCTGACCTTGTCAATCACTTGTCCATTAGATAAGGGATCATATATTCCTCCATTCTAGATATCATATGGACTGAGACATGGATTATAATCATTCTCTCTGTCCATTTTTTGTTTCCCGATTTTCGATTTATGATGACTGACTGATTGAACAAATCAAATCAGTCCTGGCTTGGCCAAGCACTCACATGTGTCATCGCTAAATCATCGAGGGGCCCACAGATATCGCTTTTATCCCGAAGGTAAAAGGAATGGATAAACTTCGACTCATATGGCTTGTTCTACTACTTGTTGAATCATACACAAAGGCACGTTTTATAACATCGAGTTACCAAATGCGTTTTCGTGTAATCAATGTATAACCAACTCATAGTAACAACTCATATCTCTAGGTTTGAAGAATATAAGATATTATCGTCTCATGATCACTCGTGATAAAATCCATGAAGTGATTCAAATGAGCGCGGGTTGAATCCAATACTCAGAACTTATGAGCAGTCATGAGTGTTGTAGCACCACTTTGTCCACCAACTTGGACCTCTACAAACCAACCCATGACAGTCTTGATTCATATCTACTTCCAACATATGACCGACTGTGGATGGTTTGAATAACTTAATCATTCAGGATGAGCGACTTAGTTATTCTGGAAGTCAAAACATGCAAAGTGAAACACAAGAATAAATGAATCAAATATGGTATCAAACCCTATGAATATAAATAAACACTTTTATTTATCACCATACTGATTACTCATTATTCATTGTTTCGGTTTTATCAACTTTATACTTGAATTAAAAACACTAGTTGTCCCATGCTCCAAGCATGTACACTATGTTTTTCTTAAACAATAGTTTTGCCATATACCAAGTATGCACTCTATGTTTGTCTATGATCCTTACTTTGTGAAATAAACCAATTGAACATAATTTCAATGATTCTAATTTCACACTCCCAAATCCTTATCGAAAAATGTGAGAATTTCAAATTCCTATCATTTATCGAAATCTGTTTAGATTTTAAACTTATATGCACTGACCCTCCTGTAATGAATATGTACAAAGTCACAAAGACTTGTCAACAGTAATTATAAGGTATTCCAATGGAGATCAACTCCATGGAAACTAAGTCTCATATTCAAAGTACATTGCTTTGGACATGCTTCTTGCATTAAGTTTTCTAATCTTACACAGATAACTGCCACCTATGGAGACAACTCCATATTCTCATTTTGACTATCACTTCTGAATAAGAGATGCCTCTTTTCAGAATATGTCAATATGGTCCTTCCAAAATTAGCACTATACTTCCAACTGTCCCTGAGCAACCAATCTTTGGTAAACCTCAGATTGTCCTCGACAATTGCTTAATCATTTTAGTCATATCCAATTCTAGACCTTTTCCCTTCTTAATGCCTCTGGGCATTTGGAAAAATTTAGAAATGACAAATATTATAGCACATGCAATCGATCCTGTACCCAAAGCAAATGGTACACGATTCATGATGTCTCACATAAAGACATGATTCTAGACTAGTCTTTTGCTACAATATTTTTATTTGCCATGTTTTCAAAATTTGACTATGAAGAGGGATGCCGTAATCATAATCGAATTTTAAGAACGCAATATATAGAATTTCCTTAAGTTGAACCAATCCAACATGAAATTCATATATATATATATATATATATATATATATATATATATATATATATATATATATATATATTCTTGACTAAAGTTGATTAAGGTCTCAATCTAAGCCTTTAGAACTGAAATGAAGTATATCCTCTCCCTTAATTATAGCAAAACAACTTTTTCAATCCCTGCAACCTCACGAATTGAAACTTTTGTTTTCTATAATTAACATTGCTAACTTGCAACACTAACAATAATTATCATGCTCCCACTAACATGATGATTATTAGCATAACACTTATGCTCCCACTAGCTTTGACATGTACTCAGAAATCAGCTGGACTTCTAGAAATCAATACTTTATTGACTTTCTTACCAAAGTTTAGATTTCTGATACGAGATGCTTTGATAAAACTTTATCAAAATCATACACCTTTCCTTAGATAGAATGCATGTGTGTCTAAACAATTTCAGAACTATGAAAAGGGATGCCGTAATCATAGTCTCAATTGTTTAGACCTTTTGCCATCTGCTTCAAATCTACTTGGTGGAAGTGTTTCCTCACCATCATTTTCATGAATCGGAGAGAAACCTTATGACCCTTAGATTTTATGGTGTATGTGTTCTTATCCATGTGAATCGTCAAAACCATAGTCACAAGACAAGGATAATGACAAATCCAAACTCATATGGACTGAACTTATGCAATCTTAACTTCTTGCCACCTGGCAGTACAGGGCCTGCCATTGCTTCCAAGTTGTTATGCAACCAATTGAGAACTTTCAGAACTCCTATGCAAAGCCAACTTTAACTGGAATGGGCACAGAATATGTCAACACGATAGGTTATAAACCTCAAGTCGTGTGCTAGTGAAGAACCTCAGGTTTTATTCTTGATTAGTTCTTGAAATACTTTTTAGGATCTTTAAGACTCCCACTATCCTCTTGAAATATAAAACTATCTTGCCAAATATTCAAGAGATAGTGCGGATTCTTTATCAGGACAAACACTTCACACAATTGGCCTTAGTTGGTCTTTGTTTTATCCAAAACATCACAACTTACCAATTTCAAATGTACAAGAGTAGGACACTTTTACTCTTACTTTTGACAAGTGTTTTAAACCTTTCTTTAAGATATGTCACTCAAGTTACAATCTTTGAGTATGACTCTAAGAATTGTTTTGGAACGAAGTATGACTCATCTTCCTGATCTAACCATTTCAACAATTCATGACTCCTCTTCTTAGTCATAAGAATGCACTAAGATGACCTTTAGAGGACTAATTGTGATATGATTTCTAAATCATTAAGATGATCACAAACATGATACTAAAGTACTCTCCCATCTTTTCAGATTTGAGAAACTTTTATCTTTCTGCCTAATTTGATTCTTCCCATTCGTTCTGTCATACATTGAGACTTTTCCAATGTTTCAGAATTATACTTAAACTTGTAAGTATAACCATATTTACTAAACTTTAGTAAATCAAATAGTCTTAACGAGCTTTGTGGTGGACATGACCAGTGCACAAGAATGTGTACTCGATCCCTTTAGTCCTTCGCTTGACTCACACATCCATGTGAACAAGTAATTAGTCTTGATTTTCCAATGCTTGAAAGTTCTTATTCATCATACTATTCAACTTGCATGATTCCAAGTTTCGGTCCAATTGAAACTTGGGCGATGAGGAACTTTCCTGATTTGGTAAATTTAGACACTACCACAAATGAAAGAATCAAATCCATTTTCCAATATTGCTGTCAGTGAAATCATATAAGCAACAATTTTCCACAAATGCCATTGTAAGGATACTTCAAATAAATAAAATCAAACAATTTTCTTTTATTTTAAAACTTTGCGGAAAAACTTATCCTTACAATCCACATGGAAAATTATTGTTATCTATTCCTTAGCAATATATCATAACTTCTTAAGCAACTGCTCAAAATTCTGATGCGATCGAAATCCACCTTCGCGATCAGAATCAGCATATACTTCCTTTAAGATTTCTCTCTATTATTTGATTCTTAAAACATCAACATGTGACCCAGTCACATCATGTAATGAGGATCTCAGAATAGAACTTAACAGAGTTAGATAATGGGCTCTACCTGATGTAGAGTCAAACTTGTTGACTTTAACATCCTTAGGTAAATTTGGCAGCTTTGCAATCAACGCCCCTTCCTTTGGCAAAATAAACATATGGACCCTTTGGTAATGGGACTATCTCAGACTTAGCCTTTCTCTTTACCATTTGGTCAACTGGGTTGACTATGGCCAATCCCTTTCCATTGGGAAGAGAATGCTTTTTCTGGATTTCCAGTGTCACCATTGTCACTGTCCATAAATTTTTTGGGAAGTTGATCTTCTAATCAAATTTGCTTTACTATCGTTCCAAATCATTGCTGATTCAGCAGCACCAAGCAAATAGATATGATCATTAAGGTTCATGTCATAGTCTTTTTCATAGTAGTCCCAAAGGAACTCACTATATGACTTAGAAAGTGATTGAACATCCAACTTTCTCAAGACTTTGACACCCAACTCTCCCGGCTTGTCAATATGTGACTTCATCTCTAAGATGTGATCACACATAGACCTTGCTTGCCATTAGGGCTTGAGTGACCTTGAACTTGTGGGTTAGGGAGAATAATTGGAGGAGGTGGAGGAAGAGAAGTATGACTTCCATGCGCCAAACTCGGGAAGTCATATTCATTAGGAAAGCTTGGTTTGGGAAGATCATTGTTGTCTAAACCAGACATCAACAATGGGGGAAATTCACGTAAAGTTGATTTAAGTCCTTAATATAACACCCAATATGATATATTAAGGCTAGGACCCAACAAACTATTTTATAACTTGGAAGAGGGATGTCGTAATCCAAGCTATAAAATATTTGAAGGTAGGTGAATGACGATTCACCAATTTCCACCAAGATAAACGAAATGTATTATTAGGTTTTAATTGGTTTTGAAACTCCTAGATTCTTTTGAGATTCATTGAACTTTTCAATGGCATGTTTCAATCTCAAGTGTGCCCTTCAGGTTTTGTGACTGGGATGTCGAGGATCACAAAACAAGGTGTGAAGTAACCATGCAAATATACTTGGTACCCTTAATATTTACCCCTCAATCGATGTGCCGGTTAACCACACACGCTCCAACGATACTATGATAAACATTAAGTTACCCTTTGCCTACCTTGTTAAGTCCAGGTTAGTGTGCCGGTTAACCACACACGCTCCACTAACAGCTTAAACAAAGTGCAAAGTGTAATTTCATGGATTAGCACCTTATTCACATTTTCCTAAGTAACTAAGATTGAGAATTTATAAGTGTTTAGTTACTTAGTATTTATCATTATACTTATAATGAAGGGAGAATTATAGTCCTTGTCCTACCTGTTCGGCTAACGACCCTCCACCAGTCAAGGAAGCGGTGGGTGAGAGTGGACACCCATTAAACTGCCATTTTATAGGCAGTAACCTTATACCCCCCTTATAGACCGACTTCGTGAATGAGGCCTACTAACGGTAAGACGACTTGCTCTTATACATATAATATATTAAACTTTTAATATTATAATAGTATAAGGGTGTATTTTAGACATTTAAAATACTTGGTGGTTTAATCTATTAATTAAACTATACTCTTAATTTAATTAAATTTAAACCATGTCATTATGGAATTATTAATTCTCTTTTAATTAAACACTTTAATTATCTATTAATAAAGTCCATAAGAGTTAATTGAATTATTCAATAAAAACATCATAATTCCAATTATTAAATTCAAAATTAAAACCATTTAATTAATTGTTTAAGTTATGAACCCAAGAGTTTTAGAATTCAATTCTTTTTTTTATCATAAAAAACGTTTTCCAAATTCCAAAACTTGAGGGCAAGTTTTGTAACTCTTGAAAACTTTTGGATTCCATAACTTATGGAGTTAAATACTTGTTTTATGATGAAACTTTTCATGTTCCATAACTTAAGAACAAGTTATGAAATTCTTTAAAACATTAAGACCAAGTTTTGTAACTCCATAAAAAACTTTGAATCAATTTTTTTTAAAAACCTTTTCATATCCATAACTTATGGATGTTTCAAAAAACTCTTTAGATCAAACTTTTAAAACTAATAAAATAATCATATCATTTTATCTTTTACTAAATTTGACCTAATTCAACTCATATAGCAAATGATTCAAATTTTACAAATAATTAGTTTTTCACAAAACAAGTAATTATCTTAAAATTTGACAAACGTCATGTTTTTTTTTCCTTTTTTTTTCAACTTGAAAATAAAACATTTGCATCAATATAACATAAAACAACCCATGGCTCTGATACCACTATTGGGTTTTAGTATACTACAACATCCTATGGTGCACATACAACCCTAAATACCTTGGATCTATGTTTTCTCTATTATACATGCAAATATTAACTATTCCAAGGTTTCATCCTAACTAGCATATTATGAAGCACCTATACTACAAAGTTCTAGTTAGATGACATACCTTTTGATGTAGCTTGATGTCTTCAATCTTAAAGAGCTTAGCCCCAATAGTGTGGAAGCCTCAAATGGAATCACAAATCACCAAAACACCTTGGAAGAACTTGAGAGAATATGTATGCACACTAAAATCGGCCCACTCTTATTTTCACACACTTGTCCAATTTTGTGAGCCAAGGACCCCTTTATATATTATGGAGGATTAGGGTTACATCCATGTAAACCCTAATACCCATGACCTTTCATTTACATAGGATCCATGGGTTAAAAGCTCCATGGACCATCCATGAAAGCTTAGCCCAACCTAAATGAACTTGGCCTATTCCATATATATAAGAGTCCATATTTAATTAGTTCTTTTTGATCACTTAATTAATTCTAAATTAATTCTTGATCAATACTAATTAAATAATATGATTCCATATTAATATATTAGAACTTATAATATATTAATATAAATCATAAATATACTATTCTCAAAAGACTATCCATATAAATTGTGCCGGTGAAGTGCAACCCAAATGGACCATGCCGGGTCGGGTCAAGTACATACCAAATATAGTTATGGACTTAGACATTAATCCAACACTACTGCTAACTAAACGGGTCGGCATTGTGGCCGTAGACCCGTTCCTACTGGAAGGAAACTCACCTCGTAAGCTGGATGCTGAAAAAAGCTACTCGGGAACTGTCTGCTACTGCTCCGGTATCTCCCCGGCTACAATTCCCATAAATATACTCAATCAAATACTGATAACTAAACTGGGGGTGAAATGACTATTTTACCCCCGGTCAAAGTCAACTTCCTGGCCAAAGTCAACTTCCTGGTCAAAGTCAACCTCCAGTTGACCGGACTCGCCGAGTTGGGCCGCCAACTCGCCGAGTCCCTTTCATCCGTTCTAGTCCTCTACTCGCTTCTACTCGTTGAGTTTGGCGAAGACTCGACGCGTTCTTCTTCGATACATACATCGAGTCTAACTTCATCCGACTCGCCGAGTTGTATGAACAATCGTCGAGCCTGAAGAACAACTCGCCGAGTTGAAGAACAACTCGCCGAGTCCCAAGCATGCTATTACTATACAGTCGATTCTAATCGGTTTCAGTGCTTCCAAATCATAGATCTAGGCTCTTAGGGTTAGTTTTACACGTAAAGTTTCCAACTTTACGTGCATGCATGAAGAGATGAGGCTAGAACATCAAAATAAGCTAACAATGGGGTCTTAGGGTTTGGAACTCGACCTTGGGTGCATAAAGGCAGCTACTTTGAGCTTCTACAGCTCAAATATACTCAGATCTATGATCTATTTCCTTATAGGAGTCCCAATCTCGAGTTTGGATCCAAAAAGTCCCAAAAAGAAGCACATCTAAGCATACAAGACTATCAAATGGAAATAACAAGCAAGGTACAAGCTTTAGTACCAGAATGTGAGGCTGATGATCAAGAGACAATAGATCTTCTTCTTCTCCTTTGGATCCTTCCTTCTTTCTTTCTCTTCCAAAACCTCTAAACTAGCACAAACACACTCAAGCTCAACAATGGGGGCTAGGATTTACATGGGAAATGCTCTAAAGGTGCTGGAGGCTGGGGTGGGAGGCTATAATGACGTTTATATAGGGTACAAACCCTTGAAATTAGGGCTTCATCCAGACAGGCAGACTCGCCGAGTCCTTTCCTATGGACTCGCCGAGTAGCCAACTTAAAATGCGTGAACATCCCGTCTCTACTCGACGAGTTGGGCTACAGACTCGTCGAGTATCCCTTAAGAAAATGAAAATTACTTTATTTAAATCACATACCAGAAATGGGGCGTTACATATAGCTTACAACTATTCTGATATGCCATTGCTTTCATATTTTTTTTTCAATATTTACTCTAACATACCATTCCATTTTCAATTTTTTTTAAATATCTGAAATACCGTTGCATTGGAACATCTATATTGTTGGCATTCTTTTGTCTTATGACCCCAATCTTAGGCTTCATTTATGGCCATCTGCAGAGAGTGCAAGAGAAGGAATCTTAAGCATTTAGGATACTGGTGACATCATCAACTTAAAACTAAAAAGTAAATTCATTTTTTTTCTTGGATGCTTTTACCCTTTTGACTACTGGTATTGAAGTAATGATAGTATTGTTGATAATTAGATAAATGAAGAGGAGATTGTTTTTTTGACAAATATAGAAGATCCATATGATGAGAATGTTGTCCGTAAATTATACCATAAAAACTTCAAATTGCTACTTTTAACAAAGGACCAGATGGATGCATATATTACACCAAAGTAATAACTTTTCATTTCTTTTTATTTAATCATGTTATAAAGATTAAAGTTATTTAGCTATTTGTAAATTTGATTAAATTTTATAGGAATTTAATGGGAAAGTGATGAAAGATCTAGTATGCTCAAGATTCATATTAAAATGATATTGTTGAATAACATATGATCCTAAGGGTCACAGTAACAACAACTTGATACAAATGATTATTCATTTTAATAAATATTCATAAACTCTTATAATAAATTGGGAAAATATTTATTTCAAGGAAATATTTATTTTACAATACAAGTAAAACATTATTTCATAATGTATGAATTAATAAGTCATGTACAACATTTTGGACTAGGTAAGCCTTTTGTCTTTTAGCAAAAAGACAAAGTTTATATCTTATAAACATTGAGTTTATAAAATATAAACTCAATCTTCTCTTTTTTATAAGCATGGCTGACCATGTATGGGGAAAGGAAGAAGCATGACTTTCTTATTTGTTTAATCAATAGTATTCAAGGTATGGTGCATGCTAGGGGACAAGGTTATCTAAAGTGCTTAATGGTTAAGGACTATTGGATTAACATTCTACTTTAAATAGTGGAGAGTGGATTCATTTTGGTTCACTCCATCCTTGCAAAAGCCGAGAGCTCTCCCTCACTCTCCATATTCTCTCAAGTCTTGCACTTTGAAGATATTTGTTGCTTGCATCCTCTCTTTAAGTTATAATCCTGGTTTTGACTTTAAAGCTTAAGAGTTGTAACTAGCATTACATCAAGTTGGAACATTGTTGGTTTTTCAAGGGTTCATCCTCACTCCATCAACTTCCAAGCCTCCCCTAGTGGACTCAAAGTGCTTCATACCACTTCTTCCTTCTATGGTTGTGTTTTAAATCTTTCTTTTACTTGCAAGATGATCCTTAGTGGGTGATAAAATGTTTATGTTATTTATAAAACTCAAGTCTTCCGTTTGCCATTATTTGTAGTTTTTGAAACTAGTTGTAACGCCCTGTTCCTGGTACGTATTTAATTTGATTGAATGTTTCTTTTTGTAAGAGCTACTCGGCGAGTTGTATCCCTAACTCGCCGAGTAGATGTCGAATTGGACGCGGGCTTTAAGTGATCTACTCGGCGAGTCCACGCCTGGACTCGGCGAGTAGGCCAGTCAGGAGGAAACCCTAATCCTTAGGGTTTGCACCCTATTTAAACGTCCTTATAGCCCAATCTCAGCCTCCATCACCCTCAGAGCATTCCTTATCGAAACCCTAGTCTCCATTGGTGAGTTTGAGTGATTGTTGCCTTGTGAAGGGACTTTTGGTGCACATTGGAGCAAGTGGAAGAAGGAAGGGGTTGAAGAGCTCAAGGAAGGGGACTTAGATCCAGAACACATTCATTTGTGGTCACCCATTCTGGTAATAAAGTTTCCATCTTGATTATTGATCTATTAGATCTTGGTTGTCCCTAAATTGTTGCTTTTAAGCCCTAAAACCCCAAATCCTTGGTAGAGAAACCTTATGGTTGGGCTATACTTCAGATCTGGATCCTCATTACCTTCTAGAGTTGTAAAATCTCAGTTATGTTCGTGATTGAGGTCCCTCTTGAGCTTAGAACCCCATTAAGAGCTTAGTTTTGACATTTGGAGCCCTTAAAGCTATACATGCATGTAAAGTTTGCAACTTTACATGATAAGCATGCCCTAGAAGCCTAGATCTATGGTTTGGAGCCGCTGCATGGCTCAAACCAGGTCTGTATGGAAAAAGGACTGAATGAACTCGGCGAGTAGAACGCTGGACTCGGCGAGTCCTATGAACATAGCCGTGAACTCGGCGAGTTGGTTGAGCAACTCGGCGAGTTCGTTGAAGATTGCCTTGAACTCGGCGAGTTGTTAGAAGACTCAGCGAGTTGGCTAGGGTTTCTTCCAAATCTTGGCCACGTATGAACTCGACGAGTTAAAAAGGGAACTCGACGAGCCAATCAAGGATTTCACGACTTCTCGAGTTTAGGAAGGACTCGACGAGTCGGTGATCTTCACTCGACGAGTCGAGTCAACATAGACTGTTGACTTTGACTGTGGACTTTGACTTGGACCAAGGGTTGACCAGTTGACTTCTGATGGTTTCTGGTAATTAGGAGATTTATGAAAAAGGTTTGTATGGTACCTATAGGTGGTGGAGTTCGTGTTGGACCCAGGAGTTGAGCCTTCTTATTTCCGACGACAGTTGCGAGGTGAGTTATCCTCACTATACTAAGGGGTCTAAGGCACCAAGGCCGACCCATTGGATATGATATCCTAGTAGTTGTATTATGTTGAGTATGAGTTAGTTATGCATGCTAGTTTGATACGCTAGAGGGTAGGTCTGTAGGACTACCTGTGATACTGATTGATTGTCTGTATGTGCATTATCTGTTACATGTTGATATGTTATGTGGGATGGGTTGAGGTTGTACTGCTCCGTGCGGTAGCCAACAAACCCTAGAGTATTCCAGATATGAGCTGAGGGCCCGATAGGCATTCCAGACTCATACTGAGGACTTGGGAGCATTCCAGATACAAGCTGAGGGCCCGGTAGGCATTCCAGACTCGTACTGAGGGCTCGGTGGCAATCCAGATGTGAGCTGAGGGCCCGGTAGGCATTCCAGACTCACACTGTGGGCCCAGGGGTATTCCAGTCTGTAAAGCTGTGGACCCGTTATGTGCTGTTCTGCTCAGTTTGTTATGATATGTCATGGTGTGACATGGTTATGTGGACTGTATGTGTATCGGTATTTTGGGGGTAACTCACTAAGCTTTCGGGCTTACAGTTTCAGTTTATTGTTTCAGGTACATCAGGGGATCGCGGCACGGCGAAGGCATGATCGTACAACTCCTCTTATTATGTTATGTTTTTGGGAAAACTCTGATATAAATGTATTTTGAAAACAAAGTTGTAATGTTTTGATAAATTCGACATGTTTTGAAAGTTTAAATTTGGCTTGAATTTTTGGGTGTTACAAGTTGGTATCAGAGCCTTGGTTTGAGTGAATTGGAGGAACACTCGTGTGACTCCAGTCTCAAATCAAGGAAAGGATTTTCAAAATGATTTTTCAAAAAGGTTTTCAAAATAAATAAAGGAGGATGCAGGGCGTACGATCAGCCGGAGCCAGTAAGTAGACCCCAAAATACCATACACGTTATTTGATTATACGATATGATAGAACAACATGTTACTGCTAGGCTAGGGATCTTCAGGAATTGCATGATAGAATTGCCTGAATACATGATGCCTGCTAGCCTAGGGTTTCCTTTATGTGAGATTGACATCATTACTGTAGTTGTCTAATGTATGCATCCCAGTTGTACATAATTAAGATCTTATAGCCTGAGAATGTTTGATTTGGCCTTATGTTCTGTTCTTGTTTGATTGGGAGCTTGGGGTAGGATTGGATATTCGAAAGTCTATAGGGTCCAGCGTTATGCATGACTAGCATACATTAGTGTTGCAGGGTTGGTGGAAGTTTCATGGATAGGAGGGATTGAGTGCGACCGGGAGGTCAGTTATAAGATATTTAGCATTCCTCTAGGAGTGAGGATTGAGCGCTCGCCATGTTGTGCATATTTTTAGGGTGTTGTGGTGATACTTGGGGCAAATATGGGTAGGTGTGGAAGGTAGTAGGGGCCCATGCTACCGGAAGCACAGGACCTATACGCGTGTCAAGTAAGTCGCAATCCCTAGGGTTAGGAGGGAGTTGGCTCCCAGTGATTTATATGAATTATCTGATAACTGGTGATATGTTTCAGAATTGTGATGACAAGGCGCTTCGTGGTTGGATCCGGTTCGGGATCAGGATCAGGGGACAGAGGCCAGGAGGGGCCGACAGCACCTGAGCCAGTGGTGCAGATGGGTACAGAGGAGTTGGATGCCAGGATTCGAGAGATCCTGCATGATGAGGTGGCTGCTGCATTCGGAGATGTTCGGGTCGATCACGACCGCCATGGTGGAGTATTTTGATGAGCGTTATGCAGCCCTTGCAGAGACAGCCGCCGCAGCAGCTGCATCAGCTGTATCAGCGACGGGAGGAGGAGTTGGTAGAGGTTTTCAGTACAGGGACTTCGATAACACGAAGCCCCATACTTTTGATGGGACGCAGGATCCCATCAAGGCTATGAGGTGGATTTCAGATGTGGAGGGGTGTTTCTTCACATGCTCGTGTCCTGCTGACCAGAAGGTCAGGTGTGCTCTGAACCTGCTTAGGTCTGGGGCCAAGGACTGGTGGAGACTCGCGACTGGGTCGTACTCTGATGATCAGAGAGCTGCTGTTACTTGGGAGCAGTTCAGGGATATGTTCCGCGCTCGTTACATTCCACGGGTTGAGCGGGAGCGATTGGCACAGGAGTTTTTGAGTTTGAGACAGGATGGGGAGTCGGTGACGGAGATCACCCGGATGTTCACTGAGAGGGCGATGTTTTGCCCGGAGTTTGCTTCAGAGCAGGCCCAGATGACCCGTTATCTGAGCATGCTCAAGACGGATATCCGTCAGTTTTTGTCTACCCAGCGATGTGATACTCTTCTAGAGTTGCAGGAGGCCGCCAGACGGCGTGAGTTGGAGATTGAGCAGCAGTTGAGAGAACAGCGGCAGGCCCCGGCACATTCTCAGCCGGCGCCGAAGCGGTCTAAGACCGCTGATACTAGGACCGGGGGTCAGCAGAGCCGCACATGTGGGAAGTATGGCAAGGGTCATTCTGGTGTGTGTCGAGCTGGTAGTGGATGCCACAAGTGTGGCAAGGAGGGGCATTACGCGAAAGACTGTCACCAGGCCGCTCCAGTTCAGAGTATGAGGTTATGTTACCATTGTGATCAGGTTGGCCATTTGAAGGCCAACTACCCGTTACTCGCCGCCAAACCGGCGCAGGCTCCAGCGCCGGCTACTTTGAGGATCACGGATGGGAGACCAGTCAGGGCAGAGCCTCCAAAGGCTCAGGGTCGTGCCTTCCAGCTTACAGCGGAGGAGGCCAGAGCAGCACCAGATGTGGTTGCTGGTATGTTTCTATCCTTATCTCGTTTTCCTATATCTGTTGTATGCTTATCTGTTGCACCTATGGTTAGGTACGTTTTTAGTGAACTCCTTGCCTGCTTTGGTCTTATTTGACTCGGGGGCGAGTCGGTCCTTCGTATCTCAGACATTTAGTAGGGAGTTCAGTGCGCCAGTGGGCGAGTTAGAGTGTCCGTTGCGAGTGTCTATCGCCAACGAACACGGGGTTTCTGCTTCTTCAGTTTATCGAGGGTGTGACTTGGAGATTTTCGGGGTGTCATTTCCGATAGATTTGATTCCGATTCCCATGGGGGAGGTATGCGTGATTGTAGGCATGGATTGGCTCAGTCGATTCGGTGCCATGATCGAATGTGAGGGGCAGCGAGTAGTAGTTTAAACCCCAAGTCGGGGAGAACTGATTGTATATGGCGAGGGCACAAGAGTGGGATCAGGGTTTTGTTCAGCTGCCAGGGCACGACAGTACATTCAGCACGGGTGTGCAGGTTATCTAGCGTATGTGGTAGATACGCGAGCCAGGGATCAGATTTCGGTTTCCGACGTACCGGTGGTCAGGGAATTCGCAGACGTATTCCCGGAGGAGTTACCAGGGATACCTCCGGAGAGGCAGGTCGAGTTCAGGATCGACCTGGTGCCAGGTGCGGCCCCTATTGCTAAGGCGCCGTACCGATTGGCACCGCCAGAGATGCAGGAGCTGTCATCGCAGCTGCAGGAACTGCTGGGCAAGCAGTTCATTCGACCTAGCAGTTCTCCATGGGGAGCACCGATACTTTTCGTCCGGAAGAAGGACGGTTCGCACCGGATGTGTATCGATTACCGGGAGTTGAATAAGTTGACGGTGAAGAACCGTTATCCACTCCCGAGGATAGACGATCTCTTCGACCAATTACAGGGTGCATCTTGGTTTTCCAAGATAGACTTGAGGTCTGGGTATCTTCAGGTCAGGATCAGAGAGGAGGACGTGGAGAAGACCGCGTTCCGAACTCGTTATGGAGATTACGAGTTCGTGGTGATGCCGTTTGGGCTCACCAACACGCCAGCGGTGTTCATGGACCTGATGAATCGGGTCTGTAGACCGATGCTTGATCGCTCGGTCATAGTGTTTATAGATGATATCTTGGTGTATTCCAAGACCCGAGAGCAGCATGAGGAACATCTGCGAGAGCTGTTGGGAGTTCTGAGACGGGAATGGCTGTACGCCAAGTTCTCGAAGTGTGAGTTTTGGTTACGGGAGGTCCAGTTCCTCGGACATCTCGTTAGCTAGGAGGGGATTTTGGTCGATCCGGCCAAAATCGAGGCGGTTATGCAGTGGGAGGTTCTGAAATCTCCCTCAGATATTAGGAGCTTTCTGGGGTTGGCAGGGTACTACCGGAGGTTCATACGGGACTTCTCCAAGATTGCAGTGCCCCTCACTCGTCTGACAAGGAAGGGAGTGGATTTCCGATGGGGTCCCGAGCAGCAGAGGGCGTTTGAGACCCTCCGTCAGCATTTGTGTGAGGCTCCAGTATTGACACTCCCGGAGGGAGTCGAGGATTTTGTGGTGTTCTGTGATGCATCCATCACAGGTTTAGGGGCGGTCCTCATGCAGAGAGGACGAGTGATAGCCTACGCATCGCGGCAGCTGAAGCCGCATGAGACGAGATACCCTACGCATGACTTGGAACTGGGGGCGGTGGTGTTCGCCCTCAAGATATGGAGACACTACCTCTATGGGGTCCGTTGTACCATTTACACGGATCACAAGAGCTTGAGACATATCATGGATCAGCCGAACCTGAACATGAGGCAACGCAGGTGGCTGGACGTAGTCAAGGACTACGATTGCGAGATCCTTTACCATCCTGCTAAAGCGAATGTAGTGGCGGACGTTTTGAGCCGCAAGTCAGCGGGGTCTTCCACCCCAGCGGTATGTATGAGGATAGCGGTGGATTCTCCGCTGGTGAGTTTGATCAGAGATGCCCAGGTTGAGGGCATCCGCCCGGAAAATTGGAAGTTGGAGAGGATCAAGGGCGAGAACACCCGGTTTGTGCAGGATAGTCGGGGACTATTAACCCGATGCGGTCGGGTTTGGCTTCCAATGACGGGTGGGGTTAGGCAGGCGGTTATGGAGGAGGCTCATAAGTCTCATTTCTCTATTCACCCGGGGGCTACCAAGATGTATCGGGATTTGAGTTTGAGCTATTGGTGGCCGTGCATGAAGCGGGAAATCGCTTGGTACGTTGAGAGGTGCTTGACCTGTAGGATGGTCAAGGCCGAGCATCAGTGGCCGCATGGAAAGCTGCAGCCCCTAGAGATTCCCATGTGGAAATGGGAACAGATCACGATGGATTTATTACCAAATTGCCGAAGACGGCAAAGGGGTTTGATGCTATATGGGTCATCGTGGATCGATTGACCAAGAGCGCCCATTTCTTGGCTATACGAGAGGGCTCATCGGCCGAGAAATTGGCCGAATTGTACGTTCGGGAGATCGTGTCTCGCCATGGGGTTCCTGTCTCCATTGTCCCTGATCGGGATGTCAGGTTTACCTCCCGCTTCTGGCAAAAGTTTCACGAGGAGCTGGGCACGCGATTGCACTTCAGCACAGCATTCCACCCGCAGACAGACGGCCAGAGCGAGCGGACTATTCAGACCCTCGAGGACATGTTGCGGGCATGTGTCATTGATTTCGGTGGGAGCTGGGATTCTCACCTACCGCTTGCGGAGTTCGCCTACAACAACAGCTATCATTCTAGCCTTGGTGCCCCGCCATTCGAGATGTTGTACGGGCGGAGATGTCGCACCCCGGTTTGTTGGGGCGAAGTTGGGCACAGGGTGATGGGTAGTACGGAGGTAGTCTTGCAGACTACCGAAAAGATCCAGCAGGTTAGACAGCGTTTGCAGACCGCTCAGAGTCGGCAGAAGAGTTATGCCGACAAACGCCGATCCGAGTTGGAGTTTCAGGTGGGTGACATGGTCCTCCTGAAGGTATCACTCTGGAAGGGTGTCATCAGATTCCGAAAGAGGGGCAAGCTGGGCCCCAGGTTCATTGGTCCTTTTAGGGTTTTGGCCCGGGTGGGTCGGGTCGCCTATCGATTGGATCTCCCGGCAGAGCTTAGCCAGATCCACAACACTTTCCATGTTTCTCAGTTGAGGAAGTGTTTGGTGGACGAGTCAGCAGTAGTACCCATGGAGGATATTCAGGTTGATAGCAGCCTGAATTATATCGAGAGACCAGTTGCGATCTTAGATCGAAAGGCGAAGACCTTGAGGAACAAGGTGGTTCAGTTAGTGAAGGTGCAGTGGCAGCACCGGAAGGGTTCAGAGTGGACGTGGGAGTCCGAAGAGGAGATGCGGGGGCATTACCCGGAGTTGTTTTCAGATGCAGCAGCAGCAGACTTCGAGGACGAAGTCTGAGACAAGTGGGGGAGAATTGTAATGCCCCGTTCCTGGTACGTATTTAATTTGATTGAATGTTTCTTTTTGTAAGAGCTACTCGGCGAGTTGTATCCCTAACTCGCCGAGTAGATGTCGAATTGGACGCGAGCTTTAAGTGATCTACTCGGCGAGTCCACGCCTGGACTCGGTGAGTAGGCCAGTCAGGAGGAAACCCTAATCCTTAGGGTTTGCACCCTATTTAAACGTCCTTATAGCCCCATCTCAGCCTCCATCACCCTCAGAGCATTCCTTATCGAAACCCTAGTCTCCATTGGTGAGTTTGAGTGATTGTTGCCTTGTGAAGGGACTTTTGGTGCACATTGGAGCAAGTGGAAGAAGGAAGGGGTTGAAGAGCTCAAGGAAGGGGACTTAGATCCAGAACACATTCATTTGTGGTCACCCATTCTGGTAATAAAGTTTCCATCTTGATTATTGATCTATTAGATCTTGGTTGTCCCTAAATTGTTGCTTTTAAGCCCTAAAACCCCAAATCCTTGGTAGAGAAACCTTATGGTTGGGCTATACTTCAGATCTGGACCCTCATTACCTTCTAGAGTTGTAAAGTCTCAGTTATGTTCGTGATTGAGGTCCCTCTTGAGCTTAGAACCCCATTAAGAGCTTAGTTTTGACATTTGGAGCCCTTAAAGCTATACATGCATGTAAAGTTTGCAACTTTACATGATAAGCATGCCCTAGAAGCCTAGATCTATGGTTTGGAGCCGCTGCATGGCTCAAACCAGGTCTGTATGGAAAAAGGACTGAATGAACTCGGCGAGTAGAACGCTGGACTCGGCGAGTCCTATGAACATAGCCGTGAACTCGGCGAGTTGGTTGAGCAACTCGGCGAGTTCGTTGAAGATTGCCTTGAACTCGGCGAGTTGTTAGAAGACTTAGCGAGTTGGCTAGGGTTTCTTCCAAATCTTGGCCACGTATGAACTCGACGAGTTAAAAAGGGAACTCGACGAGCCAATCAAGGATTTCACGACTTCTCGAGTTCAGGAAGGACTCGACGAGTCGGTGATCTGCACTCGACGAGTCGAGTCAACATAGACTGTTGACTTTGACTGTGGACTTTGACTTGGACTAAGGGTTGACCAGTTGACTTCTGATGGTTTCTGGTAATTGGGAGATTTATGAAAAAGGTTTGTATGGTACCTATAGGTGGTGGAGTTCGTGTTGGACCCAGGAGTTGAGCCTTCTTATTTCCGACGACAGTTGCGAGGTGAGTTATCCTCACTATACTAAGGGGTCTAAGGCACCAAGGCCGGCCCATTGGATATGATATCCTAGTAGTTGTATTATGTTGAGTATGAGTTAGTTATGCATGCTAGTTTGATACGCTAGAGGGTAGGTCTGTAGGACTACCTGTGATACTGATTGATTGTCTGTATGTGCATTATCTGTTACATGTTGATATGTTATGTGGGATGGGTTGAGGTTGTACTGCTCCGTGCGGTAGCCAACAAACCCTAGAGTATTCCAGATATGAGCTGAGGGCCCGATAGGCATTCCAGACTCATACTGAGGACTTGGGAGCATTCCAGATACAAGCTGAGGGCCCGGTAGGCATTCCAGACTCGTACTGAGGGCTCGGTGGCAATCCAGATGTGAGCTGAGGGCCCGGTAGGCATTCCAGACTCACACTGTGGGCCCAGGGGTATTCCAGTCTGTAAAGCTGTGGACCCGTTATGTGCTGTTCTGCTCAGTTTGTTATGATATGTCATGGTGTGACATGGTTATGTGGACTGTATGTGTATCGGTATTTTGGGGGTAACTCACTAAGCTTTCGGGCTTACAGTTTCAGTTTATTGTTTCAGGTACATCAGAGGATCGCGGCACGGCGAAGGCATGATCGTACAGCTCCTCCTATTATGTTATGTTTCTGGGAAAACTCTGATATAAATGTATTTTGAAAACAAAGTTGTAATGTTTTGATAAATTCGACATGTTTTGAAAGTTTAAATTTGGCTTGAATTTTTGGGTGTTACACTAGTTTTTAAGTAAAACCCAACAAGTGAAGGGTTTGGAGTTAGATCCTATGGATACAATGGGTACAGGGATGCTTTTGTGGCTAGAGTTTTATCAAAAGTTGCCAAAGATCTGTCGATGTTGCATGATGAGAAGAGGTTAAGAGAGGCTCCGAGTTTTGTGAATATTTGGGGTGCAGTTACTATGACAGAGAGAGGGGCAATTTCGACATTACCCACTAGAGAGGTTGTTATGGATGCTTTGCTCAAGATTGTTGTGTAAGTTTGTTTACATTATGTAGCAACATACTTTAATGTGGCTACCAATTCAGTCAATGTACTATAGTTTCACACAAAAACGACACCTTCCAACCCTCACAACGCGGAGATACCATTCTTGTTGTATTTGTTTGCGAAACTAGTTAACAATATTAAAAACAATTTTTTAAACAAAAAGATTATTTAGTGAATTTAAAAATCACTTTTAGATATCATTTTATTTTTCTTTTAACAAAAACAACAATTATTTAAAATTTTATTTAAACAAATCATGTTAACGAATATTTTATATGCTTACAATATATTTGTAACACATTTTTTTAGAATTGAGATTATAAAAATACTATAAACATTCTAAATTTGAATATTGACATCTAGTTGTTGTAACAACTTGTAGGTACGATTTTGAATATGGTCATTTCAGAGAGTAGCTTCGTCCAAGAGTCCTATAAAGATTCAAGAAATTTATAATGATATAAGTGATACTCGCAACCTAATAGTTTAACTATTGTTGCGTGTATCCTTAGATTTTATAAAATTTAGTTTTTAACAAACAAAATGATAATTAATTTATAATAATATAAATATCGAAAATACTAAAGTTTAACTTTAATTTTTTTTAAACTATTATTATGATTAATAAATTTAAAAATAACTTATTTTCTCAAGTTTTAAATTTCGATCAATGTAATTATTTCATATATCAATAATTGTTTTTGGTTTAAGGTAATAATATAACGTTTATTTAATGTTAATATTAACTTTTTTTTTAATTTTCTTTTAAGTTTAGTTTCCATTTTAATTTAAGATTTTGTTTAACGTTATATATAAATTAAAAAATCAAGTTAATTACATCCGGTTGTGGCACTAAAATAGTAGTGTTTAATATATAGCATATATAAACTGAAAAAATTAAGGTTGTTATGTTAAAAGCTAAAGAGTTAACTTTAAAAATAGAATGATAAAAAAGTTTCATATATTAAAAAATCAAATTAATATAGTTTAAAATTAATGATTTGTTTACGAAAAAGAAAAAAACGAATTCAACTTCTATTTCATTTTTATAAAGAAACATTAAATATAAGAAATTAAAGAAATGACCAATCTTTACTTATATATAACGTCTTCATGTTTTATATGCATATATTGTTTTCCGTATAACAAAAAGAAATTATATTTATTGAAGAATAATAGGAACTATTAACAAATGAGTTGACTAATACAAATTTATATCTTTCAAAGTCACATATATCTCTTTGTTGTACAATATAAATACATGCATCTTCTAAAATAGAGTTTTGTGTGTTCTAAAATCATATTTCCGGTCCTATTATTTTTGGAATCCTAATATATTAATTTTACATATCTCTATTAACCAAATAGATGCCATAAGTATCAACTAAATATCATATATTATTATTTTTTGAATCGTAGGGATTAATTAGTTGAATGTTAAATACTTTTAGTATTAATATAAAACTTTCATTCATTTTTTTCAAACTAATATGATTTCATATATAAGTTAAAAAAAATCTCTTGGATGGTATTTATTAATTTTTTTTTTGAACAAAAATAATAGTGATTAATTAGTTGAGGAATTGTGGAAGTTTTGAATGGATATCTTGCAGATTTTTTTTCTTAAACCATGTTAATATGGTATTTTATTAAATGTATTATCTTTTTTTGGTCATTTTTGAAAATTTTTCCACTACCATTCATTTCTCACTTGATTAAGGTTCATCAATAACATCATCATCAGTTAAATGCCTGTCCATTCGCACTGGCTTAATTTTATGAGGCCAAAATGGGAAAACGAATGATGACTCGTATGATGCATGAGAGAACATATATGAATAGTATATCTAATTACCATGATTGATACATGCACCAGTTTATGAAAGCAAATTATTCGGTTTGCCTCCTTTCAACTTTCTTTTCTTAAATCCTTTGGACTGATTAATGAATCCTAATATTCCTGTTATGTCAGTTTTTAAGTGTTATCAAATCAATTCAAAAGAGATTTGCTTACATTACTTAAACATATACATATATAATAATAATAATAATAATAATAATAATAATAATGTGCATATGCAATAACCGACCCCACCCATCTTTCATTTTACTTTCTATTTCTCAATCGTTGATATATATATATATATATATATATATATATATATATATATATATATATATATATATATATATATATATATATATATATATATATATATATATAGAGAGAGAGAGGTTCTATGGAAAACAAAAAACCCTAAAAATCATAAAAATGCATAAAAAAAATACATAATTATCACAAATCTTTTTTTTGACTTTATATATACAAAAATCGCTACTTTTTCATTAAATTCGTTGAAATTTTTTTTGAAAAAAAAAAAAAAAAAAAAAAATTCGATTTTTTTTTCAGCGAATTTGTAAGAAAACCTGCGATTTTTTAGTAAAAAAAAGTCAAAAAAAAGATTTATGATCTCTAAGTATTTTTTTTTTATGAATTTTTATGATTTTTTAGGGTTTTTTTGTATTCCATATAACATTTCCATATATATATATATATATATAATTTATGACACGACACGACAAAAATACACGACACGAAACGAAATTGAGACGAAACTGAAATTTGTATATGAATAAAACGTGTATTTTTTTTACATCATCTTTAGTCACGTTCTATATTTATGAATATAACACGTTATATATGAATATAACACGTTATAAAGTTTTTTTACCTAAAATATATTTTTTTTACATCATCTTTAGTCACGTTCTATATTTATATATGAATAAAACGTGTATTAATTGTCGTCATATGTTATATTCATATATTAATAAAACATTTCTAAGATTTTTGTTAAAATTCATTTGTTATTCATATATAAATAAGTAGTATGTTAAAAAAATGAAGTGTTTTGAAAATTTAAACTACTTATTCATATAGGAATAACAAATGAACTGTAACAAAATTATGATAAATGTGTTTTTCGTATATAAATATAACTTGCGAGGAAAGTCAATACACGTTTTATTCATATGTGAATATAACATGTGACGACTGACGAGAGTTGATGTAAGTTGTAAAGAGTTTATAATATGTTATATTTATATATGAATGATACTTAATATGTAAAAAAAATTAATCATATTTTTTATTCATAAGTGAATAACGAACGTGTTGTACTAAAAATTTAATGTATTTTTATTCACTTATGAATAACGATAGCTGAAAATATAAAAAAAAATTATTTTATTTTAAAACTATATCAATATGGATGTCTATTTGTAGAGAATAAAAAATCATGAATTTTGGTATATTTAAAATCATTTTTCGATAAAAATAGCTTCTTAAAAATTAAAAAAACGAAAAAAAAACTATGTTTTTGTATATATATTAGGGTAATGATTAGCATAGTTTAAGGAAACATGTTTTGTTGGAAAACACATGTGTATTTTTTTCCCATTTCCGTTGGTACGACGGAGGTTTTTGCGGCAAAAATAAATGAGTGGCTAAGAATGATTCCCCATTCTCAACCTTTTTTATTTTCTTAATTGAACTTACCCCCTCTCTCTCTCTCTCTATATATATATATATATATATATATATATATATATATATATATATATATATATATATATATATATATATATATATATATATATATATATATATATATATATGTTTATTTGAGACCAAACTAATTTTGTGAGACATTGGGACGCGATCCTAACCACTCATCTTGGAGATAAAAAAAATTATAAATTGCGAAATAAAAGGAAAAATACAAAAATTATTTTTTTAAAATATTATTTTCGTTATTTAATTTATCAAAAAAATTAAAAAATATATAAATAAATGAAAAATAAATAAAAAAATCACCGTTTTTTTTTGAAATATGAGTGAAATATTTTAATAGAATATTACACTGTAAATAATCAAGTCGAATTTTTAGAATGTTAGAATATTGTAATATTTTACTAAAGTTGGTAGATATGCTAAAATATTCTAATATTCTACTTGAATTATTAGATTTTTTAGATTTGTTAGAATATTCTAATATTCTATTAGAATTTTTTGAATATTTATAGTTTAATATTCTAGTATAATATTTAATTCAAGTGGTTAGTTGATTACTCGAAACATTATACAATGAATAAAGTCGTAATTAATATGGTGATTAAATAATAAGACTGTTATGAATTGAATTGTAGATTGTCTATGGAGATTAGACATAACAATGGTTGTGCTGCAATGTTCATGAGTACTTAGAAAATGGGGATTTTGAGTATTAGATTAACCCACGCTCAGAGAATTACTTCATGGATTTTATAACGAGTAATTCTGAGACGGTAATATCTTATATTCTTGAAACGGAGATATATGAGTTGTTGTTTACAAGTCGGTTGTGCATTGATAATACGTAAACGCATCAGTAACTTTATGTTATAAAACGTATTGTTGTGCGTGATTTGATGAGCAAATAGTACAAGCATATAAGTCGAAGTTTATCCGTTCCTTTTGCCCTAACGGGAAAAGCGTTATCTGTGGGCCCCTCGATGATTTTATGATGACATCTAAAGTGCTTGAGCAAGCCTGGACTGAATTGATATGTTCAATTGGTAGTCTGATTTTAGTCGTCTTAAATCAGAAATCGGGAAACAAATCTTGGAAAAAGATATTGATTATAATCCATGTCTCATGTCTATACGAATCTTGCAGAACGGAAGAATATTTGATCACTTATCTTAGGACACGTAACCGACTGGGTCAAAGTTCAACAACAACTTTGAGAGCTACAATTTGCTAATCAGTTTTAGAAGTTATATTGACAACTATAGTTATTAGACTTATCTAAGTGGGAGACTGTTGGATTAGGTGTTTAAGTCCATAACTATAATTGGTATATACTTCAATTGATAGTAGCACAGTCCTTTTGGGTTGCCCTCAAAACTAGCAAACTGGATAGATGATTTTGGAGAAAGAGGTTAACTTATTATTTGATTAATAAATTAAAATAAATAATTTTTTAATATATTATGAGAATAATATATTAATTAGAAATAGTAAGATTTAATTAATATTTAATCAGAAATTAATTGGAATTAATTTCGGGATTAAAAGAATTAATTAAAAGTGTAGGGACTGAATTGTAACTGTTCAATAGTTGAACAAGAGGCAATCTAGAACCCTCAATAAGGGATGAGACGATTTCTTGGAGCCTAAGGGTTAAAGAATAATCCCTAATGGATAATCAGGAAAGTGGATAATTACCCGGTTTAAGATAATCTTGGATTTGGGCTTATCTAGGGTTTCCTGACTTCACTATAAATAGGGTTGTAACCCTATGAATTTCGGCGAACTGTTTCTTTGGAAGATCTGGCCGAAATTTCTAGTCTCTCTCCTCTTTCTCAATCATCTTCCTTTGCTAGTATTTGGTGTGAACCATTAGAGGCGTGACATTTGTGACGCTTGCTCTCAAGGCTTCAACAACATAAGGATTTCGATTGCTATTACTATATAGTGATCAAGGTATGATTAATCTTACCCTAAGTTGTGAATTTCAAAATCATAATAGCATGCTAGGGTTTTATGTTTTGTTGTTCAAGTTGTATGTTCAATTAGAGAAAACATAGATCAATTTATTTAGGGTTGCATGCACACATATGATTGTTTGTTATGCTTGAAACCCATCAAACTATTCATAGTATGTTGCCTATATGTGAAAGACATAGATCCTATTTGGTTGCATGTGCCCTAATCATTTGAATTGTTAAATTTTTTTTTCCGCTTAGAGCATTGTAGTTGTAACCCTAATAACCCATCAATTGGATGATAGAAAAATATGGGTTGTTACATAAATGATGCCAAAAGTATTCAAGTTAATAGTTTCAAAAAGTGAGGTGTTATTTGGTATCAAAACAAGGATTAATTTCCCCACATCACGAGGATTCTATGACTTCTAAATATCTTGCACCTCTAGTCTCTCAAATACTTCAACCTAAGCAAACATCAAAATAATTTTGACAATGGATTTTCCTAGTGAGTTATCTAGGTTGATTCATTTAGAGTAGAGGATGGTGATCCATCATACTCGAATCAAACCCCCAAAAATAAACACAATGGTTTTCAATGCACAGAACTTATGGGTTTAATAACCCAAATCAAATCAAGGGTCTTATATGCCAAAAGATCAACAAGCAATATTATTTCCAAAACGACTTTTAGTCTTACAATTATTCAATAAAGGATAAATCAAGGATATAACAAATAATAAGATGCAATGAATGACACTAGCCCAACCTTGCCAATCTCTATAGTTAATCTCCCTGATGGGTTAATAGGACACTATGATGACAGTCCATTCCCGATAGCTTAAACATATACTAACTTGGTAACATGTATCCTAGGGTTAGGGAGCCACCACCCCTAGCCCAAACAAGGGATTTCTAACCTCTACTTGTGCACATGAGGATTATTAAGAAATCTACTTACAACAACTCAACACGCAAGGGATCTCAAGGACTTGACCACTCAAGTCACCCCATCCTAGTATGTATGCAACATGTAGGATGCTAAAGTCACTTTTAAATACACAATTAGGAAATTAAGAATCAAGTCATATGATGAATAGTTTCAAAACTCAAAATAAATATTTCCCAGAAATTCACCTAAACTTCTATCTCCAAAACTCTCTCTTTACTCCAGTAGAAGCCTCCTTAAACACCACCTATATTAACTTCACAATAAGATCAAAATTCATTTTTCTAGATTTCCCAATTTTCCCTTGTTGGCTAACAATCCTAAGAATCACTTATGGATTAGTGATTCCTCATGTTTTTGTTTCTAATTCCATATCTATGTATGCATTCATGGCTATAAACATCATTTGCATCCAAAATCATCAAAAATCTATTGTGGAAGCACATAAATCATTACATATTCCCAAACTCATATTCAAATCATTTGATCCTCCCATTACTTTGAGTTTTGTACATTCCTTGGAGGTTTTTGCATGGAAACACTACTTTAATGATCAAAGTATCATTTAGGGAACAACTTGACAACTATATGATTATCATTGGGATGTAGGGTTTCTGGTGAGATTAACACTTAAACACCAAATCTAACAGATGAGTGCTAGATTTGAGTTTAAAACCACATCAACAATCATATAAATGTTAGAAAAGAAACCCATAACCTTAATTAATCATGATATCAACATTTGCAACCATATCAAAGCTAGATTTTAAATGTGATGTATGTTGAAGAGATTTCATACCTTAAAACCCTAGATTCGACCACTCCTTGCACCCAATTGATCTAGATTAGGTTGAGATCACTTCTCGTAGACTTTGCACCATGGAATCGAGTGTTAGAATCACACGTGATCGAAGATGGGGAGTTTGCGGCCGTAATCAGGAGTGTACGGTCAGGGGTTTGCGGCCCAACAGGGTTTACGACCCATAAGTTTGCGGCCCAAGTGTTTGCGGTCCATGGGTTTACGGCCTGTGGGTTTACGGCCCATGTGTTTTCGGCCATAAACACTTGGTGAAAGGTGCGATTTTCGGTGTTTCAAGGTCCTTTCTAGCCTCTTGGAAGTGTTTTAAGCCTTGTGAGCAGCTCAAGGAAGAGTTTAAAGGCCAATAATCGACTAAAATGGAGTTTACGGCCATTGAAGGGATTACGGCCGTAAACCCATTTCGTGTTCATGATTTCAGGTCGATTTCTAGGTGAAAACAAGTGATTCTTAGAAGATAACAAGCATAGGGAGTAGTTACATACTGTAAGAGGCTTGGAATGAGGTTTTTAGTCACCAAGAACTAGTGTGTGTTCTTGGTGAGAGAGAAGATCTAGAAAAAGATGAAATTTATGATATGAAACATGGATTCATCACTAGAAAAGGGATTGAAACACCATAGAAGTGAAGAATCACTTACATTTTGAAGATCCTTGAGCAAAACTCGAAAATTGTAGAGAGAGAGTAGAGAGAGAAAGTCCTTTGAGTGCTTAAAGCTTGAAATGAAGGCCACTCATCCCTTATATAGGGGTGAGTTTTCGGCCAAGAGGTGGGGTGAGGGGTTTATGGCCGTAAACTCGAGTTTGCGTCCGTAAACTCCTCTCGAAGGGGGTGTTTGGCTCGGATGCTATGCTTTGACTTAGAAACCTCGATTTTGAACCCAAAACTTAATTGGACCGAGCCTAGAATATTTAATTAAGCTCAAAATAATGACGACAAGAGCAGAAATAAATTCCAAAATGATTTATTTTTAATGATTTGAACGAAAGAAATTTCGGGTTGTCACATCATCCCCCGGTTAGAGGGAATTTCGTCCCGAAATTCGAGCATAGAATACAAATCATGGATTTAGAAAGAAATGCGGATATTTCTGTTTCATCTGATCCTCGCGCTCCCAAGTGAATTCGGGTCCCCGCTTGGCACTCCAGCGAACCTTCACTATCGGGATGCGACTTTGTTTCGTTCGTTTGATCTCTTTGTCCATGATTTAGACCGGTTCTTCCACGAAGTTGAGGTTCTCGTTGATTTCAATATCGTCGAGAGGAATCACAAGTGTCTCATCGGACAGACACTTCTTTAGGTTCGATACGTGGAAGACAGGATGGACGTTGCTGAGCTCCCGAGGTAACTGGAGTTTGTATGCTACGGGACCGATCCTAGCAAGGATCTCAAACGGTCCAATGTACCTTGGGTTTAGCTTTCCACGCTTCCCAAAGCGTATCATGCCTTTCCAGGGTGAGACCTTCAGAAGGACGCAGTCACCAACCTGGAACTCCAAGGGTTTTCGTCTCTTATCGGCGTAGCTCTTTTGTCTATCTCGTGAGGCTTTCAGTCGTTCTTGGATTTGTACTATCCTTTCAGTTGTCTCTCGAATGATTTCAAGACCAGTGAGAGTGCTATCAGGGACTTGATCCCTAGCTAGCTGCGTGTCACCCACCTCAGCCCAGCACAAAGGGGATCTGCACTTGCGGCCGTAGAGGGCTTCAAACGGTGCAACCTTGATACTGGTATGGTAGTTGTTGTTGTAGGAAAATTCAACCAAAGGAAGATGAGTGTCCCATGACGTGCCGAAGTCGATGACGCAGGCTCTCAACATGTCTTCCAATGTCTGAATTGTTCTCTCGCTCTGTCCATCTGTCCGTGGATGATAATCCGTGCTCATATCCAGCTGAGTTCCGAGAGCCTTCTGTAGTGATTGCCAAAATCTTGAGGTAAACCTGCTATCTCGATCGGAGATAATGGATACAGGTACCCCATGGAGGCGAACTATTTCTCGAAGATATATCCGTGTGAGTCTCTCCATCTTGAAGTTTTCTTTGATTGGCAGGAAGTGAGCGGACTTCGTCAACCGATCGACAATTACCCAGATGGCGTCGTGCCCACTCGGAGATCTGGGTAACTTGGTGATAAAATCCATCGTTATTCTTTCCCACTTCCACTCAGGTATCTCTGGCTGATGAAGTAAACCCGAGGGCTTTGGATATTCCACCTTTACCTTGGCGCAAGTCAAACACTTGCCCACGAAGGTTGCAATTTCCTCTTTCATGTTCGGCCACCAGTAGAGTTGTTTGAGATCCAGATACATTTTATCTGAACCTGGGTGAACGGAGTACCTCGTCTTGTGAGCTTCGTTCATGACAACTTCTCAGTAACCAATATACTTCGGGGTCCAGATACGGTCCATGAAATAGTAAACTCCGTTTCCCTTGAGCTTTAAGTTCTTGTCCATTCCTCGCAATGATTCATTCGCCACGTTCTCTGGTTTCAAAGCTTCCATCAGAGCCTCTCTGAGTTGCGCGGACAAATGGGAATGGATGGTCATTGTTAGTGCCTTCACCTTACGCCCTGAATACTCCTTTCGACTGAGGGCATCTGCTACCACATTGGCCTTGCCGGGATGGTAACGAATTTCGCACTCGTAGTCACCGAGTAGCTCTACCCATCGCCTTTGTCTCATGTTTAACTCCTTCTGGTCAAAGATATGCTGCAAGCTCTTATGGTCGGTGAAGATAGTGCACTTAGTTCCGTAGAGATAATGTCTCCAGATCTTTAACGCAAAGACCACTGCTCCCAACTCTAAATCGTGAGTTGTGTAATTGACTTCGTGTGTTTTTAACTGCCTCGAGGCATAGGCGATAACCTTTCCTCGTTGCATGAGCACACAACCTAGGCCCTGATTGGATGCATCACAGTAGACAACGAAATTCTCTGTCCCTTCGGGCAGGGACAGGATAGGTGCGCTGCACAGGGCCTGCTTCAATGTTTGAAATGCAGTGTCTTGCTTGGCTCCCCAACTGAAGGTTACACCTTTCTGTGTCAGGGTAGTTAAAGGCTTAGCGATTCTGGAGAAGTTCTAGATGAACCTGCGATAATAGCCCGCGAGACCCAAGAATTGTCGGATTTCTGTGGGTGTCTTTGGTGCAGACCAATTCTCAATCGCTTTGATCTTGGAAGGGTCCACGTGTATTCCTTCCTTGCTAATCACGTGTCCAAGGAAATTTACCTTCCGGATCCAAAATTCGCACTTCGAAAATTTCGCGTATAGCTTTTCTGCCCTTAATGTCTCCAACACCTGCCTTAAGCGCTATTTATGATCATCCTCACTCCGCGAATAGACAAGTATATCGTCGATGAACACAATCACGAACTTGTCTAAGAAAGGGCGGCACACCCGATTCATCAGGTCCACGAATACTGTCGGTGCGTTGGTTAGACCAAAGGGCATTACTACAAACTCGTGGTGTCCATAGCGAGTTTGGAATGCTGTTTTGGGCACATCATTCTCATGAACTCGCAACTGATGGTACCTTGATCTTAGATCTATCTTTGAGAAATAACTGGCTCCCTGAAGTTGGTCGAAGAGATCATCGATTCTGGGTAAGGGATATCGGTTCTTGATGGTCAGCTTGTTCAGTTCTCGGTAGTCAATTCACATCCGAAAGGATCCATCTTTCTTTTTCACGAATAAGATCGGAGCTCCCCAGGGTGAGGAACTCGGCCTTATGAACCCTTTGCTGATCAGCTCATTGAGCTGGCTGGATAACTCTTGCATCTCCGCTGGCGCTAAACGGTAAGGAGACTTAGCTACAGGAGTAGCTCCGGGGATCAAGTCGATACGGAACTCGACTTGACACTCGGGAGGAATTCCTGGGAGATCTTCAGGGAAGACATCAGGAAAGTTGCAGACTTCGGGGATGCTCTCGAGGTCTTTACCCTTTTGTGTTTCATCAACAACATGAGCTAGAAACACATGGCATTCCTTCCGCAGGTACTTCTGAGCTTTGATGCACGAGATGATACGGAGGTTCGAACTGAGTTTATCACCGTAAATCAGGAGGGTTTCACCAGAGGGCAGATTGAGACGGATGGCTTTTTCGAAGCAAATGATATCAGCACGATTGGAGCTTAACCAATCCATACCGATAATGACATCGAAACTCTTAATGGAGACAGGCATAAGATCAATGGAAAAAGAATGATTGTCTAAGGTAAGAGTACAACCTTTGAATATGTCGTTCGTGCTCTCTTTCTTTCCGTTAGCCATCTCGACGGTGAATGTTTCAGTTAGAGGCTGGGATTTACATTTGATTAGGTGTTTGAATGCATGACTAACAAAACTCCTTTCCGCACCAGAATCGAAAAGAATGCATGCGTAAGAGTTGTCAAGGAGGAACGTACCCGTAACAACGGTAGGATCAGCGACCGCTTCCTCCTGGCCCATTGCCAGCACCCTTCCTGCATTGCCACCTGCTGTTGCCTTGGGACAATCTCTCTTGAAGTGCCCAACCTCTCCACAGCCATAACAGGCTTGACCAGCACCTGCCCCAGGAGCCTGATTGGTTGGTTGGACTGGTCCTTTGCAGAATCGGGCTGTGTGTCCCTTCTTGCCACAGCTGGTGTACGACATCTCCCGACACTGTCCCTGATGATGGTAGTTGCACTTGTTGCACAAAGGTAGTTTTCCAGCATAGCGAGTGGGGTTTGTTGGAGTAACGGGGACTGCAGCAGGAGTAGTAGTAGGAGTAGTATCACCGTGGACTGCCACTATTTGTTGTTTCTTGGAGGGCTCCTGCGAAGACTGACCCTTCCGTTTGTTACCAAACTTCTTCTTCTTCCCACCGCTTTCCTTTTGTGGTTCGGAGACAGCTGCCACCTCATCCAGATCGATTCCATGATCGATCAAAGTTTGTGCCACATCCTTGGAGCTTTCGAATGTAGTCGGTCTAGCAGCCAAGACATTCCCTTTGCTTGGTTGCGTCAGTCCCCAAATGTACCTCTCAATTTTCTTACTTTCCGGGGTGACCATTCCCGGACAGAGAAGAGCCAGATCACAGAATCTAGCGGTGTAGGCAGCGATGTCGGAACCCTTCATTTTCAAATTCCAGAGTTCGTGCTCCAACTTTTGCACTTCGCCCCTCGGGCAGTATTCCTCAAGCATGAGTTCCTTCAGTCTTTCCCAACCCATGGCATTAGCCACCGGCAGGGTTAGGGTTTTGACTCGACCATTCCACCAGGTCAAAGCTCTGTCGGTGAAGGTGCAGGCGTCGAACTTCACCTTGTTGGCTTCGAAATATGCGCAAATTTCGAAGATGTATTCGATCTTCTCGAACCATCGAGTCAGAGCGATGACACCTCTATTCCCGTCGAAGGACTTGGGTTTTTCAGTCATGAAATCCTTGTAGGAACACTCCTTTTGATGTCCCTGACTTCCATCTTGTCTTTGTGGGTCGGTTCCACCTCCAGCCCCACCAGTATTCACTTGTGCCATTGCTGCAGTCACGGCGGCTGTAACTGCTGCCTGAAACATGACGGGGTCGAACTGAGGAGGTGGTGGTGGTGGCGGAGTGTTGTCGTTCCTTCTGATGGGTCTTGGTCGGGAAGGCATCTTTTTCTAGAAACAATCAGGAAGAAGAGGATGGTAAGTCCTCAAGGTATATGAAACAAGATATATCTCATCCTAATAACAAAAGTGTTCTACTAAGCGATAAGCACAGAAAGGTTACTAATGCAAGTAAGTTATCGCTTAAGAAGGAAGAGGTAGCAACACTTGGAATGAATCTATATACTGAATTTGGCTCTAGCTAAAATACTCCTATAGTATTTTATGTGGGATGATTTTGGTAAGTTTTAGGCCTGCTGTAACACCACAGTCACTCCCATGCACATGTTGGTCATGTCTCGACTGAATATAGTTGATCAGGCTATATTCACCCTAGACATGATTACATAACTGCCCAGGTTTAACCGCAGCGTTCCAACATCCAAATACTTTTGTTCTGTTCTAATAATGACACGAATTCTGTTATGTATGCATGCTCGTATACTTTTTATAAAAATACTTATCTTTTTGAAAGTATAATTTTAGTGTAGAGCACTTAGGCCCCTTAGTGTTTATAGTTGTATACCACGTAAGGTTCGGTATACTAGTTCGCTATAAACAAGGGCTCTGATACCAATCTGTCACACCCCGAAACCGTGATGGCGGAATCGTTTCGGGGTGGAGGACGTCATGCATAGTATCACAACAATTGTATAGCAAGCATAGTAAACACAACCAAACATTGAATACAAATATGAAAAGTGTTTACATCAGTTTGAAACTTGTTTTAAGTACATCAAAAGTATGTAATATATATGTAGAAAACATGACTCTTATTGCTCTGGCTCCTCTAAATCCAAGATGTACCTATCTACTGATTTCCTGAGAATACAAACAGTTTGAAGAGTATCAGCATAAAGCTGGTGAGTTCATAAGCATTTAGTTTTGGTGGAAAAGTGTTCTTGAAATCCTTTTGAAAAGTGTTCCTCAAGAAAATCCTATATTTTCTTATAAAAAGCGTATTTGAAAACTCATTCCTTCCATGACACCCATGTTCGTACAAAGTATGTACAATCCAAAGAGTCGTGGAATGAATATGAATATCCGTTGGTTACATGATGAACAATCCGTTTTGAATAGCAGGTTTATCCCGAGAAAATCCAATATTTTCCCTAAAGGTTGATGGTTGGTTATCCGTTTTAAACTGAGGTTTGCAAGTATCTATCATACTCGTATCAATAAAAGCAGTTTTCTTTTTAGAACCCTTGTTACACCCAGAGAGGTATATTAGTCTTAAAAACTAAATAAAATAAAACCGTGATGAACTAAGTCTTGAAGATATTATTAATACCCTCCAATAATCTATCGGTTATTACTTTTAGGTTGGTTCACTTGATTCATTATTACAAAAGTAAATCTCTGCTACCTAGATTGTGAGTTTTATAACCATGCGTTAACTTGATATGACACGTATGGGGGCCAGTATCCTTTATGACTTTGTCACCCGTAGACCTGCCGGTCCCACTGTAGCTAGCAGCGAGGTGCGGGATAGTCAGTCCCGTATAGATCTATACACAACAACCACGCTCTCCCTACAAAGAGATTCTGGTCATAAGTGCTAGTCCTACACTCTGATTCTGTGGGAGTGTTACCAAGGACGTGTCTCCAATCTTAGACTAACAAATTTACAAGTAATAATACTGAAAATCCTGTTTATGATTTGCATGAATCCTTTATACAATAATACATTTTACTGCATGATTCACAAGTTCATTACCCTAGTTTGGGAAAATTGTTTCTACGTGTTGATTTCTTAATCGGTTGGTAAAACTGTTTTCCTTGTTAAAAGCATACTGAAGATATAATTATTTTAACAAAATAACATATTTTGAGCACAAGTTTCCTTATGCTTTTGCTTGTATTCCCCCTGAAAACGTTAAAAACACGGAAAATGTAGGGGTACGAACTCACAGTTTGACGTCAGACCCGAACGTAAGGTCGGTGTGGATGCTGAGTGTCAACTGATGTTTCGTACGCAAGTGGATCCTATTAACATATGGTAACACATATATGCATTAGATGAGAACATAACACTATTGGTTATGGAAGGAAACCACCTTAGGGACTAGGAAACACTTGAAACTAAGTGTTAGAATCACACGTGATCGAAGATGGGGAGTTTGCGGCCGTAATCAGGAGTGTACGGTCAGGGGTTTGCGGCCCAACAGGGTTTACGACCCACGAGTTTGCGGCCCAAGTGTTTGCGGTCCATGGGTTTACGGCTAATGGGTTCACGGCCTGTGGGTTTACGGCCCATGTGTTTTCGGCCGTAAACATTTGGTGAAAGGTGCGATTTTCGGTGTTTCAAGGTCCTTTCTAGCCTCTTGGAAGTGTTCTAAGCCTTGTGCCCAGCTCAAGGAAGAGTTTAAAGGCCAATAATTAACCAAAAATGAAGTTTACGTCCATTGAAGGGATTACGGCCGTAAACCCATTTCGTGTTCATGATTTCAGGTCGATTTCTAGGTGAAAACAAGTGATTAGAAGATAACAAGCATAGGGAGTAGTTACTTACTGTAAGAGGCTTGGAATGAGGTTTTTAGTCACTAAGAACTAGTGTGTGTTCTTGGTGTTCTTGGTGAGAGAGAAGATCTAGAAAAAGATGAAATTTATGATATGAAACATGGATTCATCACTAGAAAAGGGATTGAAACACCATAGAAGTGAAGAATCACTTACATTTTGAAGATCCTTGAGCAAAACTCGAAAATTGTAGAGAGAGAGTAGAGAGATAAAGTCCTTTGAGTGCTTAAAGCTTGAAATGAAGGCCACTCATCCCTTATATAGGGGTGAGTTTTTGGCCAAGGGGCGGGGTGGGGGGTTTACGGCCGTAAACTCGAGTTTGCGTCCGTAAACTCCTCTCGAAGGGGGTGTTTGGCCCGGATGCTATGCTTTGACTTAGAAACCTCGATTTTGAACCCAAAACTTAATTGGACCGAGCCTAGAATATTTAATTAAGCTCAAAATAATGACGGCAAGAGCAGAAATAAATTCCAAAATGATTTATTTTTAACGATTTGAACGAAAGAAATTTCGGGTTGTCACAATCCTTCTTTCCACTTCCTTCGGTTTTCTTGTTCTTCCTTTTTGGACAATTAGGAGTCGTGTGTCCCATTTCTTAACAATTGTAACACTTTGTTGTAGGACATCTGCTAGAAAAATGTCCCTTCTTCCTACACCTATGACACTCCACACTTTCCAAGTTGTTGCCTTGAGAGTAGGTGCCTCGACTTCTCCCTTAAATATGATTTTGTTGGTATTTGACACACTCCTATTTTAAATCTCATTTTGTTGGAATCTGACACACTCCTTCTGTAACAACCCATTATTTTCAAGTCAATAAAAGTCAACAAAAGTCAAACTTGTTAAATAAAAGTCAAAATTGTTAAGTTATTAAATTGATAAGGCTTAAATATGGTTTAATATATGGAAATTATTTTATTATATAAGTGTTATAAATATTTCGGATATAAAACACCTTGGCCGAAATCACCAAAAATGAATTCATGCGGACCGAAATCATCCCCACCGAAAACCCTCGCAAGGTCCCACCTTCGGACCGCAGACGGTTCACGGTCAGCACCGAAAACAGTTTGCGAGGACCCACCTGCTACACCGAAATCTCTCTATTTTGGGCTACTTTTCGACCGGAAACACTTTGTTTAGGCCCATTAGGACAGAAAACTACCTCTATATATAAATGTTTAACCGTGAACTCAATTCATTTCTCATTTCCCAAACCGTAAACACACTCATTTTGCTCTCAAGTATCATCCGAGAACCTTCAAATCTTCAAGAGATTTTACCCAGAATCTTCAAATCTTCAACCGAAATCATCATCCCACCTTCAAATCTTCATAAATTCACCAAGAACACCAAGAACACCAAGAAAAATCTTCAAGCCTTCAAGCTTACACCGAAAACACCCAAGCTTACACCGAAAACGCCAAGAAACCCCCTCAATTAATTCCTACCACTTTTTGTAAGTATTTCTTACATAGTTAAGTGTTGTCTAGCAATTAATTTATTATTTAATTTATTTAAATTAATATCTTATTATTTTAAATACGATATCGTGTATAATTATTATTAGGACACGACTACGCACGTGGGTTCTAACCCGATGATCATCGCTACCACTTCGCATCCAAACACAAACTTGCATTCGAGGTGAGTTCATACCCCTACGTTTTCACTATTTTTCCATGTTTTTAGGGGGGGGGGGAATACAAGTACAACACAATTAAATTTTGAGTTAACATTCAAATGAGTTATAACGATTTCAGACGTTTCAAACTATTTCAACCTGTTTTAAGCTATTCTAAATTATTTCAACTGTTTCAACTATTGTTTTTACCGAAACGTATTTATATATATACGCCCTGTATATATATGAGTACAAACCTTTAAACCTTTGTAACATGCTGAGCAAATGAGAATATTCAGAAATATTTCCATTACAAACAGACCACACTTATAAATTATAATAGGTATAGATCATGAAACATCCTTACTATTCTACTAATTCAAGAAACGATACACGGACATACTTATAAACTATAATAGGTATAGTTTATGGAACACATATATCATTATTACTAAATACAGAGATACAATACAAACGAACATATAAACTATAATTGATATAGTTATGGAACATAAGTGCTATTTTTACTAAGTTCAGATTTTAATACAGTAACAAACATATAAACCATATTAGATATAGTTTATGGAACATATATACAGTTATTCATTGGAAAGTGAATTTTCAATTATTCTACACGTAACCGTCAGTATAGCTTTGTGAGATACACTTCAAGTACTTACCTAAGTACCAACCAAGCCCTGAAATTATAACCAAAGTCTCCTGGAGGGAGAGCGTGAATTTGTGTAGATCTATATGGGACTGACAATCACGCACCTTAACTGTTAGCTACAGTTAGGCCGACAGACCTGAGGTGACAAATGTCATAACTATTTTGATGCCTGAAGAACGTCGTTTCAGGCCATCTTAGGTAATCAAGTATGGTTATAATAACTCACAATTTGATATTGAACAATACGATTAGTGTAAGAATACATAAACAACTTCAAGTAGTTTTATTAAATAATGGAACTACAATACAGTATTTTACATTACAGTTGGTGGAATCCAAACACTTACACTTACAGAGTTTTCATACATGAACATTACAGTATACTATTTCCAGTACAGAGAAACATATATTTCAGAGAAACATTCGAATTTACTTAGTTTTATTTAAATGATAAGACTACGATATACTACTACTGAGTACAACAACTTTTACACATCTTGGTCTTATGACATTAAGACTACCATTCATTTACAACAGAAAATATAGGATTTTCTGGAAGAACATACTTACATTTTCAAAGAACCACAAACTGATTTCAAAAACATGCTTATGAACTCATCAACTTAAATGTTGATGCACTTTCAAAACCACTTGTATTCTTAGGGAACCAGTAGACAGGTACACCCACAGGTTTTGAGATGACGGAGCTTTATAGAGTCACGTCTTTTATACTTTTGCTATACACTTTTGGTGTCATACAAACAATGTTTGAACACAATGTAAATACTATTCTATCAATGTAATGGTTGTTGTTTGCTTTGATTACTATTATACAATTGTTATGATACTGCTCATGATGTCCTCCGCCCCCGAACGTTTCCGTCGTTCTGGTTTGAGGGTGTGACACCTTGTATTTTGGAAGTCTTCATTCTTCCTCTTGTTACTTTGATTGCTTACTCTTTCATTGTCCTTTTCTCCAAGTGTCTTCTCAAATTTTCTTGCCTTTCTTATTGCATTGTCCAAGGTATCTGGGGTCCTAAAATTCAATTCGAAGTTCCATGGCAACCCCGTTTATAAACTCAATCTTATTTTCATCATCATTGCATGTTGTACAACTAAACAAACAACTTTTTTGTTAGAGAGTTGCATGCTAAAATGATAAATTTTGAGAAACTAGTATACGGTAAGTAAAAGGATAATGTGATAGATAATAGTGACATATTAATGGCGATAGTGATGGCAAACTCCTCCACCTTAATGGATTTAGATATTAATACTAATGGTCCCATTTAGATTGTTGAAATCTACTTATTCTTTTAATTAGAACTACTTAGATTTTTTTAAGAAAAAGAATATAATCTAGAGTTAAGACATGGTGAATTAAGGGCTAATTTATCTTGATGCCACCTGTTTCGTATATGAAGAATATACCAACGAGTCTATTAAATTATATATGTATAAATCTAGTGAAAAATACAAAAATAATTTTCAACCAATTATTTAATTAATGCCGTCAACTATTTTCAAAATTATACATCGTTATTTTTCTCTATAATTTGATCCATACCCAACATACATATATCCATCTAATTAGTATATATTTGAAACATATTCCACATATCCAAATGAAATAGCAGTCTGTTTTACCATTTCCATCCTTTGCATACAATGACTATTCGGATTTGGCAGAATATGGAAAACAAATTTATCCTATTATTAAACATGCAATTTAATATATAATATATAATATAAATATTCTCCATCGACAACTGGTAACATGAAGAAGGCAAAGTGTCATGTTGGAGCAAAACACGGATTCTTACTTTACGCTTAGATTGCATTTGCATGCCCGATGTTACCTTCTCAAGCTACCAACACTCTCCATCCTTCTATCATCAATCCATATTCCTTTTTCCTTTGTAATAACAACTTCATTAAAACTTTTATTCCTAATGTTGTTTACTTTACTCCTCATAATTCTTTATTTATTCATGTATTCATTTTCTTCGTAATTCATTAACTCAGACCTACTTCTTCAAAATCGGAATTAACTCTTTTCTCAAACTTTAATACTTTTTACTAGACTAGCACTATATTTCTTTTTATATTATGAGTAAATTCGGCAAATGACCAAAATGTAGGGTGAGTTTGAAGAAAATGACCAAAAAAATGAATATTTCAGAAAATGACCACAAGTTCCGCAGAGGGGGTTCTGCGGAACCATAAACACCTCTGCGGAATGTGAACACCTCTGCGGATCTTGGTTTTTTTCATTTTTTTTTTGTTTTCATTTATTAATATATTTTTTTAAGCACATAAGGTATTATGTGATTATTATGTAAAAAAAATTTGTTTTCGTTTTTCATTTTTCTTATTTAATTACCTGTTTATAAAAGTTGTGTGTTTAATAAAAATTATACAAATATTCTATGTTTTTTATAAAATTACACACACCGGTATTCTGAATAATAAACATACTTTAAGTAGGTTACAAAACATATTTTAGAAAACATAAACATACAACCTTTATAATAAACATACTTTGAAATAAACATACAACCTTTATAATAAACATACTTTGAAATAAACTTCATTCATTCAAATTGAACCACGGAAACTTTGATTTGTTTTCGTATTCCGTCCATGGGTTTTCTGTTGCTTGTGTCCATAGGTTTACTGTCGCTTGCGTCCATTGGTTATCTGGCTGTTGCTGCCATTGGTACTCGGTGCAACCCTGCCATTGGTTCTGTGGCTCTTCCTGCGGTCGATATTCGGTCCCTTGCGTCCATTGGTTATGTGGCTCCTGCTGCCATTGATGTTCAGTCTGTTGTGTCCATTGGTTGTCTGGCTGCTGCTGCCATTGATGTTCAGTCTGTTGTGTCCATTGGTTGTCTGGCTGCTGCTGCCATTGATGTTCAGTCTGTTGTGTCCATTGATTGTCTGGCTGCTGCTGCCATTGTTGTTCGGTGTGTGTAATTTTATAAAAAACATAGAATATTTGTATAATTTTTATTAAACACACAACTTTTATAAACGGGTAATTAAATAAGAAAAACGAAAAACGAAAACAAAATTTTTTTACATAATAATCACATAATACCTTATGTGATTAAAAAAAATATTAATAAACGAAAAAAAAAATGAAAAAAACCAAGATCCGCAGAGATGTTCACATTCCGCAGAGATGTTTATGGTTCCGCAGAACCCCCTCTGCGGAACCTGTGGTCATTTTCTGAAATCTTCATTTTTGTGGTCATTTTCTTCAAACTCACCTTACATTTTGGTCATTTGCCAAATTTTCTCTTATATTATTTGTAGTTAATCTCATTAAATGAATTTCTAGGAAATATAAATTATTATATTTTTGTTTAAGGAATAAAAAATTGGTAATAAATAATAATGAATGCTCCTAAGGCTGGAGGGTGTGGAGTGCGGTACAAACCGCGAATACGCCACGTCAACCGCAAACACCGCCCCCTGGGTGCGGTCTCGTGCGGTCTTGGCCGCAGTGCGGCTAGATATGGCCGCACCCTCTTTCTTCTCTCTCTTTATTCATATGTATTTCTCTCTTTTCTCCTTTCTCTCACCTCTCTCTTTCTTTACCATGATTTCCACTCCTGGGTGTGGTAAAGAACCACACTTTGTGTGGTAAAAATGACGTGACTTCTATTTGTCAAAGGAGGGAATGCGGTTCCTCTGACACCACTCCTTCCAGCCGCCTAATGATTTAGAAATTAGAATAAATAATTGATAATGAAAGCTATAAAGCAAAGATCGGTTTGCTAATATTGAGAATTTCCTCTCCAGTCTCCACCGTCATCCCTCCGCTTCCTCCGTACTCCCTTGTCTTTTCTTCTGTATTCCGGCAGAGTCTATTTCCCTTTACCAAGAAATTCCAAAACGAGCCCTGAGATTTTCCTCTCAAGCTCTGCTTCTTGACCTTTTTCAACCATCAATGTCAGCTTGGTTGTGACAAAATTGCTGAGCTTTTTCGTATTCTTGTGCTTGTTTACTATATGCTTCATCCCTATTTTCGAAAATGAAAGCTCCTCCAAACGGTTATCAACCAAATTCAGGAGAAGGTTAGGAATTTTAACAGTATGTTCCATTTAATTTGTTCCTGCAAAAAGATTTATTCCAGTTTGGTCCACCGGTGAAACTGTAGTCGATTTTATCTTGAAATTTTCGGAATTTGAACCTTCATTTTGTTGTTTTGACGTATTATTGATCGAAATTGAACTGACAGAGAACGTGGGTGACAGAAAAGATGATGAATTTTTTGTTCAAGTTGAGAGTTTGAAAGTTAATTAAATCAAAAGGTGTTTTGATCATTTTCAGGCGCAAGAAAAGTAATGAATTCGGAGTTATGGCACGCTTGTGCTGGGCCAATGGTCTCATTGCCACCTGTCGGAAGTCTAGTGGTGTACTTCCCACAAGGTCACAGCGAACAAGTAATCTTCTTTCTTTTTCTCGATGCTATCTACAATTCTACATCAAGATTCAAGAAGATGCCTCAAGCTTTATTTATTTATCGATAAAAGTCATGTATTAGTAATCTACTCTCAGGTTGCAGCATCGATGCAGAAAGATACAGAAAACATACCAAACTATCCAAATCTTCCTTCTAAGCTCATCTGCATGCTTCATAATGTCACATTACATGTATGTAATTCAACACATAAAACTTAATCTAATTTGAAAAATCAATCACGTAGCCAAAGAGTGACAAATTTTGATTATTTTGAATCAGGCTGATGCAGAAACTGATGAAGTATATGCGCAGATGACACTTCAACCTGTGAATAAAGTAGGTCATGAACTGGTAGTGAATTTCGATTAAATTTTTTCTTTTTTTCATCATGTTAATTAAAGCTTATTAAACATGATATTCACAGTATGATCAGGAAGCTTTACTTATTTCTGATATGGGTCTGAAGCAAAACAAACAGCCTACTGAGTTCTTCTGCAAAACTCTTACACCTAGTGACACAAGCACCCATGGTGGATTCTCTGTACCTCGTAGAGCTGCTGAAAAGATTTTCCCACCTTTGGTATGTCATATATATATATATATATATATATATATATATATATATATATATATATATATATATATATGTGTTTCAATCATTATGTTCTAGAATCTTCCATAGTTTACCATAAAAAAAAGAAAAACATTTTGTAAAAATCATAGGATTTCTCAATGCAACCTCCAGCTCAGGAGTTGGTAGCTAGAGATCTACATGATCAATCTTGGACATTCAGACATATTTATCGAGGTAATTAATTAATAACTATCTACTCATATATTTTTCTTCTTAAACACTTTATAATATATATAATCATCTTCAATCTCAGGTCAACCAAAGAGGCATCTACTAACAACAGGGTGGAGCACATTTGTAAGCTCTAAAAGGCTCTTAGCTGGCGATGCTGTCCTCTTCATAAGAGATGAGAAATCACAGCTTCTGTTAGGAATAAGACATGCTAACAGACAACAACCTGCTTTATCCTCATCAGTTATATCAAGTGACAGTATGCACATTGGAATCCTTGCTGCTGCTGCTCATGCTGCTGCTAATAACAGCCCTTTCACTATCTACTACAATCCTAGGGCAAGTCCTGCTGAGTTTGTGATACCATTAGCAAAGTACAATAAAGCAATGTATACTCAAGTTTCATTGGGAATGAGATTCAGAATGATGTTTGAGACTGAAGAGTCTGGAGTGAGAAGATACATGGGAACAATAACTGGTGTTAGTGATATGGATTCTGTTAGGTGGAAGACTTCACAATGGCGTAGTCTTCAGGTATAGATTTTATATACAATATAATATTGATCTTTATAATGATTTTATAAAAATGACAGGTGGGATGGGATGAGTCAGCAGCTGGTGAGCGTCCAAGTAGGGTTTCAGTATGGGAGATTGAGCCTGTTGTGACTCCATTTTACATGTGTCCACCTCCATTTTTCAGACAGAAGTTTTCTCAACAACAAGGTGACTTGTCTTCCTTTGTATTGTAGAAGATGTTATTTTGTTCTCTAAAATCTAACAGTGTTGTTGCAGATGGTGATATGGAGTTAGAGAATGGTTATAAAAGAGGGATGCCAATGCCATGGATTGAAGATGTTGGTATGAATATGAAGGATGCCTCAGGCTCAATCTTCCCAGGTTTGAGTTTAGTTCAGTGGATGAACATGCAGCAGAATCATCGATTCCCTTCTAATGTTTCTCAAAATTCTCTAAACTTTGAAGATAATTCCAAGTTATTAAGCTTTCAATCCCCCAAAACAAACCAACATTTATCACCTCCATGGCCTCAACAACAACAACAGAATTCTATATACAATCACCTACAACAACAACAAATTTCAGGAAACACACAACCACATCAAGCCAATAAGACTTCATTTCAACCTTTATCATCATCCATGCCACATGAGTCACAGTTTCAACATCAAATGGAACAGCAACAACTACAACAAATTAGTAGTAACTGTTTACAAAGTCTATATAAACCACCGATGCCAATAAGGGTTAACCCTGGAATCACTGATTCCAATCCTCCCTCGTGTTCCACATCACCTTCAACAAATACCTGCCAAGTAACTCCATCAAACTATCAAATCAAGAACATTCATGATCTTCAAACTCAAAGTAAATCCGATGCAAGAATCAAACAAGAATTGCCACAACCTAAATACAAATCCATTGCTACTGAAACACAAGAACCTACAACATCTATAACATCATACTGTTTGGATGCTGGTGATCTTCCTCAAAACTTCTCAATCCCAAACTTGTGTCTTGAAGGTGATGTTATTCACTCACATGATAGAAGTGAAAGTGATCTTTCTTTTGGGGCTAATATCAATATCTTGCCACCTGATGCTTTGTTATCAAGAGGTTTTGATCATTCTCAAAACTTAATGATAAGTCCAGAGTCATTTGGGATGCCTGATATGTCTTTCAAACAAGATTGTTCAAATGACATTAAGGATTCCGGTGTTTTAGGGAATGGGGTGTGGGGTAATAATCAGAGTCAACAACGCATGAGAACATACACAAAGGTAATAACATAAACATGTTAACATATCAACATATCTATTGTAAAGTCGATTAATCTTTATTGTTTTTAATTAGGTCCAAAAACGAGGGTCTGTAGGAAGAACAATCGATGTGACATGTTACAAGGGGTATGAAGAGCTGAGACATGATCTTGCTTGTATGTTTGGGATACAAGGTCAACTAGAAAATTCTCAAAGGGTTGACTGGAAGCTTGTTTATGTTGATCATGAGAATGACATATTGCTTGTTGGTGATGACCCATGGGAGTAAGTGTTTAAACGAAAAGATCTGAGTTTTTTTTTTTGTTTAAATTTCATTTTTCTGAGTTCGGTTTTTGTAAATGACAATAGGGAATTTGTGAGCTGTGTGCAAAGCATAAAGATACTATCGTATTCTGAAGTACAGCAGATGAGTTTAGATGGTGATTTGGGAAATCTACGGATGCCCAATCAAGCTTCCAGTGGGACCGATAGTGGGAATCCATGGAGGGGACAATTTGACGACAATTCTGCTGCATCTTTTAACAGGTAAACATGTAGAAAGAACAGGAAAGGTGTAATCTTGTAATATAAAGTCGGCAAAGATGAAGATGGAGATATCTGGGATTTGTAAATCGTGCAGTAATCATGGAGATATGAGAAGATAAGAAGGCTCTTATGGGTGTGCGTATATAAGAAGGATCTTATGGGTGTGCGTATAAATCGGAGATGATTGTGGTTGTTAGTTAAGAAGGATGAGGAGTATTCAAAGGAGGTGTAGAACTCGCGTAGTAGCAGTGTGTTGAAGATTGTTTAAATATAATTTTATTTAATGAAAGATGTTATAGTCTTATATATTATAAAACTATTGGTTGACCTTCTTTCTTGATATTCTATTTTAAAATTATAAGTCTAAAACATGTGGATCAAGTTCATGGTCAATTTTTGTGGGTCAACCATTTCTTTTTCTTGGGTGTACCCCACAAATTCTATGAAAATGAAAACGAAGTTGTTTATTTTGCTATTATTATTGACGACAAGTATGGATAGTGAACTTTTTGGACTTGTTTTTTTTTTTTTTTTTTTTCTTTTCAATATAATAAAATAAATTAACAATAGTCAATATACCTTTTAATATACAAATTTGACACACAAATTATGATAGATATTGTTTAACAAATTATAATAGTCAATGTACCTTTTGATAGCCAAAGGGTCCTTCGCGGCTTCACCTATTGGTGTTGGATGTTTGAAATTTAGATATTTACTTATTTGATATTGATTAACATGTATTTATATTTATATTTTAAATATTAAAATAATATATTTATGTATCAAATTGTTGGCATAAACCAAATATGAAACTTTACAAGATGAACTATCAAGTTTGTTTTTTACAACAAAAAAGATTTAATTATGTTTACGGCATTCAATAGTTCTATTTACTAAGCAAATAAAGTTTATATAAAATTTATATTATCTATTATATCTTATAAAGATTTTTTTCTTACAACATATATATTTGAACCCTCCCACTCTGTTAGGTGCATTTCATGTACACATTTTGTAGCTTTATTTCATAAAAGTATATTGCATATAGGCTTAAACTCATGCATTTTGCATGTTTTTCGGGATTTTTCATGAGACAATTTCATTCAAATACTTTTGTGATATTTCAGGGACTTTTGGAGGTAGGATATTGTTGGAGGAGGTAAATAAAAGTTGCGGACAAAATTTCAGGACTTGCGGAGCACCGAGGAGCAAGATATCAAAGAAATGAAGATTTTGGCTTTACAGAGATTTACACGGCCGTGTAAATGCAAGCCTTGCGTTTACACGGGCCGTGTAAACGTAGATTTCTACACAGTATATTTTTGCGTTTACGCGGGCCGTGTAAATGACAGTGTTAATTTACGCGGGCCGTGTAAACGTAAATGCGGGTTTTAAAGCAGTTTTTCACCATTTTTAAAGGGGGGAACCGACTTTTTACTTTGGGGGGTAGACTTTTGGAGTAGAGAAGACGATTTTCTTGAGGATTTTGAAGTTGATTAACACTTGGGAACATTTGATTTCATTTTGTAAGAACTTTAATTTCATTTTCTAGATTTGTGATCTTGTTCTAGTCATGAGTGGCTAGAACCCTAGATTCTCCAACTTTATGTCTTGACTTCTAGTTGTGATTTCAATCATATGACTTGATGTTTTCTTTCAATTTTCTATCTAGTGAATTTGATTTTGTTTCAATCGAATGTTTGATTCTAATTGTGATTCTTATTGACCATTTATTAGGGTTAGATCATTCAAGTTATCTAATTGCAAAATCCGTAATTGTTTTGTAAATTGGACTAGGTAACAAGCACTAAACTGATTTCTATTGAATGAATTTAGTGTAAATCTTATTCACACATTCTTATGCTCCCGAGCTTATGAGGAGTATTGAGTGTTGTTGGGAACATTCACATAAAGTTTAATGCAATCTTTCAACCTAATTCTAAGAGTTTGTTTAGATTAGATTGGTAAGGTTAGGATTAATCAAAGAGCTTGTTTTGGTTAATTATTGTGGTGAATGAGAAGTGTTAGAGCTTTTTAACACCTTCAAGTACCAACTTAGATAGAATTAAACAAATATCTTGTCATCCATGGAATCACATTGCTAATTTGTCTTGCATAGAGTTGGAGTACTTACAAATCTTGAACTTATTTTACTTAATCAATCATTTACTTATTGCTTTATTCTATAGTTTAAATCATTGCTTATAAATTCCCCCCATTCTGTGACCATTTTTGTACCTTACGTAAAAAGGTATAAACATTTGTCATGTGTCTCTGTGGATCGACCCTACTTACCTTATACTACGTTTTTAGTGCATAGTAGTAGTGTTTAAGGAGTCATTTGTACCCTTTATTTGTTGGGTTTGACACGCCTAACACACTCTTTAACCTTCCACATAATATAATTAATTTGTTCTTTAACCTTCCACATAATATAATTAATTTGTTAATTTATATGTATGTTACTAGTTATAAAATATTAATATGATACATTTTTTGAAGTATTTAAAAATATAAAATAAACTCAACAAATATTCAAAGACTACTTTTTAAAATAGTCAAAAATATTTAAAATGTTTCAAGTGTAAAGCCTAAATTGACTAACAATATCAAATAACGATTTTTTTGGAATAATTCAATATTTTTTAATAAGTAGTATTTTAAATTAATTAAAAATATTAATAGTTAAAAGTACATAAATTTATAATTACATTACAAATAATAGTTGCTATTTTAAATAACTGATCAAATTAAAAAAAAAGATATTCATATAAGTAATTGATATATTAATATTACATAACGTTAAAAGTAACATTAAATCGAAAACCAAATTTAGTTTTATACACACACAAACTCCGAGTAGATCTCATTGAATGATATGATTTGAATAGATATTTATCTTATAATATTATTCAAAATAGTTACGATTTATATATCAACTTAGGATAAAAATTATTATTTCATAGTTAATGTTAATAACGGTATTATTTCCAATATATATTTGCTAAAATTTTAATTATATAGTTTTATTCAACGCAACGCACCAATATTGGTGTGGTATTATATATAATACTAGATATTTTTTTTTATAGAGATAAAGAATGATTATGGAAAGAAAGTGGAATCCATGTCCATCAAAACCCAAATTAAAAGATTAAAAGTAAGGAGGGAAGAGAGAATTGAAAGAGATAAACTTCTAAAGATGTGAATGGTTCAAGCCATGATAAGGCTATTCTTTTAGAGCAGTCAGAATATGTTATTAATTCCATGTTAACTCCACAAACTATTAAAGTTTTTATACAATATTTTTTTTAATCGTATGGTTGTTTAAATTTTAGTTGTTTTTTTTTTCAAAGTTGGAAATATCTACTGATGTGTCACCTACATCATTACAATTTGAAGCGGAATTGACCGATACCGCTATGAAGTTAAGTAGAAGTTACACGAAATTATTATTATTATTATTTTTGAACCGGCGAGATATCTCCGTAATCGTACCGGGCTCTAGTAATGTGGATCCAGTATCGGGCAAGCCCACACACCTCGGTCTTTCCCCTTTTTCGCCACTCCAGGGAAAATCCCTCAAATGTGTTCAGCCAAGAGTAGAACTCCTTACATCACCCATTGAGGCCTATAACCCAGATGCATCACCACCCGCTAAGCCGGTGATCACATGCTACACGAAATTATTTGAAGTTCACTTTGATACCAACCGCTTGGAAGGTGCGTATGTCCCACATTTAATTGTTGCATTTTATATAAGACAATATGCAATGTGGTTTGAGCACTAATATGTCATTTGTTTTTATTTTCATTAATGTGAGTTGTTTTGACTTTCATTACTCATACCAAAATGATTCAAAACGATGGAAGAACCTTACAAATATGTTACAATGACATTCAACTAGTTATGACAACACCTTGTCATAATTATTCTTAAACAACATCAAAATCATAATAAAAAAATTAAAAACGTTGAAATCCACAAAAACACCTTGTCATATTATTCTTAAACAACATCAAAATCATAATAAAAAAATTAAAAACGTTGAAATCCACACAAGAAATCAAAACCCTAGTCATAAACACAATACCACTATTTTGTGTTTTAATTGTTTTTTTCATACTGAATTTACTAGGATGCTTCTCAGTTCTCAGTCCTCTTAATCAACTGTTGATTTATTTTTCTACACACATTAACTTAGGAGATAGGGCCATTTGAATGAGAGTACATATCCATTATTTTTGTGAATAAGTGGTGGTGATTAGCTATCTTGAATTGCAATTTATGAAAAAACTAATCCGAAAGATGGATTTCAAAATCCTGAATATACTCTCTATTAACATAAAGTCGGTCTAAAGTATATTTTGTTTAGTATAAAAAGATACTTAAACTAGGGTTGTAAAAAATTAATTGGGTTATATATTTTGTTGATGTTATATTGATTAACAACTAATAATAAAGTAATTATATTTTCGGCCACACATCTAGAAATTATAACGGATATACTGTTTTATTTTTATTTTTTTTTTTTTTTTTTTGCGATCAATAAAATGTTGTTTCATTCTAATAGCATCTTCAAGATTGTCTCGTTCTTCCATAAGTTTGTTAATCTCCTTATTCTCATCGATATTTCATTTTTTGTAACTTTTTTTTTCCTAATATTAGAAACTCATTTCATCATTTTTTTCATATCTACTACGAGAGCCTCAACATGTGTATTAACTACCCTAACTCTTTACGAGTCCCTTATCTTGGTATTCTTTAACTGTTTAACACCCTTCATAACTTTGAAAATATAACCAAACATCTTAAATGGATATGGTCCACCATGATAAAAGTCCTAATGATTTGCATTGACATCTAAAAATGGATTAAGCTTCGAATAATAACATTATTTGTTTGAACAATACTAGTTACCACCTTTGTAAAAGGTTGTAACTGCTTTTCCTTTCATGGATTGCTAGAGTGGCCTCATAGAATTTTTTTTTATGGAAAAGTAAATGAATTAGTTAAGTTCTTACGAATAATGTTATGGTTTTAATGTGTTTATATACTATTTGTATAATGTGGTAGTTGGAAAATAATAAAGAGTGGATGTAGGAGTGACTATTAGGTATATTCTTAAATTTGGGTGAAGTTAGTTCCAATATATTTTTCCAAAATAAAGGATTGACCAAGATGTAAAAAAATGTGGGTACATAGTGTACCTTACATTGAATGTCATATTCTGAATAACTCTATGTTCAATCTGTACTATTTACGGATTGTCTGAAACAAAATTCATTAATCTAAAATGAATCCTTTTTGAGATCGTGGTCATTTTTACAAATCAGTTTATAATTGATCCTTTTTTGTGAATATTTGTTTATTTATTTATTCTAATATTCACGGTGTTACATGAAAAAGGAAAATGATTTATGAGGTTAAAAAAGTTTATTTTTTTTTTTGTATAGAAATACCATTAAACTTAAATTTCATGTATTACCGGTAAACATTAACAACTATTAAAAAATATCATTAATTAATGGTAACCAACTTTGAAGTTTTACTTGCAATTTATCATTTGTTTGCACTTTGTCGTTCATCATTTGTGTTTAAGTGTTTATAGATATCATGCTTCTCTTTATTTGATTTAGATTATATTATCCTTACAATTTAGATTAGATTTATGTTAGATATGGAGGCTATATAATATATATAGTTAAGACATATATTAATAGCATAAAATGAGTAACAAAAACATTAAATAAGAGTTGATTACAAAACTAACAAAACCATAGAGATTTTTAAAAGAAAAGATACAACTGTGCCTTATGAATAGCAATATCGAGTTGTTATTGATTCATGAGACATATCGATTGATTCTTGGAATTAAGCATAGTTTTGGGAAGGATCTTCAACGAAGGAAAGACATTATGTATGTATGGGATGATATCAGTTCATTGATTGAAAAAAGAAAAAAGAAGAATGTATGAACACCTTTTATGGATTTCCTTAGGAAAAGATCTACAAAACCTCTTGGCATTGTATAGTTTTGTCAAGTTTCTTGATGTAACAATGAAGAACATGATGGCACTCCTTGAAAAACTCTAGGATATGTGAACAATATCTTAACTTTTAAATAGATGGTGTATGTCACACCCCCGAACCAGACGGCGGAAATGTCCGGGGGTTGGGTGACTTCATTTTTGTAATATCATCACAGTGTATATAATTGAATCAAAGACAACATCATCATCACACATGAAATATAACAACCATCATAGTTTACATAAGTGTGTTGATTTACAAATTACATTCCAAATGTTAAATGTATGTTGATAACAAAAATACAACAAAAATCAACGTGTTCTTGATGACCAACCTGCTTAACGAGCCCTGAGAATACAAATTATTTTGAAAACGTCAACATATATAATGTTGGTGAGTTCATAAGTATGTTTGTATGAAAAGTTTTGTATTATTTGTACACACCAGAAAAATCCGATATTTTCCGTAAAAATGGTTTGAGCGTTTTGTTTCAAATCTTGTATTATAGCATGTGTGTTCATATTTTGAAAATGTATAAATAGAGAGTTCCAGAAAATCCTATATTTTCTGTTGTAAGTAAAATGTAAGGTATATTGTTTGTTTCCCAGAAAATCCGATATTTTCTGTCTGTAAAAGAGTTGTAGTCTTTAAACCATAAGACCCGTGTGTTATAAAAATGAATAGCTCGTACGTGTATCAAAAGTATAGCATATGTATTCCGTAAATTTATTGTGTTGTTAAACTGTGACAACCCGAAAATTTCTACCTTGTAAGTCAATCTAATCAACCAAAAGTCAGACTCGTTTCTATTGCTTTTTAGCCTTGTTAAGGGTCATTCTAATGAGTTCTAAGCCTAGTACACTTAAGGATTGAGTGTAGGGGTGTGTCAGCTTAAGTTCATTGAGTTGCATTCAAGCCGGAAAACTCCATCACTTGGAGTTTACAGCCGTAAACTAGAGCTTACGGCTGCAAGCTCTTGTTTAGCCGTGAACTAGTCCCTTATGTATGATATTCCTTCATTATTCTTCACTTCTCACACTCCCAACTCAAGAACACTCAATTCTCTCTCAAGTATCATCAAGAACACATCCTTTTCTCGTCAAATTTGTAAGTGATTCTTTCTATGTTAGTTGATATCCTTTTTAATCTAGTAAAACCCTATGATTTCATCCGTGAATTCATCTCTTTTGGGTTAGATCTTCAAGAACACCAAGAACACACACTAGTTCTTTGGGCCGTGAACACCCCTTCAAGCTTCAAAACGTAAGTATCCTTTCCATATACTATTTATCCATTAGAAGCTCTTGAAACACGTCTGAGAAATCAACCATTTTATCTTGAACATCAAGAGTTTACGGCCATAGATTCTCCCTTGGCCGTAAACTCTTCTCAAGATCTTCATTGGTCGTAAACTCACCTCCTTTGGCCGTAAACTCAAGTGTGGCCGTGAACAGACCTTCCTTTGGCCGTAAACTCCCTTTAGTCAATCACATGTGATTGTAACACTTCATTCCAAGTGTTTCCTAGTCCCTAAGGTTGTTTCCTTGCATGTTAGTTGTTTTAAATACTAATTACATGCCTATATATGCCATTATATGTCATTTAGGACTCGTTTGTGTCTCGAGAATTCATACGTGGAACTTCTCATCCTTACGCGAATCTTCAATTGAATCACCCACATAAGGTGAGTTCATACCCCTATAATCAATCTTTTAAATGCTTTTTGGGGGGGGGGGGTGGGGAAGACAAGTTGAACACAATGAATATTGTGTAAATGTTTATCTGTGATAACCATCACTTTAAAGGATTTATTATGATTTTATAAGTGATCAAATCATTTCAAAAACTCTTTTAAGTTATGTTACATTGTTGTTTATAAAACTCAGTTTTTAAAGTACAAACATAACTCAGTAGACAATTGAGTCTTTTCTTCAAGTCAGTAACAGTTCAAAACAAACATACTATTAAACTATAATAGGTATAGTTTAGGGGTTCAGAACATACTATAACTAGTACAGGGAAGAACATACTATAACTAGTACAAGGAGGAACATACTATAACAAGAACAAGATAACAATAATGTGAAACCACTACTTCACGGCTTAGCAATATACTTGTTATGTCGTGTTTTGTAACCAGAGCCTCCTGGAGGGGGAGCGTGAGTTTGTGTATAGATCTATACGGGATTGACACCCCACACCTTGCTGCTAGCTATAGTGGGACTTGCCAGTCTACAGGTGACAAATGTCATACGATTTTCGACGTTTTTAGATCGTCATGTTTCATACTAGTCAAATGAAGCATGGTTATAACCTCATCACATTTTACCTTAATTAAACGAATTGGTTTTAAGGTAGTCAGTACTTCAGTAGTTATTTTATACAATACTCCTGTATACTTTCATTTTCCGATTACATTCATATAGTGATATTCTCACATAAAAGGTAATGCAAACTATTTTCTAGTAAAGATAGTTATAAACTAGGGAAAACTTACATCATTACAAATGACAAACAGAACAGTCGAGTCTTAGTACATTCAGTTAAAAGGGGGCCTATAATGCTAACTATATGATTCCTTGATGGATGCATCAAGGATATATATTAATCGGATCCAACAGGCAGTAGGATGTGTGCTTTCCGCTTCATTTCCTGTTCCTTGTTTGGTTGTGGACTTAGAGCAGATTCACACAATCTATTATCTATTCGATCTTAGCTATATATATATATATATATATATATATATATATATACACATATATATATATATATATATATATATATATATATATATATATATATATATTCTGTATACACCAAGTAATCATAGGGAGTAACAGGTATGGGTCAGGTCATAGCATACAAATTCAGTAAACCGTTTTCTAGTACAAAACATACTTTTCAAATAGAACATTTGGTAGACAAAACTAGAAACTTATCTGTAAAAGGGTTTAACCCATTGTATTAAACCAGTATCACATAAAGGACCTTTAATGGTTAATTCTATAATACCTTAGTTTATACATCAGGGTTATACATAATTAATATCCGATAGGTAGTTGGATGTGTGCTTTCCGCCTCATTTCCTTTTCCTTGTTTGGTTGTGGGCTTAGGGCAGATTCACACAATTAACTATCCGTTCAATATTAGATTATATATAGCTAGTATAAACTAAGTGATTATAGAAGGAACTATTGTGGTTACCATTTTTACTAAAGTAAATATAGGTTTTCCTTAAAGAATGTTTTGATCAAATATAAAGGAACTATTACAATTAAATCCGTAAGTACCAAATGAATACATCGGGTTATATACAATGAAGATCTAACAAACAATGGGATGTGTACTTTCCGACTCATTTCCTGTTCCTTGTTTGGTTGTGGGCTTAGGGCAGATTCACACAATTGATTGTCTATTTGATCTGGATTGTATATAACTTGTATCCATTTAGTACTCATAGAAGGAATTGTAGAGTCATTTTTACTTATCTTTCATCACATCAGAAGATATAGGATCTTCTGGAGGAACAGACGAACTTTTCTAAGAGAAATTACAACTTACTTTTCATCACCTAAATACTTATGAACTCACCAGCTTAAATGCTGATCTACTCTTTCAAAATAACTTGTATTCTCAGGAGACTAGTAGACAGGTACGCGCTCAGGGATTCAAAAGATGGAGCATTTAGCTTCATGTCTTGTTTTGTTAATTACTTTTGGAGTAAACCTTTTGTGAATCACATACTTCGTAAACACTTTAATATTAATGCAATGGTTGTTTGTTACTATGATTACTATGATGCATGTGTTGTGATACTAAACATGACGTCCTCCGCCCCCGAACGTTTCCGCCGTTCCGGTTTGGGGGTGTGACATAAACTCTATGTGAGTCGTTATAACCATGCTTGATGTGACTGATATGCCTGTCATGACGTTCTTTAGGCGTCACTTGTTTAAGGTAATACATTTGTCACCCTAGACTGGCCTAGTCTAGCTGTAGCGAATAGCTCAGGTGTGGGGTTGTCAACCCCGTATAGATCTATACACAAACTCTCGCTCTCCTTCCAGGAGACTCTGGTTATAACTACAGGACTTACGGTTGTACACTAGGTAGGTACGGGTGAAGGCGCGAAGAGTGTATTGCATTATGTATCGCTTTAAATAATGTTTCGAGTATGTATTTGATTACAAAACATTGGTGATAAAATACATTTTGTTTTTATCAAAATGTCAAGTATTTAATGTTATTAACCCGATTAGTATAAAATGTGTCGTAAGGCCCAATAAGATAATCAGTGGGCCTATAAGGCCAAATAAACATGAAATGGGTATACGAAGCCCAATAAACAAGTATTTGAGTATAACAGGCCCAATAAGCATGTAATGAGTATAACAAGCCAAATTTAAATAAAAATGTCGTAAAGAGCCAATTTATTATGAAAGTGATCGTTTTAGTTCGATTTGTGCTAAAAATGACATAAACAGCCCACTTTTCTTAGAAATGACCTTTTTGGCCCAAGTAATCAAGATTTTTCAATAAAGGCCCACTTTTGTCAAAATTTAATTATTTGGCCCACTAAAACCAAAAATTTACAATAAAGGCTCATTTTCGTTTCAAATGACATTTTAAACCGTGAATTTCCAAATAATGCCCCTTTTATGAAAAATGACCATTTTAGCCCATTAAAATCGTGAAGGCCCAAAAGAAGCCCATTTTGTCAAAAATAAAACTTTTGACCCCTGCAAAACCGTGAATGTCATAAAAACCCATTTTTTTTATCCAAAAATGACTCTTTTGGTGCTCTCAAAACCGTGAGTTATCACAAAAGGCTCACTTTTTGTTTATTTGTCAAAAATGGCCCTTTTTCATTATTTCTTTGTTTTTTCTAGTAACTTTTACATGTTAAGACTTTTCAATCATTATGTAGATTCACTTTAAATATCGTAGTTTACTAACATCAACATGATTTGGTAGGTACTTCGAGTTTTATGAAAGTTTGACAAGCATTCATGACATATTCACACCATATAACATGAATTTACACACATACATGCATAAATACTTAGATCTAACACAAAACCAACTTGTATTCTCCCCCAAAACACAGTAAAACCGAAAACAAGGGGGTATGAAGCTCACCTTGGTGTTGGTTGAGTTTTGAAGAGAAGATTGAAGGTGTTTTCGGCCTAGCAAGCTCCTTTAGGAAGAGTTTCGAACTTAGGAAGTTCTAGGAAGCTTAAACACGAAATGAAGGTAGTTATGAGAGTAAATCCTTAACACAAAATAGAATACAACATCTTGAGTGTGATCACAACTTACCAAAAAGGATGAACTTGATAAAAACTTGTTGAAAACACACACCACCTCACGGGTTCCTGAAGGAAAATGGCGGAGTTCTTGAAGGTTTAGAGAGGGATTTGAAAGTGGAATGAAGTTAGAATGATTTTGGTGAGGGAGAGAATGGCCTTCGGCCGAGAATAAGAAGAGAGAAGAGAGAGAGTAGGTTGGTCCTTGCATGGGGGTCATATGTTGGGTACATGGAGCTTTGTTAGACAATTACTTTATTATTTGGTGGTTTTTAATGAGGTGTCACCCTAAATAATCACCCTCTTTTTTTTATACATATATATGTATAACCGAGAATGAGGTGAGGGAAGGAAATAAAGAATAAACATTGGGCTTAATTTAAATAGAAACCAAAAATGTATGACCCAATAAGGAAATTTTCGGCCCATTAGGCCCACATATGTGTTTACGGCCCAAAATGATAAAAGGAATGGGTTTTCGGCTCATATAATTAAAGAAAGATGGTTTTCGGCCCAATAAGGCCCATGATGAGTCTTATGGCCCAAAATGCTATTGATTATTGAATGTGGGTCCAACTAGGGCCCAAATGAGGTTTCTTAGCCCAAAAGAATCAAGTTGAGGGTTTATAGGTCCATTAGGCCCAATAAGAGGATCTTGATCCAATAAAAGTTTGAACCGGGAAGTTAGGGTTTCAAACCCAAAGTTGAGTGAATGTAGTGCATTGAATTAGGTTTAGGGCTTGCGCAAGTGAGTTTTGATTCAAATTGTCGTTTTTGAATGAGTAATATGTATAACATAATACTTAGGGTTACAAGATCCATCAGAAATAATTACACATGGACATAATTTTCTAGCCCAAAATGCCAGTTGTGACAATGTATATTTTCTTATGGATTTTTTTTGTCCTACAAGTGTAAATAGTATAATATTTAGTATATCTATGATGTATGGAATTATGTTTTCCTTATTTTAGTATATACATATGTCATCTTCATGTTTTCAGCTTGGGAGCATTATATCATATGGTTATGCTATTTAAGGATGAATGTGTGTTGTGTTGTTTGTGTGATATATATATATATATATATATATATATATATATATATATATATATATATATATATATATATATAGAGAGAGAGAGAGAGAGACAGAGAGAGAGACAGAGAGAGAGAGAGAGTGTATATATATATATATATATATATATATATATATTGATAGGGGGACAAATCTTGAACAATGTAAGAGATATATGCATGTGACAAGACTAAAATACCCTCATCTTCTACCTCAAGCTTTGTTTGCTATTGTGAGTGCTTACGAGTAAAAATTAAGTTTTATAATATTTTTTTATACAAAAAGAAAAGTTTATTATCCTCTTAAGTTATTTTCTTCTTAAACTAAATTCCCAACTCAACCAAAAAGTGTCAAATCAACATCGAACCTTGTATTACCGATCTTAATGGTGTACTTTTTTTTTACAATTTCTAATGTTTACTGGTAATACATGCAAAAAATAAGTTTAATGATATTTTTTGCACTAAGATAGAAATTATTACCCTCCTATGTAATTTTACTACGATAATATTTTAACAATGTGGTGAGTATATCTATTATACCTTATAAAGCATATTTGAATCAATGAGAATTTAGTAATAATTTAATCATTAAATTTAAGAATAAGGGTAGCTTAGTCATTTTACCTTTATAAACCAAAAATAAATGTTGTATATTTGGAAAATCATTAAATGAATATCACATATATCCTTTTTAAATCATTGTTTCATCCCACTAACCCTAATCCCCTGCTCTTTTCTTTTTTCGATCGGCAGGCACAGGAGCCACCCAATTTCTTCTTCCTCCCTCTCCACCATTGGCGACTTCTACTTCCTTTATGCCACTGTCAAACAATATTTCCTTATAAGTACAAGGCTTTAATTATCCATATCAAAGATTGATCAAAGTAAGAACTCAAGTTATGGTCAGAGAGAAAAAATGGTGCTGAAAGTATATGTTGATCGACTTTCCCAGACATCTCGTTCTATTCTCCTCTTCTACAGGTAAATTACATTCTTCATTTACATTGAGTGTTTTCTTTTTCTGTTCCAACCTTTAGTTTTTCACATTTGGCAGCTTCGTTGTAGAAATAGCCTGAAAGAGAATTTAATTTCTATGTTGCACGCCAGGTGTTTGTAGAAATGCCTCAAAGAGAATTTGATGTTCAAATTCTTGAAGAACACAAAAATAATTCTAACTTGGTTATTTATGTTACTTGGTTCTAACATGTGGTATGCTTATTTGTTAATTTCCTGAAAGAGTATTTCTTTTATTTTCTTCATTAAACCTTTTGATATGTATTTTTTTTGTTGTTATTAACTCCTTATTTGTTAATTACCCGAGTAGCATCAATCTTTGCTATTGGAATTTGATTTTTTTTAATCAATTTAGGGTGAAGATTTGATTAACAGTTTATAAGAGATTTTCACAAATTTGAGACAGATTAGAACTTAAACATTGTATGAATGAGAAAACTCTTCTCAAAAGCATTTGTAATCACCTGATTAAATAAGCAATATGTGGAAAATATGAAAATCTAACCATCTAATATTTGAAAAATATTAAACTTAACATGTTCCACTATTCCAACAATTTTATAATCTTGATTTAGTAGCAAATTTTATGTATTCTGTTAGAATGTATTCTATGTATTCTATAATATTCTATGTATTCTTCCAGAATATAAAAAGTGCTAGGAATTGTAAGTAACATTCTAGTAATTCTGACAGAATGCATTTATATATTCTATGCTTTAGAATGTTTATATATATAGAAATACGATTGCAAATGGCAAATCACATGCTTTTAATTATTTATAGTGGCATGTAAAGTTATAACTAGCAGATTTTATTTTATGTATTCTGCGAGATTGTATTCTGTGTATTATGCAAGATTGTATTCTGTATATTCTACCAGAATGTATTATATGTACTCTGCCAGAATGTATAAATTAATAGGAATTGCAAGTAACATGTTTTTAACCATTCTTAGTTTTTGTTGCATTTGTGATAGGAATGGTCGGAAGAATGGCTTGAAGACTTGATAAGAATGACTTGAAGAATGAGTCAAAGATTGATCACACTCACACAGACTTGAAGAATGAGTCAAAGATTGATCACACTCACACTTTAAGAATGTTCTTATTTTTTAAGAATTACACTTGTATTTATTCATTAACTGTATATTCAAGAATGCTGATTTTTTATGATATTCTTTTAGAATATGTATAAATATATTAAAATGTATAAGGCTATTAGTATGTAAGAATATGTATGAATTTGTATTTAAGTTCGAATGTATATGAAAATATTAAAATGTTTTTATTCTTCAACTAGGAGTTCAAGAATTATGTTATTATTCATTAATATTCTAATAGAATAAAACTCTGAAACAACATCATTCTAACAAAAAACCATTCTGACGGAATAAAATCGGTTATGTTTACAAATTATGTTTAGTATTAAATTGAATTAATTTAAAGAATACAGATTTTTAAAATTAGGAATATTAATTATCCCTAACAATCCGAAAATTTCCTTTTTTAAATATAGTTAATTGTCCAAAATACCCTTATGCTGAAATTTTTGTGATTATATGGTACATGTTACCCTATCGTAATATCATAGACTCTCAGATCATGATCATTGATTCTATTCCATCTGTGGTCCAGATCCGTGCATTCTGGTACACAATAGTTAATAAAAACAAAATAACCTAAGCCCATATATATATATATATATATATATATATATATATATATATATATACTAGTAGGGTACCCGCGCAATGCGGCGTCGACATTTAGTTTCATTTCGATGAATAGTTTGTATGCAACGATATTATTTTTAGTGAATAGTTTACTGACTACGATTACTTTATTTTCAGGATCATGTCAAGCATGGCTTAACGAAATGCTCCAGGCGACGATTAGTCATGAGTGTTCTTTGTCAAACACGACGAACTCGAAATTTTTGGGATTGTCAACCACGAAACCAATCAAAAATAATTGTTTGTCAATTTGAAAAACCATTGGTTTGTACTACTCTATATCGATTTGTTTTATCTTTTTTCATTGTATTTCATTTTTTGTTTTTCTTTATTTCTAGTGGAATAAATGTACAATGTTGCGGTGACTAATAATTTCCTTTTAACATATTATTATCAGTAGAGATTTGGTTGTTTTTGTTTAGATATCAAATGACGTTTTTGTTTGATTTTAAAATATATGATAAGTTTATGCAACTATGTCTACTTCAAATAAGATTATATTGTGCATCTATAAATACAAAACCACATCTTACTTTCATTTGGAATACGCCTTCAATAGTTGTCGGAATCTTTGTGGCTCTTCCTACTCGATGTTTTCCTTCTCGGGTCCACATGGTTGAACCAATAAGTCTCACAAATGATGTATGTATCTATACGTTCTGTAAGAAGCACGCTTAATCATTTCCAAAAAAATCCGATCAAGATTCACAATTTCCAACCAACCCCATCTCGTATAATTGGTTGTTGGGTAATCAACTAAATTGTTTAGATATGAAAACCATATGTTCTTTCAATGTTGAAACCCAAAACAAAACCGATTATATTGATTTCCAAGATGTAGGAAATGCTTCTTCAACCGGTATCTAACAACTTACTTTTTTTACTTTTTAGACTGCATTATAAAAATGATCCCTATGGTGTTGTAGTATACATAAACCACAAGGACCGTTTATGTAATTTAGTCAATTTTTATTACAAACTAAACAAAATAATAATTCAAATATTATTATAATCAACCACTTCATATTTAGAAATTATAATAATCATTTAAACAAAAAGGAAAAAGTACAGAAGATTTCAAATAAATATTTCATAAAGCATATAGTTTTCTTGTATATAATATGTGTCTTCCTTGATTCCTTGTTAAAATCCACCCATATACATCTTCGACCTAAAAGTCCAATTAGAAGAACACAATTAGATAACCACATAAATCTAGAAAATAAAAGGTTAAACAATGATAAAGAAAATGTTGAAGATCCAATAGAAAATCCAACTTGATACCAATCTTAGTGGCGTTTTTTTAAGTGGAAAGCCCCTCCAATCATTTCAAATTCACCATAAACTCCTGAAATTTTATAAGAAAAATGACAGTGAATTACATGTTAGCACAATTTCAATCAGTATACAATGGAACAAAAAAATAACCATCGATTGTCTCACTGCTTCCATGAAGGATGAACATGGAAAAAAAACCAACTATGATGTATATCGATGAATTTTTAGTATCGCATTGTGTGTTTATGAACATAGAAGCTTTTAAAAATAAGGAAAACATTTGAGGTATAGCCACTTATTTTACTATAATTATAACCTGTAACTAACAAATATTACAGATATAACTTTGAATATATCGAGTGAGCCTAAGAGTAGAGAGAGTGAATTATAACATGAGCCTTAAGAGTTGGGAGATCGATCGTCAAAGTTGGAACCATACACCGCAGAGGCTCACCGGCTCCCTGCCACCTCCAAAATTGAAATGACCATAGAATGCATTTTACTTCAAATGTACCTGATGTAGTAATGTTTTCACAGCAAAAAAAAAACAACATTTATAAAGTGTAAGCTAGTGCAATCTAATAATCTTGATTGAATTTTTTTGTATTAAACTGATTATAATTAATGTTGTAAATCAGAGAAGATATGAACTCACATAGTTCATGCTTTTTCGTGTGTCAGAGTTGATAAGTTCTTGTCTCGTCTGATAACTCCTTGGTTTTGATTTGGTTATTCCTTCAACCACCACCACAGTCAAAAATGCCCAATAGCTTCCTGTAATAGAAACAAATAAAAACTTTAGACCTCGGTTATTTTTAGTGTTTTTTAAAGTTTAATGTTTAAAGAATTACCTAATTACCCTTGATCATGCCTAGGGGTGACAACAACTTTCTGTCTCCAATCAACTAAACCTCATTATTCTTTATATATCCAAGCTTTTCAAGCTTTCCCTATTTTTTATCCGAAGGATTAAGGGGTAAATATAAGAAACAACAACTTACACCACTTTAGTGACCATGTTAATAAATTTCTATAAATGTAAAGAAATACATTGTTATAAAATGGCACCTTTTGTTTTGAAGTGCAACCTTTCATGGATTCATCTGACTTCCATTATTGGCTACTGCACAACCACGAAACCAAATAAAAACATCAAGATTTCTTGACAAAGGCTTCCCAGTAACTCATCAACATTAGCATAATTAGGTCGTCATTAACTTATCCTCAACTCCATCATAGTTAATTTGAAACATAAACAAAAACATTAAGATTTCTTTACAAAAATAAACAAAATAATATTGGTTTACCTGGACGCAAACTATTATTAAAATCATTGTATCTTTCAAGTTAGAAGACACAGTTTCCTGAAGCCCTAAGATATGATGATGCCAAAAGTTACATGACTCCAAATCAGATTTCAGATCTAGAGATTTCCGTGTGCAAGTTTATCGAGAGGTTTCCTTCACTAAAAACCGAACCTGCGATACCAAAAACCAAAAACAATCGAACATGAACATCGGAGATCTTGTTTCAAGATTTATAAAGTAAAGAAGAGCAAACAATTACCAACAACTTCGTATCCACAAAAACTTCCTGGTGTTCCTAAATCCCTAATAACAAAACAATATGTGTGTTCATCAAACCATAATCATTTGACAACTTAAAAATAAAATGATATCCCAGAATCCTATGGATAATCAACCAATACCAACCAAATATGGTGCACTATGAAGGCTTCAGAGGAGAGAGAGAGAGAGAGAGAGAGAGAGAGAGAGAGAGAAGCTTAAGGTTTATGGAGACGAAAACGGAGGAAATAGCAACTCATAACATATCGACGATGGACGTGACAGATGCTCTCTCCAACTCCATCTCTATTGATTTATCTTCTCTGCGATCAAATGAGAGAGAAGAGAAGGAGGCGTGAGTCCAGATCCACCAATGGGGTTGGGTTGACGTTGGATGGTTGCAATGGTGGTGATGATTAAGGCAAAAACACCATCAGTGCCTCACATACCCAAGAATCCAAAAAAAAGAGAAATAAGGGTAGAGCCTGACATGGGATAGTGGTGGTGAATGGTTTTGACGGTCATGTTGGCTAGCGCTTGTGAGGGTTTTTAGAGAGTAGCAATTGGTAGTGATGAAGGTCGTGACGGTGACTATGGATTGTGGAGACATTGAAGGAGGTGGTGGATTGTGGCCACCCATGGAGATTGTGTGCGTGAAATTGGGGAGAGGAAGATCAGAGGTGGTGTGTTGAAGCTAGGGTTTATTAGATTGCAGATGAAAGTTTGGAGAGATAGAGGGTTTTCGATTTTGAAACTGAGATCCGATAATGAAGAAAACGGAAAGGTTGGATGTGGAAATATTTGGCGAGATCTCGGGAGTCAAACTGACTCGATCAGGGGATCAAGGGATTAAGGGATTCGGTCCAAATTTGCATTAGGTAATTGTATATCAAGCTTATAAGCTTGGATGACTTAAAATTTAATATTATTTTATTTATAATTGGTTGTAATTTAGGCTTAGAGACTTGAACGTCTTAAAAAAATAATATTATTATAATGAATGTATTTATAGAAATAGTTAGATTTCTTTTATAAGATAGTAAAGATATATATATATATATATATATATATATATATATATATATATATATATATATATATATCTTTGAGGCATTTGACTAAGTCCCATATAATCGCTTGTCTTCCTTATATTTCAGCTGATCTGATCGACTCTATAAAGTACTAAAGCTTCCCATCAAGTGAATTAGTCAAAGTTAAACAACATTCCCTCATTTTTAGCCAATTGAATATGTTAGATCCATGTTATATAGTATGTCAGTACCCTGATTACATCCGTCATCACTACCCCGGACGCTCTCTTTTCCTTCTTCGTCCTGCTCTTCCACCGAACTGCCGTTTCTTCTTCTTGTTGGTGCCTTCCGTTTACTCGGATTCACCAAGGTGGATTCTTCATCTTCATTTATTGGAACACTTTTCTGTTAGATAATGTTCAAATTTTGTATGCTGAATCGATCTTCATTCTCGAGATTATAGATTCTTTTTGACTTGATTTTGTTATTTCTTCAAAAAATCCATGGTATTATATTTAAATTCTTTAAATTTCAAGGTATTATGTTTAAGTTTCTATGAATTTAATGTTTTTGATGTTGAATCTAATTGGCTTTCATCAAAATTTGATTAATTGATATTTTTGTTGGTTTAATTTTCCTTTTGTGAACAAGGGTTTACACCATCAAAATATACTTAGATGTTGATTTTAGATTTATTCATGTTTTGTTTGTTAATTTTACTTTGGTATCAAAATAGATCCAAAACAGGCGAAACCTAAGGATCTCAGCATCGGCCCAACAAACTCCAGAGCAAGCAACTTATTCTTTTATATCGTACAGGTCACTTCCAATATCATTCATTTCCTTTTATATTATTCACCTGTACAGAAAAACCTTAGTTTTGGGTTTTATTGCTGGTTGAAATTTGTATTTTCGTGTGATGGTTGGCGTTCTCAAGGTTTACAACTCAATCAAGCATTCTAACATTGTGCTTGGTCTTTATCTCAACCTTGAAAAGCAAAGGATAAGATACACGAAACATATGTTCGTCTGCTTTGCATGTTCATCAAGAACCCAGACAAAAATAAACACATAGTTGCATTGATTAAGGAGGTCGAAAGAAGGAGTGCATTTGTATTCGTTTTTCTACCAAAAACAAAGAGGCGCAGATCTGATAAGGGGCGGGTTTGATGCGAGTTTCTTGGTGGATGTGATTTAGATACAAGAAAGACGTAGAGTGAAAAGGGGGAGACAGGTAGCATTTCTGACTATTCTGAGTTTTTTAGTGGTTGTGGTTGTACCCTTTTACTGTATGCCCATCATCTATATGTGGAAATGTTCGCTTGTAGGTCTGACTTTTAGTGAAGCTAACAAGGTTGGAAACATGAAATAAGTATCGTCAATCTTGTAGCTCTCTCTCTCTCTCTCTCTCTCTCTCTCTCTCTCAATCTCAAGCGCACACACACACACCAAATATGCCTTTTTTATAAGGAAATTAAAATATTACCAACTTTCCATGTTGCTTTTCAGATTGCATCAACAAAAAGGGTTGAAGAAAACGGAGACATTTATCATTAAATGTTCTTCCTTACTTAAATGTTGATATTTTGGATAGTTGACCTGGATTTAAGCCACCTATAAATCCACAACTTGATCAGTAAATCAGATAAGCTACAAAATCGGCAATAAACACATGCACCCTCTCAAGTTCAATTAATCGGATTTAGATAGTTATATAGATATTTCTTTGTCAATACAACGTTTTGCATAATGTTATTTATAAGAAGACTTAAATTTAGGAACAAACGAAAAGATGATGTTAATTAAGAAATGATTTTAGATTTAAAGTAGGACAAAAGGTATGAAGTTTATGTTTTGACAAAAGCATAGCCTAAGTAAAAAAAAATTTGGAACTTTTGGTTCATCATTTCTTATGTTTAATTACTTAATCAAAATGTTTAGAAAGAAAAGTACACAGATTTTATAATCAAAAAATTAAAATAAATAGTTAGTTACTCTTTAGGTGTTATTATTACTCTAATATTATTAAAACTATTCATTTATTAAAAAAATATAATGGTTTTACATTATCATTATTTATTTTTTAAAATACAATTTACTTTTGATTTTTACTTTATTTCATAAATATGTTCAATATGTTTAATAACATGCAAAAAAGAAAAAAATCTCAATAAAAATTAAAGGTAATTGCGAAATTGTCCTAATTCAGTAAAACTTTTTCTCACAAGATGAACTTCATAAAAAAATTATGCTTATAATAAACTAAAACACTTTATAAAATATGCTCACTTATGATTTAAGAAAACAAAAGGTGTATTCGTAAAGAATTCAAATTTTTTACTTTTAAATCTTATTAATTTCATTTCTACTAGAATGACTCTTATTGATAACTATTTAGATGTATTAAGTATTTGCACAAAAAAACTAATCGCCTCTGGAAACTCATTTTTGAAAAAACTATTTGTACCCGTCGCTTAGCGCAGGTAAACGACTAGTACATACATAAATGTTTTATGCACAACTTATTTATTGTGCGTATAAACTCAATGTGTTTAACTCAACCTTGGAAAATAAAACTAAAAAAAGTGTTGGAGAATGGTGCTCATAGTCACAACAAGCCGGTAAAATTACTATAAATAACAATGTCCTTTTAGGTTACACATAAGAACAAATATGAGCAAAACTGAAAAGAGAATAAAATATAGTGGCTACTTTGTTAATTAATAAATAGTTTAATTAATCAAATGAATATAAATTGTAATACCTCAATTTTTAAATATTACATTTTTTAACCCTTGGAATGAGTTTTGTTTGCAAAATGGCCTATAGTGGCATTGTTGTGATTTTTGGGCAAATCAGAGTATGTTGGGCGTACCTGCATGGTACGCGGGGCGTAAGGCCTTTTTAATGGAACGATGCCGTTTTGAGTACGTTGGGCGTACTCTCAGAGTACGTTGGGCGTACTCTGTCTGGACCAAAACCCTAATCTTGAGGGTTTGGACCCTATTTATTGATCCTTAAGTTCCATTTCTTCACCCCATTCCCAACCTCCATCATTTGAGACGTTCCTTAGCAAACCCTAGCCCCTTTAGTGCATTTTGAAGACCTTTGAGTGGGTTTTGTGTGTTCCAAATAAGGAAGAAGGTGGTGGTGAACCTTAGAAGCTAGAAGCAAGCTTGGATCTGGAAGTTTTGCGCCATTCTCCATCTCCAGAAGGTAAAAAGTTCTCACCTTGATGATTAAGTTACTAGATCTAGCTTGGATGTTGATATATAAGCTTTTTGTCCCCAAATATGTCCTTCTTTTGCATGGCATGTAACAGAGAATTTGAGTTGTCCTTTTGAAAGTATTTCCATGTCTTGAGTCACAAAAATATGATCTTGACCCCTGAGATTCTTTCATGCAAGCCATTAAGAGCTTTATTGGTTAAGACGAGTTAGGGTTTTGTTTTTGGGCTTGATCTAGACATGTAGAACCATAAAGTTGGAAACTTTATGGTTTGGGATGCTATTTGGGGCTAAGATTGAAAATTAGACGTAGTGACTTAAGGAATTAAGCCCTTAAAATTAAGATATTAAGTCATTGCGTACGCTGGGCGTAGCTTGTAGCACGTCAGGCGTACTCCTAAGGGAGCCCGATCTAGACCGTGAGTACGCAGGGCGTACTCGGTCTGAGTTGACTTTTTGTCCATTAACTTCTTGACCGTTGACCTTTTGACCAAGTTTGACTTTAGGTCATTGGTGATTAAGATTTCTTTTGGTTCTGATGTTAGTAGATCTGATCGAGGTCGTTGTCTCAATAAAAAATAACCTCAAAACCACTAGATAGCTAGGGTAAGTAAGGGTTGAATCCACGAGGAGTTTGTGGTCAGACTTTGTGCTATAGTAGTCAATGAAAAAGAACTAATACTTGCAATTGTCACGAAAAATATTTAAACTAAGATTTAAATAAAAAAAATAGAAACTTTATATTGCAAACGATTACCAATGAGAAAAACAAGGTTACTTCAGGTTCAGTGTCGGATGATTAAGACTCACGTGTTTATCTTCTCTTCAATTCCAAATTAATTATGAAAACATAACTAAGGTCAATTAACATGCAATAAATAACTTTGGGCACACAAGATGTTATTCCTACTAATTGTCTTACTCCCTATGTCTAAATGGATTAGGAACAATGAGTGGTTTGGCAATATTGTGTCTTATGATTACCAATTACAATGTTTAGCATTTAAAATCACAAGTTTGGAATAGTATATGTTGATTCAACCGATCGTCTTAGTTCCTAAACTATATGAATTTGGCACGATTAGTGAATTGACAATAAACTATCTTAATTGTAAAATTAAACACATGAATAAAACCCAACTTCAATTATCATTAATAGAAATCATAAATTTAAGAACATATAATAACCAAAGTTAACCACTTGGGTTGTGGTGACTTGGTAAGACATGTGGAAGATATGGTGGATAACCTATTGACCCATGTTCAAATCCTGGCACTACTCAGCTCTTGTAGCCATGGAGGGTCACCTGCAGTGACTCCAGGGCATGAGGCAAAGCCTCATGTTTGCAGCGGGGGATTAGTCGGTGCGCGAAAGCTGGCCCGGAAACCCTCGTTAGGGAAGTTCCCTTTCCAAAAAAAATAATAATAATAACCAAAGTTGATTGGAATAGAAGTAATAATCAAAACACGTTCATCAAATCATCCTAAACATTCCCGAAAGTAACCATAAATGGTTTAGCTTTTTCATAACAATCAAAAAGCATACAACTTGAATAAAAACAAAGAAATCCGGTATAAAATCCATAAACAAACTAAAAGTCATAAAACGAGTTGAACAATGGAACAATGGAACCTTGGAGAATAAGTAATCAATTCGGGAACTTGATGGAATTGATGTAGATCCACCAGTTGAACGATCTTCAAATGTTGAATGACTATGAACTTGATGATTTCTTGGCTTTGATTCGGAAATTGATGATCAAGAATGCGTTTGGAGAAGGTTTGGAAGTGTTTGGAACCCTCCAAAACTGGTGAAAATCGCAGGGGAGAAGTCCAAAGTCGATTAGGGTTTAATCTCCCTTAAATAGGTGCTGAAAAACTGATTTTCGAGTCTTTTTCCGCGTCGGCATCCTAGTAGGCGTCCTAGGAGGCGTCTTAGACGTCTTACTGACATCCTTCATCTTCAGTGCCCCTTTTGGCGATGAAAACGTTAGAATCAGCAAAAACACAAAACATAAAAGTTGTTGGAAAATTTTTCTAGTTTCTGAAAACTCTTCATTCATGTCAATCGGAGCTCCAGATCTTGAGATATGATCAAAACATTGAAGAATGGTCAAATTTCTCAGCACCATTTTTCTTCATTCCTTTAGCAATTTGTCTCCCATGCTTGTTAGCTTCTTTTTGCTCGTTTTTCTTGCGGGTTCTGCCCACTTTAGCACTAAGTAGTTGCCTGCGCATAATGTTCAACATTTAATCAAAGTAGTGCCATTCTTGGACAATTATACATCAATTCAACATATTTAGTATAATTTATTGTGCTATAAATATAGACCGATCAGGATGCACGGGAGCAAGCAGTGTAGCAGGGAGCATATCACGGTGTCCTCGGGTCTCTTCATTTTAGGTGAGTTTCGCCTCATTGTACCGTGGGTCGAAGGCACCAATGTCGACCAACTAATTTTGGTTATCTGTTAGTAGAAGGATGCCTTAGGGACTGTATATAGTCATGTAGGATAGACTGAGGACTCTTGGTCTAGGCTCTCTTACATTTTTCTTGTTTGGTTGTTGTTCTGGAATAGGATCACCTGTCCGGGTGGCTATCTCACCTATGAATGTATACGGTCATGCATCCCTTTGATTGTTAGTACATAGTATGTTGCTATGTTGTAGTGATCTGTTAGATCGGTATCCTGTTACATAGTATGTTGCTATATGTTGTAGTGATCTGTTAGATCGGTATCCTAGTATATAGTATGTTGCTATGATGTAGTGATATGTTAGATCGGTATCCTGTTATATAGCATGTTGCCATGCTGTAGTGATATGTTAGATCGATGTCCTGTTATATAGGATGTTGTTATGCTAGAGTGCACTGTTGGATCTGTATGTCATTTGTGCTTACTGGTTATTGTCTAGTAGAGTGCCCTAGGGATTGTATGTAGTTATGTAAGATAGCATGAGAACTCTTGGTCTAGGCTTTATTGCATGTTCCTTGTTTGGTTATGGCTCTAGAGTAGGATCATCTGTTCGGGTAGCTATCACACCTCTGGTTACTTATGGTTAAGCATTTCATGGAGGTTAGCTGGTAGTGGGACTGTGTGTTGTGAGAGTACTAGTAGGCGGGAGTGAGCTGTTTTATTGTTGTTTGACTATATTATGTGCCTACTTGATCTTTGTTTGCTTATATGTCGACATATGGTAGTAGTGGGTTGAGGCGGTCCTGCTGTGTGTTGTAGGCCAAGATACCCGATGTGGGCCGGCTATAAGCCGTAGTCACGGTGGCTCTGGATGAGCGGTTGGGTTGAGGCGGTAAGGCCAACAAACCCGGTATAGTTGAGCGTCCCAGTCTGAGGACTGATTGGGCCTGGGCATTCCAACCTGGAGGTTGTGGGCCGTTACGCATGCTTGTATGTTTATCGTATTGGGTATTTTGGGGGAAACTCACTAAGCTTTGCGCTTACCCAGTTGTTTGTTGTTTCAGGTATCATCGGTTATCTCTGGAAGACGAAGGCGTGACTGTACACATTTATCAACAACAATGAAGACTTCGCGTTTTAAATATTACTTTGAAATTATAATCAATGTATTTAGAATAAACGTTTTTCTCAATATTAGTTTTATAATCGAAAGGATGTACTTAAATAAAAATTAAAATTTTTGGTTGTAAAAATGGGATGTTACATAAATATTCTGGATGTTCCGGATAAAGGATTTAAATATGAGGATAATTACCAAAGTGATAGATAATTACTCTAAGCCCTGATATTTATGTGCTAGGGTTTGAATTCTTCCCCTATAAATAGAGAGGTATAAAACCATATTTGAGAGTTGGAAAATCAGTCAATTCCCTAGGAAATCTGGAGGTTCTCTCAAATCTCATAAAAATCATAGAAGCTGATTACTGTGTTGCAGACATCGATCCTAGAGTCGGATTTGTCCCAACTCATGGTGCGCTTTCAAGTTGGGTGATTCCAGTTTGCTTTTTGTATATTGGGTATGATCACAAGAGGGGGATTCTACGTTGGATCTTCCAAGTCCGATCAACTGGCGAAATCAAAGAAACCAAAGAACACATGTGTATGTATTCTATCATATTGTTTTTGTTTTATGTACTAGTTGCCTAGATCTAGTGAACAAAGGTCCTTATGATGGTTATGTTTTATGTTGCTTCTGTTGTCCCTTTCGTTGTCTAAGGACTCTCATAACCTAACAGAAAGAAGCTTAAGCAAATAAATATAGTTGAATATGATTAGATTTAGACAAACATCATTTTGAATTTTGATACTCAATTGTTATTATTGTTAGTATATTATGTTATATATATATATATATATATATATATATATATATATATATATATATATATATATTATGTATCAGACCTATTGTATCTAGGTCTGTTTATATGTAATGTTTAACCTAACTCATATTTCATAGTAATATATATATATATATATATATATATATATATATATATATATATATATATATCTTATAAAAGAGGCATTCAAACGAATGTGGTTCAAGATAGGTCATTTATCTTAAACCATTTTCATTTGAAACTCCCAAACTCTTCATCTATCTATCTATCTATGTATATCTTATAAAAGAGGCATTCAAACGAATGTGGTTCAAGATAGGCAATTTATCTTAAATCATATTCATTTGAAACTCTCAAACTCTTCACCTTATGCTACTTAAATGATTATTCAACCATGTTTGTGTGTGTGTGTGTATATATATATATATATATATATATATATATATATATATATATATTTATTTATCTATCTATATATCTATCTATCTATCTATAATGTGTAATATATAAAAATGGTTGAAAATATTAAGTGGTTAATTAATACTAACAAATAAAGGTATCCACGTTATTTAGTGTTTGAAAGAATAATAATAATTTTAAAAAGTGTCACTAAAGATAATCTAAGTTATGAAAATATTTTTTTTTATTTTACTTAATATATATCAAAAACTTTCGTGAGCCATTTATTATAAAGAGTTTAAAATAAGTTTTTAATTAGTTAATCATAACAATAATTAAAAATAATACTCAATCAAATAAATATATTTTAAATTAACTAATCATAATAATAGTTAAAAGTAACACTAAATCAATAATTGTATTTAATTTTATTTATGTGTAAACCACGAGTAGAGGTCATTGCAAAATCTGATTACAATGTATGTGTATCTTATCATATTGTTCAAAAAACTTACAACTTTATATGTCAACATAATGTAAGAATTATAATTTTGTAGTT